>NC_048893.1:12588438-12865230 GCF_011077185.1 Oxyura jamaicensis
GGAGCTTATCAGGGATAGCATAATTCTGGGGGGTGTTTTCCATGGAGAATAAGGCTTAAAATGCAAATTTCCCTGTCCCTGCCAGAAAGCGCAGTGAGTCTGTGAACGAATCTTTCAGAAAATAAAGAAAATTTTAGTTTAGTGTACGTCCAGTTTTGAATATATTTGCCAGAAGTCTGAATTTCACTTGATAGTACAACTCTGCAACTGTGGAAGCACTCTGAAACAGGTTGAGTGCACTGTGGCATTTTTTTTGTTGCCAGATTGATACAAGGGAGATACTGTAAAGGAAATGCAGATCTGCCTGTTTTAGGCCAGGCAAGATAGTAAAGCATTTTATCACAAGTGAGAATCTGGCTTCTCATTTGCCACTTGATCTTTCTGCTGTATTCTGTGGGTGACAGAGAGGTTGGATAAGGTAATAAAAGCACTTGTACAAATGATTTTTCATTTTGGTGCTATTCAGCTACTGCATGCAGAACTACTTCTGTATATAATCTTTACAAAGTCCTTTTTAAAGCTTAAGAAAAGAACAGTTAAAAAATAAGGCTGAACAGGTTTAAAAGGAAAAACAAATCATTGAATCTGAAAGATAGGAAAAATTTCCACTTGCACATTGCTCAGAACTGTGAAACTGCACTCTATTTTTGGTGGACAGAAATATTATTACTGGAACTTAATACAATCTTTTTTGTTGTGATCAATAGTTTTTTATTATCCCAAAACAGTCTTTTGAACATTGTGATGCTCAGCATCTGTTGGCACTTTTTCCTAGATAAAGAATAATCTGAGTTGCAAAATGAAAATGATGTTTCTTTTCCAGGGCCAAAGCACATACTCAAGGCAGATCAAGCAAGTAGAAGATGATATTCAACAACTGCTTAAGAAAATCAATGAGCTCACAGGTATCTTTCTTTCTTAACATAACCTGCAGTAGAAGAGAGACATACACTGAAATGGGTGTTTTAAGAAGTTGCATTGATTTTATTAATGTCATTTTTCCATCAAGGATGCATTTCTTTATCTTGTAACGTGGTATTTTTACTTTGTAGGTGGTGGTCTCATTTTTGATTAGGCAGGTCTAATTAAAAAAATATTGATTTTTTTTAATTTTTATTTTTTTAAATATGTGATGGAGATGGTATTTTTGTATCCATGTTTCGGAAGATTTACAAGGTCTTCCATTGTATGAATCCCTTAGCTGCTGATACCTTGCACTAAAGCTTTCCCTCAGTGAAAACACTTGCAGAGTTTCACTCCTTTTCTGAAACTTTTTGAAATATGCTTATGTTATCTCTCTCAGGTTTGGGTGTTGTTATTCATACTGCAAAATTGTATTAGAGAATGGATGGACTGATGTTCAGCTGTCACTGTCACAATAGTCCTTATTTCTTTAGGGAGTCTGTTAAAGAGATTTGCATTTGTTTTTCACTAGAGGTGTGTGTATGTTTACTTAGAGATCTTAAAAAGCTTCCAGCAGACTTTTGTGTAGGGTTCTCAGTATGTGAAAGGTTGCTGACATACTAGTTAGCTTCCTCCTCCTCAGCCTGTCTGTGTTTGACCTAGGAATTAAGGAATCTGACACCGGCCTGGCTCCTCCTGCCCTTTGGGATCTGGCTGCAGATAAGCAAACTCTCCAAAGTGAGCAGCCATTACAGGTCGCCAGGTGGGTGCACTCTTTCTTCAGTTTTGGAGTGGAGCTGCATAATGTTAAAAATGTGATTTATGACTTATTTGGACTTTTTTATTTAAAGAAGTTTCACATTTTGTGCATATTGAGACTACTTCTAACAATCACATCAAAAAGCAAATGTGTTACGCTCGATGGTGTATAACATTTCACACTTGTACTTACTCCTATAATTATTGCATAATATAATAACTAATAATTCTAAAATAACAGAATCACAAGTCCAATAGATCTTTCAATATGTTTGGAGAATACAATCACTCTCTGTTTCCTGGTACTTACAGAAATAGCAGGGCAATTACTTGTTTACCTGATGGCATTAATTGTATGTTCCATGTTAGGTGTACAAAGATCATCAATGCAGACTCCGAGGATCCCAAGTACATTATCAATGTCAAACAGTTTGCCAAATTTGTGGTGGATCTCAGTGACCAGGTGGCACCTACTGACATAGAAGAGGGCATGAGAGTTGGGTAAGCAAAATCTCTGTGTTCTTAAGAGTTTTACTGAAGACTGAAGCTTTCTCAACTGATCCATTAGGTTGACATCAACAACTATCATTTGATATTTTCACAGCAGTTGAAATTGTAACAATGTCTTTCTGTTGGAAGACAGTAACTAATCTGCCAGGTCTGCTAGAAATGTTTTTGATCTCATTCTGCTGAAAACAAGTTCAGTGCACTATGGACTGAAACCTTTCAGTGTGGGCCCCGATAGTTCCAGCTTTCAGGGAACCTGAGCAGTGCGCTTTCTCTTTGACTGTCTACACAAATACACACAGAGCAGCTACAGGAAATGTTTGCTGAAAACGTGAAGCCAGTTATCTGTAGAATCAATATTTTACCAGTTTGCTCTCCAGGAGATTTTGAAGTTTAGTTTTTAAAATATTTTGGAATTAATATTTTTGGAAACCTCAAACTTCTCTGCAGAAGAAATTACAGTTTCTAGTCCATCTGACTATTAGCTCTGAGGGCTGGGTTATCTTGATGCCAGAGAAAAGAATTGTTTGAAAATTCATCTTCATCTTTACAGAGTCACTTCTACATAACAGTTTAATTAACTCTTGTTAAAATAAATATTCTTTATTTCTTCTCACCAGGGTGGACAGAAACAAGTATCAAATCCACATCCCTTTGCCTCCAAAGATTGATCCCACAGTCACCATGATGCAAGTGAGAAATGCCTTTACTTATTATGATTTTGTTCTTCTTGTAATTTTAGTTTCTTTGGATTTTGTTCTGGGCTGTTGAAAGCCTGGAGTTATGCAGCATCAGGCTGTTAACTTCTCATTTACCTTTTTGTTATGCAGGTGGAAGAAAAGCCAGATGTCACTTACAGTGATGTTGGTGGTTGTAAAGAGCAGATTGAAAAGCTCAGAGAGGTGGTTGAAACCCCTCTGCTTCATGTAAGTTGCCTCCAGATCGAAACTCCTATTATTTTAAAACTATTCTGGTCATCTGTTAGCATTTGAAAAAGCAAAAAAAGGTAATGTAGCCAAATGTAAACAACGAAGTGCAAAGAGGTTTAGTTTTAACAAATGAAATCCAGTCTGGTTTAATTTGTATTGCTCTTCATTAATTTATTTTTCTTACTTGGCACATAATCTTTGATGCCCTCTGTTTCCCACCATTACAGCCCGAAAGATTTGTGAACCTTGGAATTGAGCCTCCCAAAGGAGTGCTTTTGTTTGGGCCACCTGGTACAGGCAAAACACTTTGTGCTCGCGCTGTTGCTAACAGGACTGATGCCTGCTTCATCAGAGTAATTGGATCTGAGTTGGTGCAGAAGTACGTGGGAGAGGTAAGAGCAAATCCGTAATGGAGCGTGGAGTGAATTGCAGAGCTGCAGTTAGGTGGACTGGGCACCTTAGTAGATATGGATGGACAATCTAGCATGCTGGAGGCAGAAGGGGGTTAGAAGAAGCGTCAGGCAATCATTTATAACTCCTGAGCTATACTGTCACTGATGAAATGGATTTTGCAGTGCAGAGTTTAATCTGTGGTTTGGGGGACTCTAGAATGAGGATTTTGTTCCCAACTGTTCCACTTACTTTTCAGTTGGCCCTGAGGTAAATGACTTGATCTGTACTGCTTCTGAATTTAAGAGCAGCAATCTGCCTCTTCTCTCTTTATAAATTGCTTTAAGATTTATGAATTTCTGGTTATACATACATTTGTACAAATAAATAGTTTTATCATTGGAAACTTAGAATTGTTTGGAGGCGTGAAAAGTGTGATAGTTTTCCTTAAATGTATCTTCAATCTGTAACAGAACTTTGAGGTGTGGGTGTGGTTGTTTTTTCCTTTCAGGGAGCTCGAATGGTTCGTGAACTCTTTGAAATGGCCAGAACTAAAAAAGCTTGTCTCATATTCTTTGATGAAATTGATGCCATTGGAGGTATGTTTGTAGTAGATAGCTCTACTCTCATATGAGAACTTTCAGATTTTCTTTTTGTGTTGCAATTCTTTATCCTTGTTGTTGCATGTCAAGAAGCTTGCTTGTAAATACCTAAACACTACCAGCACATACTGTGTGTGGAAAGCTATCAAGAAGTGGTTTACATAGCCTGAACATATTTAGCCCAGATGTGAAATCATTTCTGCATGTTTGTAACACCAGGGTTATTTAAACTTTAGTAAAAACTTCTCTGTCTTTGGAAAAAATACCATTAACTTAACCCCCCTTCAGATTCTAGGCTACATACTAAATCTTTATTACTTCCTAAAAATTATGTTGTATTTTCTTCTCTCCCAAAGGAATTACTTCAGTCCTGTGAAAGTAAAACAATTTTTACACAGACAAGTGGGGAGGATTTTGGTTGAGGGAAGGTAAATAAAAAAATAATAATAAAAAACAAACAAACAAACAACAACAACAACAAAAAACACACCAAAATGCATTTATACATTTCAGCAGTTTGGTCAGTTATTAGGCAAGGAGATAGGCCCTTTAATATCAAGGATGAAGATACAGTGTTTATTATATCTGACAGATAACATCCATCTGGATTTTTTTTTGAAATGCGTAATTTTCAACTAATCCCCTCACACCTTTTTATGAACTCATAACAAATACTTGTATGTAATTTAGATGTATTTTTCCTGTTATCTTATATACAGCAGCTTTGATGTCTGTCTGCTCTGAAGGTCCCTCTCTTATTTTGTGTTTTCTCTTTTGTTTTCTCTCTCCAGGTGCTCGTTTCGATGACGGGGCTGGGGGTGACAACGAGGTGCAGCGCACCATGCTGGAGCTGATCAACCAGCTGGATGGTTTTGACCCACGAGGCAACATCAAAGTGCTGATGGCTACCAACAGACCTGATACTCTGGATCCAGCACTGATGAGGCCTGGGAGGTTGGATAGGAAGATAGAGTTTAGCTTGCCTGATCTTGAGGTCAGAATGCTTTCTTTCACTGTCAAATCTATTCTGATACCTGAGTGTTTCTTCAGGTAGGGCATTACTGACTGGAATCAGTTTATAAGAGTTAACAAAAGCAGCACTCTTATGTGAAGCAACATAGAAATCTGGGAGATTAAAGATGTGCCAAAGGTTTTCCCCCACTGCACAAATTCCATCCCTGGCAGGGAAGCTGTAGCTAAATTTACTGTATATTTCTGACTGAATAGATAGAGAATCCTTTAACTGGTTCCATGACTTACTTCTGTAGTTGGAATGTTTTATTTAGCTATTTTGAGGTACTTCTACCATTAAAGCTCTTTCAGTTACTTTCTTAATTCAGTTTCATGGACAGTTTTCCATTTCTTAAGTATTCTAGTCCAAAGATAAGAAATAAAACTCTTATTTCCTACCTATCATTTTCCATCTGCTCTTGCTGTGGAAGAGGACAGCTACGTGCTGAGAGCAAGTCACCACCTTTTTTGCAGCATGAACATTTCTATGTTATTTTTCAGGGGCGAACTCACATATTCAAGATACACGCTCGTTCGATGAGTGTTGAAAGGGACATAAGATTTGAGCTGTTGGCTCGACTGTGTCCTAATAGCACAGGTGAGATGAAATTTTTTAAAAATATTTTGCATATGCTTCCTCTTCACTGGTGGTCAGTGTTAAATTCATTTTCCCTTTCTTTTAAAGGAGCTGAGATTCGCAGCGTCTGCACAGAGGCAGGAATGTTTGCGATCAGAGCACGTCGAAAAATTGCAACTGAGAAAGACTTCTTAGAAGCAGTGAACAAAGTCATTAAATCCTACGCGAAGTTCAGTGCTACTCCCCGCTACATGACCTACAACTAATACCCTGGAAAGATTTTCATCGTTCTGTAGTTTAACTTTCTGTAAAACCGAAATCCACGTGTAGCCATTCATGTCTTGATCTTGGAAGCAAGAAATAAATGAAATGTTCCAAACAACAGGTGGGATTTCTTTATGAATGTTTTCTACACTTAGTGGAGTAATGCTGCTGTAGACAAGTCTAACAACACAGCCTAAACCAGCAATGTATTTTGAAATGGGTACCTGAGCAGTGTTAGAAATCTTGAGTTCAGATGCCCAGCCACCATTTACACACCGAAACTTAGAGTCTAAGCTGGGGAAGCGATGAAAGATCCCAAAGTGACTGCAGTGCTTCTGGGTGTGCTCAGAAATGCTTGATGCTAAGCAGCAAGGTGTAGGCGTGCCCCAAGAAAAGGACAAAAGAAAGTGCAAATGTTGAGCTAAGGAGAAAGCACAAATAGCTCAGCTCAGGGGCTTAGTGGTCAGCCACTGCCAAGCTTAGGGAAGACGTGAAGGGCTGTTTTCTCTCCATGGGTGAACTCTGGTACTATCACAACCACTCTACAGGGGGGAGAAAAAAGTTTTCTTCATCCCTTTTGCAGAGATTCTTCTGTTTCTTATGAAATAGTAATGAAATAGTAAATGAAATAGTTGCATCACGAGGAAGGGAGAAGTGAGTCTAATTTCAGAGCACTAAGGAAATGAAGATTGCTTTCTCTCATTCCTGCTCTTGAAGTTTGACATCAGCCTAAATCTACTAGTGAGTACTTTGATATGTCATATTACTTGTATAGGATGCTACTACACACAGGGTCACCCTGATAGGATGCTGATGCTTCAGTAGCTGGGCAATAGCTTGTAGCTGGTGGCTGCAGGTAAGATTAAAAGGTTGGTTCTCATTTAGCTAGCATGTTCCTGTAGAGCTACACAGGTAGGTCACTGAAAAGCAACACACTTTCATTCTACCTTTTTCAGGCATTGCATTAAACTGAAAAGCGAGTTAGAAAAAAGAGCTTGAAGAAAAACCTGGGAACATAAAGCTTTTTGGGAACAGTTTTATCTTGAAAGTGAGAGAAGTTTTATCAGGCTTGATTTCAAGATAACTTTTTAATTTGATTTGATTTGAAAGAAGTGTGTGTAGTAGGGAAAGAGCCTATGCAGTATATTGATTTTTTTTTTTGTTAGGATTCTGGCTAAAGTGTCACTGTCTTCATAAATAATTTTAGACAGTCTGGTGGTTTTGTGTATATCTGATTTAAAAAAGTGATCTCAAAGGTTATGTGTTGTTTTTGTAAGAACTTTTTTTTTCTTTTTTGGTGGAGGTAGGGTGCAGGTTTGGTGGTAGCACAGATTTTTTTTCATTTTGAGCCAGAGAGGAAAGTGGCTCAGAAAGCAGCAGTGACTGAATAGGTCTCAAAGTGCAGTGCTTGAGATGAAATGTACCTTTTATTTAAGAAGGGTGAGTGTAATATGTAGGAAGAAGCTGGAGCTTGTATCCTGAATTACCATCAGTGCTCTTGCAAAAAAAGTAGGGAGAAAGGAATATTGTTCTCTGCGTTAAGTGGCATCTCGACATCAAACAGGACCTTGGCTATTCAGTGCTGTTTGTTGTTGAGGCCTCAGCAGTGAGCATCTGAATGTAGACAAAGGGGAGAAGAAAAAGGCTGTGGGTTTGTTTAACCTAGCAGTGACAAGCTTAAGGTGGGATTTAAAGCTTTTGCTATCTAAATAGCAGCCTGTCCCTCAGCAGAAGGGAAATCAGTTTACTTCTCAGTGGGTGACAGGCTGGAGAGGAGGAAGCACTGCCTCAGCTGGTGGCAGCAAAGCGCAGTAAGACCAGTCAAAAGCTTCCAGATTTTATTTTACTGGGTGAATTACCAGCAATGCTGCTACTAATTAGGAGTGGGGTACACAGTACCAGCCCCACACAGGCTGGTCCCCCACCAGCAGCTCACCAGGAAAAGCAGCTGCTGCTAGCAGATGGGGAAATGCAGCATCAATTGCATCGTAGTGGCGCCTGGCACAGACAGGGTCTTGTGCTGGAACCAGGAGGGTGAGGAGCAGCAAACAAACGTGAGTGCAGATAGATGCATATCCACGTGCTTCATGGCAGCACTTGAGTGCTGCTAAGATGAAGGACACAAGCAAGCTGATAACCCCAACATGGGGAACATTTCCTGAGCTCTAAATGGTGGGTAACGCAGGTCAAAACTGTGAAACTGTGTGAAGAAGACACCCTCTACTGTATCATTTTTTCTCCCCCCCCCCCCGCCTCCCCCCTTTTTTTGTTAGCATACATACAGGAAATCTCTGGTAGTGGACTGACCTTAAGATTGTCTCTTCCCTCAGCAGGGTTGTACGAAATCTGGTCGAGGCCAGCCTGTAGTATTGCTCTAGCCCAAGCACACACATTTGCTCACTTGATGTCTCACAGCCACGAGGCAGGTGTTTGTTTTGGGAGAAGCATCAGTTAACCATGAGCTTTAGCCTGCCCTGGCAGCCAAAAGGGCAAAACCATTTTGGGTGCATTAAACAGAACAGCCAGCCGGGCAAAAGAGGCAAATCTTCCACCACATGTAGTTGGTGCGACCTCACCTTGAATATTGAGTGTAGTTCTGGGTCTTTATGTTATAAAAAGGACATTAAACTCCTCAAAAGCCTCTAGAGGAGGGCAGCAAAGCTTGTACAAGGGCAGGAAGGCACGTCCTGTGAGGAGAGGCCGAGGACACTCAGATCAGGGGGCTGAGGGGTGGCCCCATTGCTCTGTGCAGCCTCCTGAGGAGGGGATGTGCAGAGCGAGGTGCCGGACTCCGCTCCCAGTAACTGATGACAGAACGTGGGGGAATGACACACAGCAGCACCAGGGGAGGTTCAGACTGGGCTGAAAAAAAAAATCTTTGCTTTTAGGGTGTTCAACCCTGGAATTGGCTTCCTAGCAAGGAATAACATGCTTTAACTTTTGGTTAGCCCTGAAGATGTCAGGCAGTTGGAGTGTATGATTGTTGAAGGTCCTTCCAACTGAACTAGTCTAGTCTAGCCCACCCCTTAACAGCAGGCAACTGCATCCTGGGATGTTGGCTTGTCCTGCATATGGTGTCTTGCTGAGACAAAGTGGAGAATTTTGGTAAGTCACGATAATCACTTTATTTGAGAAGTTGACAAGATTTTGATGTGAGCTGAAGAAACTACATAGTTAAAAACGGAAGCTGCAACAAGCTGAAAGTAGAAAAATATACTGTATGTAGATACAAAGGCTCGTTAAACTAGTTAACATTATAAAATGTACCAAAAAGTTTTTTTTTTTTTTTTTTTTTTTAAATAAACACACACACTGTGTTAACGTGCATTCAATTCATACTTTGAACTCCAGCTAAGCAGTAACTTCTGATGCAGAAAGCTTCCTATCCCTAGTGGCAGGGGAGTCTGAGGAAAGAAAACACCTTACCCCACTGCCCCCAGTTCTTGGAAAACTCAGTTTACTTGAAGCAAACCCTAAGCGCAACAGTTTGAACCAAAATAAAAGTAGCAGATTCTGCACTGAGAAGAGAGGAAGTAGTCTGAATTTCCTTATGCACAGGACCTTTACTTGAAGGGTGCTAAACAAAATGTTACTTGACCCTCCTCCACTGCCCTGTGCTATGGAAATAACTTAGAGAGAAATGCTTTCAGGTTCCTACCTTTCATCAGATTCATATTGATTGTTTTTAGGGGAATACAGGCACTGAAGATTTAATTTGTCTGAAATATTTCCATATTCTGTGACTCACACCTGAAGTCATAGTACCATAGCGGCCAGGTTGTAAGGCCAAAAGAAAAAAAAACAAGCTACCGATTCATTCAAAATACCCAAACACATTTTGGAGTTCTATTGAAATCTATTTCACAAAGCACTTAAAAGCTGAGGCAGAAGCAGCAGTGCCGGTAGGAAGACATCTGAGGCAACGGGAAAGTATTTCTTTTTTTGGACCACTGAGACTTTAGACCTTGTCTACCTTTTTATTCCAGCTTCAGAAACTGCATATGGGGCATCCGTTCTTAAGGTAATTTTAATAGGCCTCATTCCTGCCTTAAGCCAGTTTTGTCTTCAACCCTGAAGCTAAATTAATTTTAGCTTAAAACCAGCTGTATTATTTTCTAGAAAGTATAACTAGGCTTTGGCAGTGCAAGTACCATATTGATAACAATTAAACAGTGGGTTTTTAACATAAAATTCACTTAAGAGTGAAAACATTCAGGCAACAAAAGGATCAGTATAGTTGAGACAGGTTAGATAATTAAAAAAACAACTGTACCATCAAGATTTAAAAACAGGAGCAGCTAACGCCACCAGTGTGAATTCATGAATCCAGCTGGCAGATCATTACAGTCTTATACAAATCTATGGTATGCAGATGTTGACATCAGGCTTTAAAAGTAATCTATGAAAAAACTGTAAAGACACTGGTACAGTGCATTGGAATTGCAGAACAGTTGTCTTCTGCAAGATCCCAGCTTGCAGTGAGTTAAAGTGCCCATTTTCTCAACAGGAACAGGAATGTCACCTTGTCTATCAGATTCGGATTGTAGCATACTACAACGCATTTTCTCACCTTGCATAATTTCACGCTTATGTCATTGGAAGGCTGTACCCTGATTGAAGGAAAAAATTCAAGAGCATGAAAGCTTCCAAATTCCTTGTCCACTCTTCCTACAGAAAGCCCCACCCTATACCCGTAGATGCAAATAGCCTTAGGCTCTCTTTAAACTGTGCAAATTAAGTATCTTTTCAGAGTCTCTATCAGCATATATTTGACTTCCATTCTGCGAGATGTCAGTCCTCAGAGGTCTGAGGCAGTCTGTGAAGCAGACCTGTGTTTCACTTGGCAAGCAAGGACAGCATCGTGAATACTGTGAAAAAGCAGCTCTCTTGTTACAGTGTTGTCAAAAAAATTCAGTCTTGTCAGCTCATTCATAACAGGGCCTACAAAATAAAACAGTCATGGAATCAGTATATAAACTAAAGTAGAACATGGAAGACAATAGTATCTCAAGAAAATGACAAGTTGTTCTCTTGTCGTTACTTAAAACATTTAAAATACCCAGATGAATTGCATTATACTTCTACTCCAAAAAAGTGATTCTCTTTCCCAGTCATACAGAGAGGCCTATTCTTGGCTGAAGATGCTACAATTCCAAATATCAGAAACTTGGAACACTGCAGGCTCTTCTTACTATGTTTTTACAACTTCAAGGTACAATTGCCAGCTGGAAGAAATGGGGGCAGAATCTAGTCCTCAGAAAACTCGTTACATCAGTGTTCCGCTTTCAGGCTCTAATCCGTATGTGCTTGCTTTTCCTCAAATTGAATTTTAATTCAATGTTATGCAAAATAAGCACTGATATTACTGAGGCAACTGGCAGGAAAACACTCAGGGCTAGAGGGGAAGTGATCAGACAATCTCTCTCACAAATTCACAAAAAAACTCAACTCACCGCTACAGCTGGCAATACAGACACGGACTGAAACTTCTTTGCATTCTTTTATAATCTGCAATAGAGTTAAACTGAAGTTAAACACAGGTTTATCATTATACCACATCGCGGTTCTGGAAGATGTAAGCTAGTTACTGTGAGAGCTGCACATTCCACATTCCCCAGTAATTCAGTTGTAACTTACAGAGCTACAGAATGAAAACTGTGCTTATGTGAGATACTGGATTGTATCTGAGTTGACATTTACATCCTATGATGACAGGTTCTCTACTAGGTACCTAACTTACAGGTTTTCCGTGTTTTTTTTTTTTTTTTTAGGAATCAAAACAAAACAAAACAAAACCCTACTTACTGATTTTAATGTTTTTGCTCCAACTGAATCCACAAAGTTCACTGGGGTGAAATCCAAAATTAAAGAGTGGATGTTTGTTTTGGGCTCCACGAAGTGTTCAAGCTCATCAAGAGATTTTCCATTTACAGGTAACTCATCATTTGCTATCTCATGTTTTACACTTCCTTCCACGTCATTACTCTGTGAGAGAAGACAAATAGAGCTAAACGATAGCCAATACTTTTTCTGTGTAGGTCCCCTTCCTCCCCATACACAGCTGTTCTGCCTGTCTTTAAAAGGTGTACAGCTCTAACCCATTACAGGGTCTGGCTTTATCTGTATCAAGGCTTAGTCTCCCTTACCCAGCCTTTCTACGGTCACATGCAAGCAGCTTAAAGCTATTATCTTGGGGGGTGAATTACTCATTGCTTCCAAACACAGGCACCTGTTCATATAGTTTTCCTCTATTTCCTTGCCTTAGTCCTGTGCATCATCTTGAGGTCTAGATATTTAAAGGATGAGCCAGAAATCAGGCCCCAGACTTAGGCATTTGCTTGGTTTTCCCTGATAAGCACCCATTAGCTCCCCGCAAAGGGATGAATTCAAACACGCACAAAAGCACAAGTGTGTTTCAGACTACTCTGAATGAGCAGTGCGGATGGCACCTCTTAAGTGATAACAAAATTTATTACAGGACCTTCTCTTTTATCCTATTTCTGTATGATTATTCTCAATGTGCAGGGGAGAGTGGCAGAGGTAGGATCCCTCCACCTTCTGCTGACACCCCTGCTGAGGCAGTATGACAGCGTGAAAGGCTCTGCTCCCTAACGTGGTATCTTAATGTAATTGAAGTTCAACACAAGTATCCAATCCAGCCATGAGCCTCTGATCCTTCTGCTGTTCCTTAGCAGCCTGTCCACACTGCACAGTGCTTGTTCACTAAGTTTTCCTACCCGAGTAGCACTCTGTACCTTGAATAAACAAGAATGGTAACACCGAAAAGCACCATGTTAGCTGATAAAGTAGAGGTAAATATTTACCGAAGAATTCACTAGCTTCAATACAGCTTTCTTTTTGAGTTCATTAGCCTTCTTTATTTCCCTGGCATGCTTCTTCTGGGCTTTTCTCCTTGCTGCTAATATGGCACAAGGGTCCACTCCAGTCTGCCATGAAAAGAAACCATGATCAGACAAGATCCAGCTTGTTAGAATGACACTGCAGTATCAATTAGCACTGAATTCATCACTGTCATAAATTTTAAAGAAGCCTGCATTATTCAGTGTCCCTTGGTGGGGGTGAGAACAGTATAAAGTAAGAAGGAATAATCTTTGCAAGCACTGTGTTAACAAGATGAGGAAGAGATGCATCACATTCTTCTCTCGAGATCAGAGGTGCCATATTTCAACAGAACGCTGATTTGAGTGCAGAAAGCAGAGGGGGGAGAAGTGCACTTGGACATAAATTGCTAATACCTCTTGCTTTGTGGAGAAGTACCACCCACCTGTTTTGTATAAGACTCGTCATGGAAGCTACAGAAAAATTTTTCACAAATTAGTACGAGTGTAATTGCTACCAGGTCAGGCAGTTCTGTCCTGAGCTAGCTCTGCTATTGCCAGTCCCCCCCAGGCAAATATGGGTCAGGCAGGAGGTGCAGCATGCTCTGTATGCTGTTTATTCCCTCCCACCGTCTCATTGCTTGCTAAGATGATCTGCAGTTGGCCAGAGGGTCACCTTCTCCTATCTTCTCGTATCATACCAGAGGTCACAGGCTGAGAAACACTGTATGGCTATGCTAAAGGGCATGTTTCAAAAGATGTTTTGAATTTTCAAGACACAGGTCTTAAAGATGTTGCTTTGCTCACCTTTTTCTTCAGTGCACTTGTGTACGACTCGCTATTGGCGAAATAAAGTGACGTATTAGCTTGAAATATTTTTATACCAGGACATTCTTTAACCTAAGGAAAAAAAAATGTATGTCCACAGTTAGGTATTGCTTGCTCTAGAAGAAAAGCACCTGTATGGATGGTCACGGGACCCGGGTTACTCGTACTTGTAGTCCAACAGCCAACCCTGGATGGCTATCAGTATGTATCAAAGATGGTCAGCACTGTTGTGAGCAAAGCCAGTTAGAAGATCAGCGCGTCCACCTTTCTAAGTGCCATACTGCACTGAATCAATGCCATGTGACACTTCTGTTTATAACGAAGAAATGTACAGCCATAAAAAGGAATTTAGCATTCAGTTCTCTGATGTTGCTCTCTGCAGATGGTATTAACGTGAGGAAATCATGCGGATCTAGGAATGCTTCCTTTTTGCCTCCCTATCTACAGGCATAACTTCCTTCTCTTTCTTTCTTGTGTCCTCAGCTACCAAAACAAGAGACTTTAGTTTTAGCCTTTAAGAATCTTTGGTTTTAAACAGACCTTTTCGTAGATCTTAATATCAGGTCTTTCCTTTACTTTAAACCAAGTGATCTCTGAGCAGCCTGCACTCTGACAGTTGACATGAAAATGATCTGACCAGGAGCAGAGATACAGCCTGCCATATGCTACCAGCCCCATCTTTGTACAGGTGTAGGAAATGCAAATTGAATTCAGTATAACAAAAGCTGAGTTTCCTCTTCTTTGTTTACAGCTATAAACATGCCCGCATAAACTTGCTTCGTATCATATTCGAAGCAGAACTATTGGTGAGAGAATGCTTTCAGATTACAGCACGGTCTTTTCACATTGTTTTTTACAGACTGGCTCCTGAGTAAAGGGGTTTGTAACCTTCATAGCAGCATCTCTGAGAACATGGCAGAGTGTGCAGGAAATCATGGCTGCTGTTTGCAAATACATACAGCATTCTTAAAGTCATTATATTCACAAAATATACTGCCTTCACCAAATTTTGGCTGAACAAAATTGCATTTATAATAAGCTGAATGCATGGCAAGCAATCGTGTCATCAGTCATGTTTAATCAGCAGGGCACGGGCAGAGGCAGGGAGATGCTGCTTTGAACAGCTTGTGCAATGCTAAAGAACACAACCGTTTGGGTCCTGCTGTCTGCACATTTCATTTAATGCTGCCACAGTTAAAGAAGGTGGTCTTGTATACATTTGAGTACACAGCAAGTTTAGCAGTGTGGTGGGGTTAAGCAGCCAATTGCCACCGTTACCTTTGTTCCAATATATAGAACTGTTCAGTGCAGAAGAATGCACTCCTACCTCCTCGTACTCTTCCACATCACAGTAGATATCCGTGTCAGGAATCTGACCGAGGATTCTGTATTGAGGTCTGGAAAGAAATGGAAACAACTGTTGCAATATTATCACTTATAAACTGGAGAAGTGAGTGCTTAATAAAGGATGAAATTTATCTTACATAGCGGTTCTGTTTGGTACAGGTTTATCTAAGCATGGTCAAATGCAGCAGGCAGCCTGGGGGAAGGCACGTGACCGCGGGGCCATTTGGTGACCAGTCAAATTTGCTTCTGTCAGTGCAGAAACAATTTGGAAACTTAGCACTGTAATGTTGTCATTTGCCGAAAAGCACTGGCCTGCAAAGTTACAGAGTAAATTTTCTTTGGTGTAAACTGGTGTGACTCCACTGACCATTTGGAAATATGGCAGCTCACAGTGGCACAAATCATGCTGCAGTTTCAAAAAGCCGTTTTGCTCCTGGGACAAGCGTGCCTGAGAAGCTGAACATTCCCAACTCAGAGGCAGTATGACAGCAAAATACATCACTGCTCTGTTAAAAAGGACCGAGCCATACCCAGCTGGCAGAAGAATACTCTTATTTAGGCAGAGTGGAAATTTCACAGTTTGGTTTCATTCCAATGCAGATGGAAACCAACACTTCTGTAGATTTTCTATCTAGATGTCCAAAGCCCCGAGCCTAAAACCCTCAAGTAACAGGCGAAATCCTACCCACACATGCAAGAAATCACTCTGGTCTAGATCTGGAAAGCTTCACAGTAGAAGTTTTGATTTGGGAGCAAGGAGTGACTTGAAAAACATGAAGGGTGAGGACACTTTTCAAGATGAATTGTTTTTTTCTTATAAAATACCCAAACATTTAGCTAGTGATAACCTGACAACTTCTTCTGTACTGAGACAGTGCACACAAAATGTAAGCATTTAATGAACCTTTAGCATCCAGCAGGCTTCAAGTTCTGAATTCCAGGCATTAAAGACAAAGTAAATAAGATTAGGAAATCTAAAAATATCTCTTTATTATTGAAGTTGTGAGTCTCATGATTTCCTGAAATTTTGTTATCAGAAAAATAAAATTTGAACCCTGGATCAGAGTCGGGGTTATGTCCTGCATGACCTACATTATGAAGCAGAATCTATACTACATGCAGCTGAAGGGGTAGAAAGGTCTACTGCTTATTTGCATTCCTTAAACAAACAAAAACCACACAGAAGACCAACAAACACTAATTTTATGAAGAAGAAATCTGACCTTTGTGTTCTGTAAATAACGGTTATCATTGCAAACGTTACTGCAGTAAGCAAACCATAGTCTAGTCCCAGGAAGAGAGAAGCCACAAAAGCTACCACCCAGATGGCCTAAAAGAAAGAAAAGCTCTGAATTAATATGCATCCCTTTCTGTTGAAAGCCAACACAATAGCATAAGCCAGACTGAAGCCTGTGCATCTTTTTTGTTCAGGACCAGGCTACAATGCAAGTCATCATGATAGCAGACTATAATTGCCTTAACCTTTGAGAAGGGCATGGATGCTCAAGGTGCACTAACATAACATCTGACAAATTGTCCCTTATTAATTAACACCCTAAGTCCTGTTTTGCAAGGAATGCTGTGTTACCATCAGACTCCCAACACTGTAGGATAAAACAAAAACAAAAACAAAAACATATGCAGGGCCTGCAAACGTAGCTCTCCTTTACTGCAATCTTTTGCTGAGTAGTAGGACTGACCATGTTGCACACCCTGCTATTTTGCAGTGTGAACTGTCAGCTGTATGTATAAAAT
This sequence comes from Oxyura jamaicensis, assembly GCF_011077185.1. Lineage (NCBI taxonomy): Eukaryota > Metazoa > Chordata > Aves > Anseriformes > Anatidae > Oxyura > Oxyura jamaicensis. Next base: position 12,605,150 of record NC_048893.1, read on the forward strand.
ACACACAGAAGGATGGCTGTAAGAACTCCACAACAACTGTCTTTGTTTCTCTGGAGGAGACAAACTGTTGCATGTGCAGGGAATCAGGAAAAAGTCAGAGAAGCTTGCAGTTGAAGAAGGGAGAATTGAATGCTTCAAATGTGCTAAGTCCTGTGTGTCATACCATATAGAAACTACGAGCTGCCTTTCTGAGCCAGCGGGACAGCTCCTCAGTTTGCACTGAGCAGCTCAGCCAAAACATGAACATACCATTTACTCCTGATTATCTTGAGGATCTAGTTCTCTGGTTGTCTGGAGTCTTGGAAATCATGATATATATGATGGCAAGTAACTCAGGAAGTTGTTTATCGCATGGTCAAAAACTACCTATGTGTCTGTACACTGTGGTCTCTGTCACATTTCCAAGTTCCCCCAGAAGTAAGTGTGTTAGTTTCAACAACCACTGCTGCAAATCACGGATCTTCTTGCTTTGGGTCATCAACAAACATGCTGCCAGTTAATCCAGAAAACTACTCTGGACAAGTTTTTTTGTCTTCAAAGATGAGAAATACTTTCAAGTAGTTTTCCTTGTTCCTCCATTTCAAATTCTTCTCAGGCATTCTCCACAGCATTCAGTACAGTTCCTATAGCAACACGGCACAAGCTTTGCTTTTAACGCAGCTAAACTACTTCTGACCTGAGTTAAAGGTTGGTGAACGACAACAAAAACATTCTTGTCTGCAACGGATCACTCTCCTAGGGTACTTACAATTCAATGTCTTATGTTCTTCTGCAAATCAACACCAAGCTGTAACTCCTCAGTAATGTTTCTACTCTGTTTTAGAGGATAGGAAGAAGAGCAGCAACACATTTAATACAGGAAAATATATGCACTGGGCTGCACGTTACTCACCAGTTCAATCTTACTGGTTTTCCAGAAGTGTGCGATATCTCCAAACTGCTTAAACATTCCTTTCAGGTTCACCATTACAATTGCAGCTAGCACTGTCTAGGAATATTACACAAATGCTATTTTCAGAAGCAAAATAAAACAATTGCCAATAAGAACTTCAAAGCATCAAAAATAATTGTTTTCTGTGCTTTGTAAAACGGATACAAGTCTACTGAACAGATGGTCCATTTAAAAAACTTTTTGAGAAGTTCAGTGGAGATACACTTTTCCTGCAGCCACAGAAATGGCAAGCCAGAGTCAGCACAGCTTGATTTACTTTCTCCTAACAAGAGAAAGCATATATTCCTGAGCTTCATGCTACTGCAATTAAAGTAGCTAGACTATAATCTCAAATTCAAGTTTCTCTTCAATAACTTCCAACAATTCCTGTGGCAGTCATGTAGGTGTAAATCAATATACTCTTATTTAAAAAAATAAATGAAATGCATATCGTCCTATGCAAGACAAGAGAAACAAGTTTATTTTTTAAATCAATACATATCTATGCACAAAAACATATTTTTATACGAGTAAGTAAAATTGCAGAAAAAGCAACTTGTCATGCTGAGCCATCAACCCTTCCCAGCTCATCTGTTACTTTCTTTTAACTTTTTAACCTCTTTCCAGAATTCTTATGCTGTAATCCAAGGGGATTATTTGAAGATATCAATTTGTGTTTTTAGACAAAGTCTAGAATGGCCAATATTAAAAAGAACTACCAAAAGAAAAAAAAAAAAAAAAAGCATCCTGGATCCTTCAAAATATTTATTCATTGCTAGTTTAACTTACAGCAAAAACGTATACAAAATTTAAAGGTTTCTGGGTCAAGCCCTAACTGTATTTGCTTATTAATCATCCAGCTCATTCTATTTTAAGCAATACCAGCTGGCTTCTGTCCACTGACATGCAATGCCTAACAGGCAAAACTACATTACCTGTGGAAGTGGTTCAAAGAGGTATCCAATAGCCACAATTACCAACAGAACCATAACTGAAGAGAGTGCACCTGCAATCTGATCAAAAAAAAAGCCAGAAATGACATCTAAGTACTAAGATGTGCCCCAAAAGGCAGTATTGCTGATTAACTAACCACTCTTGTGCTTTCCAAATGGCTGATTAGTCAAGCTTTTGATCCCTCCCACTCAATTTGTCCATTTCCCTTGTCATGCAGCCTTCTATCTTGGCCCAACCTGGATATGAAACAGGAGCAACTCCAGTTATTTCTTTTGGCCCCAGACCAAGAATAGGGCGGTTTACTGAAGCTCCAGACTTTTGCTTTGGAGGTCCAAAAAAAAAAAACAAACTTTGGCTCAAAATTTGGGTTTACATACCTGAGTTTTCCCACCAGTGCTTTCCTGAACAAGACTCCGAGACATTGAACAAGTGACTGAAAAGCTTTGGAAAAATGACCCCACAGAGTTGCATATTCCCAAGGCAATAAGTTCCTGTGTCAAACAACAGAGCAAAACACAAGGCAGTTATACCTAGCAACTGTACGAAGGTGGAGCTACCTATACATAATAATAACCACATCTTATTTACAGTGCTTGCTAGCAACCTTATCATAGCTTACACTTGTGGTTCTCACACAAGGTAATGCATGTTAAATCTTCTGTTAAATGAAGTATCTGATGAAGTGCTGGAGACATTTCTTATCCTTAAATGTTACTGTAACAAGTCAGAGTAAAAACTAAAGTGAATGATATAATTGCTTGTTTTCAAAAAATTCTTCAACTCCGGGATACCTTGAATTTTAACACTAAAATTGAAACAAATATGGTTTCTCATACAAATAATGCTGTCTGCTACAGATAATGTTCTGTTTCATTTAAACAAACACTTGACATGCATCACATCCTGTGACAAGGAGTTCTATAGTCTGGTGAACTAGCACCTGGAATCTTCTGAATAAACCAGATCTCGATACTTAGCTCTGGAAGACATTGTATTTATCAAATGGGAACTCTGTGCTTTGCTGTGAAACAAAGCAGAAGTAAAATAGCTGCACAACAGCACAGTAGCCTAAGTACCCCTTTTACTTTAATGGAGAAATGAAGGTGAGAATTATCACTAGAAACATTCAAATATTTTTACCTGATTCCCATCAATGGTGTAACCATGTTTAAGGGCAAAGATCTTGGCCATTGATACAGCCATTGAAAATCCAACTATTGCTATTGCTATCGCATCCACAAATATTGCTGGGATGAGCTGAATCTCAGGAACTGCTGGTGCTCTTAGCCTTGGAGAATAAATAAAAGGTTACAAATTACTATAATAAAAGGTACATGCTATATAGAAAAGGTATAGGTTGAATATCACCCCTACCCTTGAGGAATATTCCCTACAACATCCACGCCATATGATTCAGTCAGATTCATTCCAGCTGAAACTCCTGTGCCAATAATAACCTAAAGAAAGCATAAACACATCATCATCTAGCAAGACATCTGAAGGACTAGTAACAGTTAGCTTATTATAAACACACATAAGGGATTACATTTGTTTGTCAATTGGTTTTCTAAGAGTCAGGGGGTATAGAAGCAGATAAAAAGGAGGAAGTTCCACAATTTTCTCTCCATCACCTACTACTCACTGGTTTTATTTTTTTTTTTTTTGAAACAGTTAACATGCATGCTATGATATGGTCTGAACCACTCAGATTCCCTTTGCTTGAGCCAGCCCAGTACGCATTAGGAAATAGACACAGAAATGCGTGTACTAAGAAATTCAATGCAAGGACAAGTCAAGGGGGTCTGCACTGCTGTATTTTCATGAGTGCAGCATGCACGTTATCTACAAAAATAACTGGTGCAGCAGCAATGAAAGCTGCAGGTATAAGATTGCTTTGCTATTGTCTTTCTATCAAATAACACTCTAGTACAGCATCTCTGTCATCTTTCAACAGCACCGCCCTTCTTTGTTCCTTCTGTCAAGACTGCATTCATGCCTTCAGCTACTCCCTTCCTTGGCTGTGATTTTGTGCAGGTTGTTTGAGAGCTCTGGTTACCTGAGAACTCACTTTTAAATCCAGCCACTTTTAAAGGTGAAAGATTACGCGATTAAGGTTATTAAGATACCTGGCTGCAGCACTGATTTTGTTTTGAATGACTATACTAAAATACATGGGAAAAGCAGTTTCAGAAACAGAGAATGGAAGGTTAAGTAGCAAGTTCCTGGTTCCTGCTTTTCTTTCTACCACGGCATTTTAAAAAGAAAGCAAGCCCTACAGAACCTCTGGATCCAGCATCCATAAGCATCTCCTTCAGGAGGGGATTCTGAGCTCCTGTACTCCATGCCACTCAGAGGCATGTCTTGCGGAGACTCATTCAGGTGCCAAAACTCCAGGGCAGAGCGAGTTTTACAGCAAATCTCCACCTTCCCATTACCACAGGGGTCTGTGGCTGTTTAATTCCTCTTTGGGACTTTATGCCTAAAACTTGGGCACGTCAGAGCCTAACCTCACGAGCACCAAAACATTCAAGTGGATCAAGCCTCAAACAAGTCATGTTCAACAGGTTACCCTAAACCCCAATACGACCTGATAGAAAGTTAAATCAGTTCTACAGCTTTAGAATAGTTATATAATTTAGCTAAAGAACTTCACACGTGACTTACCACAATTATCTCCATAGGAATAGGAACTGGGAGCTTTTTCTTATAGCGGAGATTGATTTCCTTGCCAATCAACAACAGAACAATGCATGTTAATCCAACAATCAGTGCAGCAACATTGGTTGTTGTTATTTTTGAAAACACAGCAACTATGCTCTGTAACACAAATAGAAGTATCATAATTACTCCATGAGGATTGTATTTGTTTTATTAGAAAATTTGCCACAAAAAAAACAAATTCTACACTGCTGTTTTTATTCTGCATCTATAACCATAGTTAATCACTGCCTCACTAAAATCCCCATTGTTCCATTAAAATACGGAAGTTCAGAGTATCTCAATGAGGGAGATATACTTGCAATCATTTATAATATCAGTCTTCCTCAAATGGGGTAAAAATTTGAAGAAAAAGCTCTATCATGGGGGGAAAAGTCTAAACTAAACCACATCTCTTATGCTCAGCATTTTCACACATACTTCATCCTGGCAGCTACCTGAAAGCAATAAATACCAACCTCTTCTAATACCTTAAAATATTTGTTGGCAAGTCACATCTATTTAAAGCTGCATAACCCATTCTAAAACAATAAAGCTGCTGATATAATCATTGAGGTTACCATAGTAATATGATGAAATAACAATGACCTTGCAACACTGCTGAACTGGCCGTTACTGCAAATATATTTCAGTTGAAAAACATTATTAGAAAGGGTGTTAGGAAAGGAAGCTTCCTGGAACACATACGTTGCTAGAGGGTGATTCCTCTACCCATTACTCCTTCTTCTTCCACTGCATTTTAAGAAATGAAATAAAAGACCTCTGGAGAGGTCTCTAAAAAAAATGAAAAATGTCTCTGAAAAAAGACAGAAGGAAAATTACAGCAACTGTCAGGATATTATCAAGGTCCTGGCAGTACGTCTTGAAAGTATACTTTCCCTTCTATTTGTTTGGTAATTAGTATTTCAGTTTTCTGGATTAGTGAACTAAAAGCATATTAAGAAATAATCATTAGTGCCAAAAATACTTTTTTTTTTTTTCCCAGTAGAAAAAGGCTTAAATAATAGTTCGTGACAATGTGGAATTTGCATATTTGGTAAAGGTAGCTACTTACATACACAACTGAGAGGGGTCCACTGTATCGGCTAGTTTTAACTCCGAGGAGATACTTTAACTGAGAAGTGAAGACGTGAACTGCAGCAGCAGTAGTAAATCCTCGCACCAGAGGCTCTGTTAAATAGATGGCTACAAACCCAAATCGAAGGAGACCTAAACACAACTAATGAGGAAGAGAAATAGTAACAGTGTGAGTCTTACTGTAGCCTGAACATCATCACTACATAGCAGACAGACCACGGGAAACCTCTTCTTACCCCAGTGCCCAACCAGATCAGGCAGACCTGAACCTGGCATTTCCAAAGCTGCAAGTCAATGAGCAGCCACCAATGCACCAAAGCTTCCATGCCACTGGCAGGTGCCATGTGGAATACATGCAAATGTGTATTTGGATGCATTTAGGGACATACTAGAGAACCTCAGGTAGAGTTATTCTGACAGGGTAGAAAAAATGAAAGGGGGGGTCCTGTTTTTCACTCTCAAGCCATGATGCCATGACACAGACTTGCCTCCCCCCTCAAACCGCAGCCTGCATTCTACACAGCACACTGCTGAAGTGTCTATTGAAAGGGGACCCACTGGGACCCAGTGCCCCTTGCATCTGCAAGCACGTACCTGGATAATTCCTGAAAGAAGCGCGAGAGTCACAGCCACCTGCACCCGCTTGAAATCCCTGTTACTGTAATATTCGGAGGCATACGTAGTGTTCGTTGAGTTATAGCCCACAGGAATCACCTCATCAGGCACTTGTCTAACAGCAACCCCACCAACCATCATGCTGATCACAGCAAAAGTGCCTGGAATAAGAGGGAGAGGAAAATAATTGGTTAGAATCCTGACACTTTTTAGGAACTAGGCTTCCTAACAAAGACCTGCATAGATCTGTAGGACTAAATAATAAGTTTTCTACATAAATATTGTAGTTTTTAGTCCCAACATCTGCTCCAGTACTCAGCAGCATTAAAGCTGCTTAGATGTTGAACAGAGACCTCTAAGGTAAGTAAATACCATCTTTTTTAATTTCAGTTTCTGTTATGCAAATTAGACTTGTGGCCACGCAGAGAGGAAATTATAGTTCAGCAGTTCACAGTGCACATTTCCAGATCTAAGCGGAAAAAAATTGTCTTCTTTCCTAAGTAGGATGGATAAATTAACAGTAAAATCCACAAATCTGTCAAGCATTAACAATGCATCTCCTATTCTCTTAAATGTGACTTTATGGAAAACAGCCACACTTTCTATTTATCCACCTTTATTTTTTACAGTTTTATTAGACACACACACAGAATTTCAGTTGTCCATATAGACGTACCTATTGATATGTGCTTGGAGGTCCCAAAGAAAGTATACAGAAAGACAGGATAAAATGAAGAATAAAGGCCGAACACTGGGGGAACAGCTGCCAGCAAGGCATAGGCTAAACCTAGAAAACAGATACAAATATGTACATTAGGCAAACAGCAGAAAAAAAAAATCTGAAGTGTAAGGATTTAAGCCTTCTAAAATTGAATTAATCTAACATGAACACTGGTGATACAGTACAGATTTAGAAGGTAAGGCTTGCAGGAAATATTCATAAATATGTATAATAACATGCCCAGAAATCTGAGTGGTTTAATTCAGGAAACCACAAGTCTAAAATCATAGGTGTTGCAGATGCGCGTGGGTGTGTTTGTGTGTGCATGTGCACAGTTGTGCACTCGCTGTTTTGCCTTTGTAGCTGGAAGTATGTCATAATGACATAAACACTTTTTATTGTTTTTGTTCTGATCTGTCAAAAAGTTAATAAACTATCCCCCGCTGCCCCAAACCCAAAACACCATAACCAGCAGACGTTTGATTTTTCTCCTTTTTAATCAGACATAACCTTCATGGCAACCTATGACTGATTAAATACTTTCTTCCTCTCTCTCCCCTTATCACAAAATGAGTGGGATTACCTAACAGCTTTCAGTTCCACAAAACACGCTCTGAAGTGTAAAACAAGCAGAGAAGCATTGCTTGTGCTCTGTAAGGACACAGAGCTTATACAGCCTGGGATTTTTCCCAGTGTATTTAATAAAATAAGTCCTTTTTGTTGTTTAGACATGCCAAGCCCCATGCAATGGAAGTGTGATCCACGCCATTCCCATTTGTTGGTGGAGCTGAGAAGCACGGGGTGAAGCTGTGGGAAAAGAGCACTGAGGAACACCTCCCCAAACGCTCTCCCTCAATGGGACTGAACGGGTGCTTGCCATGGGACTGGGCTCACGGGTAAACCACATGCACCCCATGATATGTAGTGTAACCGTCCTGAGAAGCTGCAGCCCATGGAGGAGCCCCCGGTGGAGCAGGTGGATGTGGCCTGGAGGAAGCTGCAGCCCGTGGAGAGGAGCCCACGCAGGAGCAGGGGGTCTGGGGGGAGCTGCTGCCCATGGGGACCCGTGCTGGAGCAGTTTGCTCCTGGGGATGGAACCCGTGGTATGGAGCCATGTGGGAGCAGTTCTTAAAGAGCTGCTGCCTGTGGGCAGCCCCCGTAGGCTCAGTTTGGGAAGGACGGCATCCCATGGGAGGGACCCCGTGTGGAGCAGGGGCAGAGAGGGACCGAGAAGAAGTGGCAGAGATGAAGTGTTAGGAACTCACTGCAGCCCCCCTTCCCTGTTCCCCTGTGCGATAAGGGAGGAATAGGTGGAAGAAGGTGGATGGGGGGAAGGTTTGTTTTCTTTGTTTCTCACTTCTCTACCTTGTTAGTAATAGGCAAAAAAAAAAAATTAATCTCCCTACGCTGAGTCTGTTTTGCCTGTCACAATAAGTGTTGAGTGATCTCCCTGTCCTTCACTCAACCCTTGAGCCCCTTTGCATCGTGTTTTCTTCCCCTTTCCCTTTGAGGAGGGGGAGTGAGAGAGCAGCCGTGGTGGAACTCAGCTGCCCCCGAAGTAAAACCACCACATTCACCCACAGAGGAAAGCCAGTGATACTCTAAAATGCTTCTCCCTGTTAGCTTATTTTTAAATTGAATGACAAAGTATTATGTTACCCTGAAAGCACAAGCTCGGAAATGATCTTCTGTGTCATCCAAGTACTCTCGTGCTGTGTAATAGCTCACGGGGTCTTGCTCACGTCCTAAACAACATTTGAGACCCAGAATTCCTACTCCTAACAGGACTGGACTGGCGATGCTGTTATTCTCTTGCGGCAATGTACTTTCGATCAAGCACTTCTGAAGCTCATCCCACGTACATCCTTTGTCCCAGGGGCTAGCTCTTGCCAAGAGCACCAGCGGAACACCCTGTACCATAACACCCTGGCCTTTAATATTGTGATGAACTTAGTAGTAAAAGGGACTAGAACTGAAAGCTAGTGGTGTCAATCCAGGGGTGGGTCAATGTGAAGTTCCTGATTTGAGTACTCTTTTAGTCCCTTTCCTTTTCATTTGTACTGGCATTTTTTAAAAGCTGTCAGTGCCAAGGAAATGAAGAGATACTGACATGACAGGAGTTCACTGCTCAAACACCCTGGTAATTGTAGTTCCTTCTGGAATGATTCCCAGGCTTCTTTGACCTTGAGCTTGCTATAACTACATCCATTCCAGAAAAATAAAAGTTCAACTTATGTCTTTTCAGAAAGGGAAAGATTAGAAGCAGTTCAAGGGTATGTCTGCAATCACCAGAGGGAAGAACAATGTTTAGGTTAAAACAAAGTCACAAAATTAACTATAAAGTTCACTCCTGACCACGTTTAGTGCTCTTATCTGGTCATCATGTAAACTTGGTATACAACTGGTGATGATTGTACCTTGTGCACCACAGATTTATTGATGTTAACCATATAACTTACCAGTTTAAGATAAGTTTAGTTGATGTCAATGCTTGTTTAAGAAAAAATATCCTTAATTATAAAAGAAAATCTAAATTTGGGAAGCTGCAGAAATAAAAAGGTCAATTGTATTGTTAGAATATTCCATTCCTTTAATGGGTCACCCCTACCAAAACCGAGGTTTCTCAGATTTACAGATTCATTCTTCAAGCCTGCTTCAGCCTAAAAAGCAATGAATGAGGTGGAAATAAGAAATAAGCCAAAACACAAGTAAACTTACGTATGTGTAATTGCCCTCAGCATGAGGATCCCACTGGGACTGGGCTCTGTACAAAACCAAGGATTCTTTCCAATTCAAGACCTCCTAGGGAAATCTACTGGGACTATAGCAGTTGTCATGAAGCTGCCATTCCCAGAGAAATGATGGCACCCCGTAACAGCACTGCAATAAAAATGCTGTCACTTTTCAACGCCGTAGCAGTTCTGAAATTGCTGACAGTAAAGCATCAGACTAAATAAAAGGCTTCACTCCAGTCACCAAGAACTGAACAGAGCAGTGAAAACAGGTTTTCTCTTCGTCTTCTGTAGTCTGCCGTTGCTTCAGAGCCTGGCTCCACTGGGTGTAAAGCTTTCAACTAACTCCATAGAAATTCCCCAGGTTCGCGTTATTGTTACACAAGCTACTCTTGATTTATTTCCACCATGCAAATTGTTGCCCACCACTATGTTACGGCTTAAACTAGTGGCTTCTATCCTTAAAATAAAAAGGGGGATCAGTCTCTGGTTTCTTGAGCATTCTTCTGACTAATTTCAGTTTGGTTCCGCTGCAACAGTTGCTTCCCTGAGGATTATCCTGCTGGAACTACTGTTGAAATACTAGGTCTGTTATGTCTATTAGATACTGCTACGTTCTGCAGGGAATCTGCAACAATTTTCACAATGAGATCAGAAGATCCTTAGGGGCCCTAAGCAAATGCTTAAACATGCATTTAAACTGAAAAGTTGTTCTGTCATTAAGAACTGTGGGTATTGATCAGAAAAGTAAGCTTCTTTCAGAGAGTTCACTGCATATCGCTGACTTTAAATTTGAGGGAATGCTCATTATGGGCCAGTCTGCAGAATGCTGTACTGACCTCCACAAACACACCTGCAAGGCCCATATTACTTTAATCAACACGTGTTCAGGAAGCCAACCACTACCATAAAAGCATACACAGAAAAGCAAAGAAGAGGATGAATAAATCCAGAGAGATACCCACCTTGAGGAAGCTGCATAACTCCAGTGCTTATACCTGAGATAATGTCTCCTAGTAAGTATTCCTTCACTGGGTAACGGGGAAGCCATTTTAAAATCGGTAAGAAACTGTAAAGATGAGACTTGGCTTTCTTAGAGGAACAACTGAAAAGACAAAGCAGAAAGAAAAAGTTAGACATTAGCAGGTCAAAAAAACGTATTTCATCCCTACGCAGGACAACAGCTCCATGGAACGCAGACTCAGATCCCTGATCACAGTGACTTCTGCACAAAGCTTAAGCACAAACAATTGTGACTCCAGTTAAGTCAGTCCTTTATCACGTTGGCTGCTGCTCACAAACCTTATGGCACTGGAGAAGAGAATCACAGTCTTGTGAGGCTGAAGTTCAGAGGGAAGTGAAACTTCAAGTCCGTGCACAAGAGGACGGTCACCCAGTACTCGTGGCTGAGATGATTTCTCTAGTAACAATCCCAAGGATAACTTCATTTCAGATAGTGCTTTCCCCTCATACATCTCATAATACTTTACTGTGTTTCTTCCTATTTTTATTTACTGCCTCCATGCTTTATGCTTTATTATAACTTCTGACATTTTTACACTTTTTTTTTTTTCTACTGTTTTATTAATGCTTTTTACTGTCACATACTGACAGGTTAATTTTAAAGCTCTTTGAGAACATAACCCTTCTTTTACCCTGGAAGCAAAGGCACTGAAGTCAGCAACACTGATCCCTGTGTCTTTTAGCAGAGTTATTTACCTTTTGAAACCCTGACTCATGACAAATGAACAGAGCCAAGAAATACATATCTCTATTCAGCGCTGCCATGCATCATACACTGATTTCACTGTGGTAAGAAAGCTTAACCTTGGGCAAAAATATAACATGGGGAGTATATAAATGCTTCTCTGAGTAGGGGAACTGCAAGACAACCGCAGAGACTTGTTAATATTTCCAAACACTCATGGAACTAAATGGCACAGTGAAGAAGCTTACTGCTACAAGTGAGAGAGGAACCAGAGTCACCCACACGTCACGTTTCAACAGACTGAATTGCAGGAAGTCACAGCTCAGGAGGATTTTGTTCCATGTATTTTTAATTTGGGACAGACGTGTTCTTTTGAGGTGGAAGTAGGTGCCATGACCATTAGAATGGTCATTCCAGTAAGCAAAGCAAATCTCTAAACGTCAAATCATGGGAACAGGAATATTCAACAGGCAAATAGGCAGAAATCATTTGTTGTCTTGCAGAACAAGGTTCTGGCAAACAACTGTGTAAACTCTGTAAATGAAGCCCTGCTAAGCATAAGGCTAAGGAAAACTTAACTAGAAGAAGTTTCTCTTCATTCTCCCCTGGCACCATGGAGCAAGTTTCATGGTTAAAGACATTTTATGTTTAATCAGATGATACTTAGGTTACACAACAGTTAGCTAAAAGCTATAGAGCACCTCCATTAAGTCCTTACTAAGCTAATAATAAGGGCTTCTACACAGCTTTCATGCACTTCCATTCTTCTGTGAAATGCTCATGTGAAGAACAAATTTCATCGAATCATAGAATCAGAGAATGGCCTGGGTTGAAAAGGACCTTAAAGATCACCTAGTTTCAACCCCCCTGCTCTGGGCTGGGTTGCCAACCACTAGAGCAGGCTTAATTTGGCTGTAAGTATTTCCATGTAAAAAGGACAGATATTTTCCTGGGCCTTATGAATTCATGTGTCACGTGATTTGACTAATACTTCACATTCCTATGTTGCATATTTTCCTTTTCACCTTAATGAAGGCAATTCAACTAATTTACCCAACCATTTCTAATACAGTTACAGATTACCATATAAAAACACACGTACAACTTCATGATGGTCTTGCTGAAAATCAAAGCAGGGTTTTTATCTTTTAGGTTACTTTGAAGAAATGACCAGCTATGTGCATGGATAAATTAAGAATCAGAATGGCTTCTAACCAATAAAACAAACAGAAGACACAAAACCCTACCGACAAGAGTGTGCAATCTTCTGCCTTAAAGTCTGAGGTGTTCTCTCCCGCCTGCGCAGCTGTCCTTGCAAGATCTCTTGGTTATATATTGGTCTCTCCACACAGTACTTCTGGGTTTGCTCAAGACATGCTTCGTGTTCTTGAGTGTGTTCCATAGCTGATCTCACTGAGCAGGAGCCAAGGAAGAAGAGCTCTACAGTCTCAGCAGAAAAACCTGGTGGTAAACAAAAAGACTTTGGTCGCTGAATGTCAGTTTTTGAACCTCTGATTTGACATTTCCTTTCAGAATGTACTTTGACAAGCCAGGTACCAGATCTTTGAACGGTGTCTAAAAGCACAGATTAGATGGTCTGGAACGGTAAGTAAATAAATTACACTCATGATCTTTACTGTATGCAAGCCATTATGTTTGTGCTTCTCTTAGGTAAAGAAAGCTTCTGCATTAATTACTTTGTAAATGATTGCAGAAACACAAAAATGGAAGGTTATATTCGTGCTTATCTGCTCCTTCCCTCCTCAGTTTCTAAATGAAACGTCAGTATCGAAGGGAGATGACTTTATTGCTGAGTTACTTCCTGCTCACTCACAAACTGCCACATCCATCTCCAAAAGGCAGAACTCCAACCTCACCAATAAGAAAACCACTTCTTTTTTTCCACGTAACCAGTTGCTTCCTGCTGCATCTATTCACCTGCCTTCTCTTCCCTGTTTCAGAGGCTTCTTCTTCCAATCAGCAAGTGTCTCAGGGATGTACAATTGCCTACTTTAAAGAACTGTTCTTTCAATGCATGTGCCGCTTACCACTGTTCTCAGTCTCGCACCCACTAAACTGGGAGTCAGGAGACGTAGATCATTTTAAAACTAGCCAGAAAGCATGTAAGCATCTATTGGTCTGTCTGACTCATTGCCAAAAACACCCTAGCATGTCCAGTAGATGCTCTATTAATTAGTTTGCCCTGTGATGGCTGCTTCTACAAATGTAGGGCAAGAATAACTCTGAATCATTATTATACAAAATCTGAACTCTGAGTTATAATTCAGAGCTCTCCAGGACCCTTCTTCTCTCCAGGGCCATCTCTCTGATCGTTTGTTGCCCCATATTTATAGAAGCAAAATGACAGGGCCACTATATCATTAAGTAGAAATGCTGGCTAGCACTACCTTTGATGACAGAAAGTGAGTGCGCAGGACTACAGCAAAGCTTACCACAAAGAGAATTTTCCAAATTGGCTTTAAAAGTAAAGGAGAGATTTCAGTTAAATCCCTGAAGCCGAGAAGGGACGGCAGTGATTGCTGTGGGTGCTGCGATGCCTTACGTCACTGTAAGACCCAGTTTCTACAGCACACCTTGCTCTTTTCTGGGGGTTTTGTAGTTCTGGGTAGAGAGAAACTGTAGAGAACTCATCTGTGCCCTAATACACCACTCTCCTTTCCTACTTACTTCATCTCCTCTTTTGATTCTTGCTGGGAAGAGTCTGACTCAGACTGACACAGGCTTTTTTTTGAGGGAAAAGCAGGAAGTAAATGTACTCTGAGATGTTTTTGCCATGCTGGGAATTAATTAATAAGGAGAAAATACATGCATTTTAATCTGAATCTTGCCACAATTACTCTAATCTGGATAAAGATGTTACTTAGAGCTTCATCTCTTGAAATAATAGGAAACAGCCAAAATTCTTTGGGCTCAAGTCCAGGGAGGCACTTAAGCATGTGTTTGCCTTGAACCAAGAGTTAACTGGGAGGTGCTTAGTTTTTTACTGTACATCAATACTTTCCCAGAAGTGGGTTACCACACAGAAATTAAACAAGTTACCACCTAAACACTCGGACGGAGCTAACCACCATTGGTCCAACGTTCTGATTCAGCAAATACAGGCTGCCCAGCAGCAAAATACCAATATTGCTCCCTAAGCCTTCAGCCTGACAAAGGTGCTGGAATTTTCCACCCAGGGCTCCCTGTTCTTTAACTCCTAGAAGAGAGCCTAGTGTCTCTTCAGTTCTTGTTAATTTGTAAGCAAGATTTTCCACAGACAGTCCCAAAAGGATATGTTTACTGATATTGTGACTTTTCTTTATATCACATTCCAAATTTACTTCAGATATTATAGCTTTTTCATCTATCTAAAACAGTAGCACACCAAAGGCGTTATCAGAGCTTGTTAGCTTAGCACTAATGAAATGAATTTTAATCTTCTTTTCCATCTTTCCATAGTTTCAAGTTAATATGAAGCCTGCATGACATTTTGTGAATTTTCTTGTGTTACTGTTTAGCAAATTATAGCTCTCAATATTACATTTTTCCCCCTACCTTCAGATTTTGATCTGGTCAACATTAGAACTGAATCATCCTACCTGCAACTCCCCTGACTAGCCCTGCCTCCTTTTTTTTCCCCCTCTCACCCCCATATTATCACACATATCCAATTTCATAGTGCAAGCAATACCTTCCATACTAGGATGTATGTTTGGCTGCTGAAATCTGAAGCACTTTTCTTTCTGCAAAGTCTACCTACCCACAAATACCACTTCCCACTTCACATCCTGCTCTGCTCCAGACAGGAAGATACACATGAATCCTAATGTAACTGAAATTTTAACCACTCTAATGCTTGCTGGAAGGGCAACCCAGCAGACCACAGGTATTCCAGAAGCTTTCTGGGATGCAGGATGTAGCCGTATGTAGCTTCCTGACACAGGTGAAGGAGAAGCTGACAAGAGGATGTGCTCTTCTGGACCTGATACTTACGAACAAGGAAGAATTGGTCAGGAGCATGAAGCTCAGGGGAAGCCTTGGCTGCAGTCACCATGAGATGGAGGAGTTCAGAATCCTGAGAGAAACCAGACACAGTCCTAGACTTCTGGACACCCACGGAGAGAAAGAGTCCTGGAGGGCTAGCAAATTTTCAAGGATCACTTCCTCCAAACCCAAGAATTTTCCATCTCAGTGAACAAGAATTCAAGCAAGAGTGGAAAGAAAGCCTGTGTAGATGAATCAGGAGCCCCTGACAGAATCTGTAGGAGAAAAGTAAGCATAGGAAATTTGGCAAAAAGGACAGATGACCCAGGAAGAACATAGAGGAACTGTTGATGCATTCAGGGAAAGCCGAATGCCACCTGGAGTTCAATCTGGCAGACATGAGTGGGAACAAAAAGGCCTTCCACAGCTATATCAGCAGCAAGAGGAAGACTACAGAAAATGTGGGCACTATATAGAAAAGGACAAAGGACCTGGTGACAAAGAACATGGAGAAAGATCAGCTGTGTCTCTCTCTTTATTGGTAAGATCAGTCTTCAGCAATCCTGACCCCCTGAGACCAGTGGGAAAGTTTGGAGCAAGGAAAACTTACTTTCAGATGGGACATACGGAAGTCCATGGGTGCACCTTCAGCAAGTTTAAAGGTAATCTAAAACTGAAAAGAGTGGCTGACGCACCAGACAGTTGTGTTGCCACTCAGAAGGACCTTGGTGGGCTGGAGAAACGGGCAGACAGGAACCCTGTGAAGTTCAACACAGGGAATCGCAAAGTCTAGGAAAAATAGCCCCATGCAACAGTAAATGCAGAGGATTTAATATTTAATTATCTGGAAAGCACTGCTGGACAAAAATTTGTACATTAAGCAGCAACGTGCCCTCCTGGCCAACAGTACCCTAGGCTGAATTACACAGTGTCACCAGCAGCCTGCGAGGGGCAGTTCTTCCCTCGGCTCAGTACTCATGAGATACACGTGGAGTACTGGGTCCAGTGTGCTGAACAACTGAGAAGCAATTTTAATCTGTCTTAAACAGAAAACCCACCCCAAAAAAATCAGAACAAACGAGAACTACAGCCACATGCAAAAGGCACATAAGTGGGGATAACAAACAATATCAGTTCATAGGCTTGGTTTTCACTGAGCTGTTCCAATAAAACAAGAATATAATATCAAAACCTTTCTAGCCAAGGTTTGAAAAGCATGCACCCCTTCTTCCTGCTCCAGAAGAGCCAGCAATACAAATCAATCCCCTGCCAACTCCAAACAATTAAGGTCCTAATCAGGTTACATATCTTCCACGTTCAAGTTTGCTCAGCTTCAAGTAGATTGGTTAATATTTGGAGAAGCCAGACGAGTTTGTAGTGTAAATCTAGCTATGAATAGAACGTAAGATCTTCAGTTCCTTCCTCATTTCTATGTACATGTCAACACTGCTCCAGATACTATGAGCATGTTCAGAACAACAGACCTCCAGTCCTTCCTAGGGCTTCTGTTTGCCACGGTAAAATAAATGATCCAGATGTAATTGACAAGCTGAACTGCGCTCAGCTCTGAATCAGCTACCCAGATGATGGCAAGTGTTAGTATGAAATTACTGCCAGGGGTCATAACCTAGGTTTCACCATCCAGAAGTCCAGAAGTTTGTTAACTGTAGATTGAGCCATTTCTGATTTGAACTAGGAAGTTGTACTGCACTGGATCATGAGAACTGCCTAACATGAAAGCTAACCTGAGGCAGGACAGTGCAGGATAGGATCTCGTGTTTAGCTATGGTTCACGGTTGATACCAGAAGACTTATGTGGCAAATACAACAAATAATGGCAAATAACATCTCCTTAGAAGAGATTGTAAATCCAGTCCAAAATGACAGCTGGATACACTATTCTCTGTGCTCCACGTCACATCACCAACTTCATATTAACAGCCCTAAGTAACCATGTTCTCTGATGACTACGTCGAATACCAAGCTGTGGACAACATAAAAAAGATGTAAGTCTTTAATATCATCCACTATTTTTTCCCTTTTTTTTTTTTTTTTTTCTCCAAAAGTGGACACAGAACAAGATGGATCGAGATGCTTGTGTTTAAAACAGATAATACATATTGTCCACAGAGCAGATGCAGAGACAGAGAGAGTGACATGTTGTGACTGGTTTCAGTGTCTCTCCAAGTGGTTGCTGGTTACCAATATGACCATTAGCCACTAGAGATACCGAGGGCTTAGAAATTCAGCCTTGTCCTTCACTCCCAACATGCTCAAGGAAGAGCAAAAATAGCTACTGTCATTCCCACGAGGACACAGCTTAACACTATGATTTCTGAAAACTCCCAGACTTTCAACAAGGGAAGAGAAAGGAGATCTTTGGGGATTCGTGAGGCCCAATTAACAGTGGAATACTGCTCTTGGACAACCTATGAACTTCATAGCAAGGGAAAAATTAATACTCTATTAAGAAACACTGCCATTAATCTTATCAGCCAGATAAAAGTTGAGCTGAAGTACTTAAAAGGTGCATGCAAGAGACTTAAGAGTTGCCAATTCTTTATCTGACTGATAAAGACCTGCTCTTGTCTTTACTGCTACTATCAAACTGAAGGTGTTAAAGGGAAAAAAAAAAGTGAAGCAAACATCACTTTATAACACCATCATTAGTAATTAAGCACTTTCTCTTCCCAATCTTAGATGATAAAGCAGGGTTGTCAAGCCATCTACGCTGATTTGGAGACATGAAGAATAATGACCTGCCTGTTTTGAAAGAGCAGAAAGCCTTCCTGCTGGCAGCTAAGCACAGAGTTGCTTTGGCAAAGCATGGGCGGAAAGTACTAATACAGCATTATGCTAGAGGAATGCATCTGTGCTGGGGAACTCCAAGTCTGACCATGAACTGCAAAGTCTACTGAATATTTATGTACCTTTAATTTTACAAATAACAGTGGACTGCCATCAGCCAAAAGGCTGGTAGAAACATATGCTCACTCTACATAAGGTATGTTCCACCAAACGCACACTGAAAACCAGAACTATTGCAAGGTCCGCTCCTAGCGTCTGAAGAGGTGAAGCACAAAAACTGAGGCAATTTTAAGAACTGCAACTTCTCACATTTCTTTCTTCTCTCTGGCCTCACTCCACAGCACCCTATGCTCTCCCACTTATCTTCAGCAATTATAAAATGATAGCAAGCTGGAACAGAAGGTTTTTTTTTTTTTTTTGAAAACCACAAAGCAGATGTGAAATGACTGGGTGGGGTTGATGAGCTCTCCTACTTTCCTTGGACTATGCTTATCATCCTTATTTCTCCTTCGCTACTCCCATTAAGTCCACTAGCAAACAGATGGCTTAGAATTGTAGCCTTCTTATAAAGCTTCACAAATTAAGAAACAACTTGTGAACTGAACAGAATTTTCACTGCGTAGGTTGTAAGCTAAGAAATGCACTCCAGGAGACTTGCTGGTGAAACAAAAAATCAGGATCGTGAATATCCATTCAGCTTTTAGACAGACAAAATTTCCACTCTATTCCACATAAAAAGTTAAGATGGCTACATAAACTGTGTCAGGTACATGATAAAAGCTCCTCAGAGACACACAGGCAGGAGGGTGAGCCCAAGTAACACCATTAGGCTACTCCCAGGCCCACGGAAGGAGCCATCAGCCCATCAAAGGCCCATCTCCACACACCCAGAGTAGCACAGGGGGACCAGCAATGGGGCCTGGCACGTTGCACCCAGCTCTGGGTGTGGGATCACCTGCGTATCTCTAGGGGCGAGAGCACAGAGGGGGGACTTTGGGGTCCAGTTGACAGGGGACACTGGGATGCAGGAGCTAGCTACTGGGCCCTGTGTGTCCGAGCCCAGCTGCCAGAGGAATCCACCTCCTACATAGATAAATTTATATATATACACGTATGTCTTTATGCATATTCTTGCTAAAGACCTCCATGCTGCTCGGCCAGAGAAGGTAGAAGGGTGAGACTGGCGGTGCTGTCTGTCTAACCTGTGTGGCTGGCCAAATATATGCATAAATATGCAGTGTATATGTGCTCTGTATAGCTGCTGGGAACACATTTTCAGCCTTGCTACCGGATGGATTTGGGGATGTGAAGAAGCCTCACCTTGGTTGGATCTGGGGATGTGGAGCAGCAGCAGCCTCACCTTCCTTAGGCTGATTCAGCATGACATTTTCCTCTATCAAACTGATCATTTAGCCACTGAAAAGAGCGTAACAACACATGAAGCACAGAGATCCTTGTCTCAGAACATGGTAACAAATCAGACCTTTAAAAAAATTACGTATGTCCTACTTCATGATCCTTGTCAAAAAAAGAAAAAACACTTTAGCTTCTAATGATTTATTCTATGGACTAATGAATTTATTAGAGTATCTAATGTTCTCTCTTATCAAATAGCAATCTTCTGTTTGTTTTCAACAAGATAATGTTTTGGTAACCTGTTACACTGATTGAGCTGTTTAATCAGTTTCACATAAGACAAACACCTGAAGCACTTTGAGCAGCAAACACCAGTCTCCCTGCCAGTCAGACACAGATAAGAGATGGCTTCTGTTTCCAGTGCAGACACTTTGATGTCCACGAGAACCCACAGAAATATGTACAAATAAGAGTGATCTTCTTGTGACTTTGCTGTCCTTGCAAAGGTCATGGATGGTCTGAATCTGCCACAGCCACCCCCTCAGAATATTCCTTTTGATCTCCAGAAGCAGCAGCTAGAGACAGTGGAATCAGATAAGTTAATCAGAACGGTATTGTGGCCGAGGACTGCTGTGTTGTACTTAAGCCAACTGATAAGGATGCACAGCCCTCCATGTAGCTCAGGGCCAGGTAATCATTAGCTAGGTTCATTTCCTCAGGGGAAATTCACTGCCAAAAACTTTATTAGAGCAGTCTTCATTCTAGTCACCCAGTTGCTGATCAGAGGAGAGAGCATGAATCAATCAGGCATACACACCAAGCTAACCCAGAATCACTTCTATGGTCCATGAACCTTAGTGCACTAATGACCTCCAGCTGAA
Source organism: Oxyura jamaicensis (assembly GCF_011077185.1). Lineage (NCBI taxonomy): Eukaryota > Metazoa > Chordata > Aves > Anseriformes > Anatidae > Oxyura > Oxyura jamaicensis. Next base: position 12,625,635 of record NC_048893.1, read on the forward strand.
CATTAGAGGTGTTCGTGGCACCCTTTATCCATCTTTTCCTAGCAAAGTGGAACAAGCAGCCAGCAAACAGGTGGCTGACTGTGCAGAAGGAGTTACATGGTACACCACCTTCAATGGAGAAGCCACTTAATGAGCCCTCCCAGTCTGCATCACAGATTGCTTCCTCAGCCCTGTTTACACACACCACCAGCCTCTCGACTGGCTGCGTCAGGCTAAATATAAACAAATAAAAGGCAGAAGGTTGTTATTTATAACCAGATTAATTTCAGTGATCATATTTATAGTGCGAACCTCTGAAGCCATAGGGAAGCTGAAGGATAGCGAGCCACAGAACGTTAACAGGAAGAAATGACGGGGTGGGAGGATGGAAGAGGGGGTTTAGAACAGGATTATAAATTTGTATCTCAGTTTCTCTGCTGAAAACAAGGCATGAAGTAACTACTTTACTTAGCTAATGAGAGGTTTTAAAGTCTCTCCAAGGGTCCTCTAGGGAACTTCTTCCTAATTGTTTCAGAAAGGATTTGCCCCTTTCCAGAACAAGGTACACTCACTGTCATGCCTGAAGAAATTCCTGAAGGATTTTTTCTGAAAAAGCCAACAAAGAGCTTCACATTGGGCAGATATTCTCTGAGGAGGCAGTAATAGCTCTTTAATCAAGCTGCAACTCTCCTGCTAGTTTTGAGAGAGAAGTTCAACTTCTCTATCCACGTGAGGATCTGTGTTTGGCAGAAACAGCTCTTTGACAGCTACTTTTAACGAGCATTTTGGGAGTGGGCCTTTTGTGCAATAGGTAACAAATGAAATCCTACAAAAGCAGCGAGTAGGACTTGACCTGTGACATACCCTGCCCGTGTTTATGCAACTGCTACTTGGCTAAGATTAGGTTATCCAAGCGATAGCGTCTTCCTGTCTCCTATGTACTTAAGGGTGTTGCCTCATGCTCTGAAGGTGATTGCCAGCCAGTGGAAATTACTTTCTTCGACATCTTGACGCCAAGGTTATGCAGGAAGGCCACAAGCGTGCAGTTATAGTACTGCTTTTCCTTGAAATATTTAAAATTCACGGTAAGCGACATGCACCTGTACAGAACCTTCTCAGGTCAAACAACAAGTCATTCCCTTATTTGCACTCACTGTATGCCTTCGCTTTTCTTCTGTTGCTGATAACTCCCAGAAACAGAAGTGTGTCTAACACTCCTTGGGAGCTTAAATGCCAGCTGCCACTCAATAAGTGTGCCAAAGGGAGTAATTACATGATGCATTTTCCTCAGCGGAGGAGCCATCTAATGAATCCTCCCCCTCTATGGCACAGTCTGCTTCCTCAACCCCACAGTGACAGCTCTGTGTCTGCTCTTTGCTACACAAGCTAAAACCACTCATCTCTACCCAGCTGAAGAAATGGCTCCACAATCCCAACAGTGCAATTACAAAGAACAACATCCCGAAATTGCTTTGGACTGACTCCAGTTATTGGTTTGCACTGAATGCTTTCCTGTGCTGAAGGTTTACAGTAAGGTGTACAGGACTGATGAAACAGCCTGCCAGGCTCATGCCCTCACAGTTGTACTTTAACTCGACAAGGCCACTGAAGCACCAGATTTTCAGCCGTGCTGGTGATGTCTTCATAAACTGGTGTCATTTATTTCAGAGAACTGAAGATATGTATGTTCTGAGGAGAGCTCTAAGAGAGTAGTGGTACCCATCACTCAAGCAAGCAGCAAAGCTAGGAGACCACCTACCAAAACCTCATCTATACCAGTTTCATAAAGATATAAGTAAAACTTGCTTTACCCAGGACTGTAGGGACAAAGAAGAGTTCTCCAACTGACTCCTAGCAGGAACAGGTTCTTTCAACAGAAAACAAAAACAGGGTGCAATGACCAAAGAATTGAAAGAGCAACAAGGGTGCCTGGGCTGAGGATTTCATTCATCAAATGAAATGAAGAAAAGTTCTTTGAGTTATTTTTCTGGTCTGACTATTTCTTGCAAGAACCTCCTTTCCTCAGAAATGCATATACGAAAGGTTCGGGTCAGATGTGTGGACACGAGTACAGCAGGATCTGTAGCACTGCAATGCCATACTGAAAAAGATCACAAGCATCAATTTAAAACATGAAACTGGAAAAGAAAACAGAGAAACACACTACAGAACCAAAACCAACCAGACAAGATGTACAGTGCAAAATTCCAAGTTGAACTTTGAAACAGACCAGAGGCAGAAGATAAAGAAATATTAAAACTGAAAGAAATGAGGAGAGCTTATAAAACAGCATTGCAGTCAAAATTGTGTAGTAAGCACTGTTCTAGTAAGTGGGCGAGGCAGGGTTAAACCCCAACGTGCTGAAGGGGTAACTGAACTCAGGTTTTCCTTTCTCTGGGAAAGGACTTCAACCACGTTGTGCCATATAGGTATGGCAGCAGCAGCAAAACTTCAGCATTTAAAAAAGGCATTACAGATGCCAGTGTCTACGAAAAAGACCAGTGGTTTTGTTCCAGACATGACTCTTCAGACATGCCTGAGCTCAGCAGAGCTCCTGCCACAACAGGAGCAGGCAATGTTCCCTGACAGGCACCTTGGAACAGTGACGCAAGCTTTCTCCTGTGTGGTATATTATGTTTTGAATTCTGCTTCATGAATACCAGCTGCCCAAAATCCAATTTTGTAATGTCTAGCCAGCTTAACCTTAATCTGATTGGAAAGTTCTGCCCATGCTTTAGTTATGAGAGATTACATGAGAAGCTCTTGAAAGCCACGGCCCTGTCTCAGACCCTGATTTCCATAAAATTAATGAAAATAAACAAACTGACATTAGTTCTAGCCCAGTCTAGGTGTCAGAATCTCAGGTTTTGGACCATTAAAATATATTAATTAGCTGAAACAAAACAAAACAAAACAAACACAAACCAACAACAAAACACCACCACTACAAAGAACCCAAACAAAATTGGACATACACAAAGGTAGGCAAAAGTTAGAGCAGCAGAACTTGATCCACCACCTGTGCAAAACTGGTAAGAAATCTTCAGTAAAGGCTGAAGAAACAGAGACTCCACCCAGGCCCTGAAAATACCCACTCATTGTCAAAAACCTCCCAAAAAGGCAATCACGCTATTGTTTGTCACATGGAAGGTCCTCCCAGCCTGCTACTGTACAGAACAAAAGAAAACATTAACGTGAATCTTTAGGAAAGGTAGCCCAGGTTCCCACAGAGGCCAGTTGTTCATATATGGACTTTTATGATCATTAATAAAAATCAAGATCTTATCAATGTAACTGATCTAGCAGGACAACATTATGCTGCTTAACAGGTCTAGAGAAGGAAACATCAGGATAAAGAAGGCATTTAATTCTCTAAACTTAACTGGGGAATAATAGTTTGATTTGAGTGGGAGAAGTTTAACTTCAGCACAGACTTCTTGTGTTAAAAGTTATAGATCTACCAACCCATCAGACAGTAAAACACAGGCTTTAGAAGAACAGTTCTTATGGAAAAGTCTATCAGCGCATCAGGTTCAGAAGGAAGTGAATGCTGGTCACAGGGAAACAAACGTATGACACACCAGAAGACCCTCGTGTAAAAGCTATTTAAGCTATTTGAAAAAGCGTGACTGGCATGAAGAAATGAGGGAACTCATGACAGCCCCTGAATCTTGAGTAATAAAGTAAAGCAACCTCTTTTGATGCTGGAGAGAAGATGGCATAATCAGTAGATTGGCATGAAAGACCTTACGGCTTTCTCCCTGTGTTACTCCGGAGGAAGAAGCAGCAGCTGAAATAACACATGCTATCCCTAGGAATTTTGTATACGCCAATTTAATCATCAAATCGACATCTCCTATACATGCACAATAGAGTGTTGTTGTCATTTCATTATTCTTTGAGGGCCGTTGTCTTTCTTTTATTCAGCTAAAGTTCTGATGCTACAAAGTCACTAGGAAAGTTACTATAATGTAAATTCTTCGGTCGCACTGCATTCAAACTGGGGACATGGGGACAATGACAGATTAAGCCTTCAGAGATGTTATTAAATAAACCAGGCACAGTTTGCACCTCAGTATTTCCCAAAATTATTCTGGTTGCGGCCTGCCAAGTTTACAGCATGACTTACAGCTGCTACTGCTTCACTGAGGGCTGTGACACCTAGCTCAGTAACAACTAGAGTAACCAATGCTGAGTGGCAATTGCTACTCCATTTCAGAGATGTTTGGCAGTACATTGCAAGACAATCAGTAAAACAGCTTAGTTCAGAAACACTGCTAAAAGCAGTACTGGAACATCTATCACATGTCCTGAGAATACCTGGAATTGCCATAAACCAACTATTTCAAAATATGATTACTATCACTTGAGGAAGGCCAATGCTAGAGTTGATCTCCACAGGGTTAATTCAGTGCAAGTCATCCACATGTGCTCGCTGTCTGAAGCTGTACAGGTAAGGGGATTACTTGTTCCATTTCCACAGCAGTTGATAAAGTAGCATGAGATTTATGTTACAGAACTTTCATCAGTAAAGATGCCTATTACGTAGAATACATTGTATTGCAAATTTAGGAGAAAAAGCATTGAAACTCTCTCTGGAAATTTTGGTTTCCTTTTGTGAAATCTTTGGGGGGGGAAAAAAAAACAGTGGCCAGGAGCTAATTCCAACCTGCCAGTCTTCCCCATCCAAACTAATGCTGAGCAACTGGAATAGATATGAATGTACTTTCTGCTGAGTCATCACTAAGTAAAGGCAGTAATTGCTAGGTTTTTAATGATTATTATTACTGATGGCATATCTCTGGATGCCAGATGCAACAGCCATGTGGATATCTGAAATTTCAGAGCATCCTGAAGGCAGCTGTCAGCCCTCTTTCAACGTTCAGATGCTTAAGTTTTGTAGAAAAGCAGTGCGTGCACCAGCACAACAAGTTTAAGCTTACTTACTTTCCTGGCTGGTGTTCCAGTTGCTTTCACTGATCCCTTCAATGGAGTTCAGGATGTTCCCTCAGCTTGCAGACCACAAGTCGAAGAACACTGACACGGGGGGAGGCTCAGTCCTGTCCCTTGCCAGAACACTGCAAAAAGCACAGCTCAATCCCGTTAATTTTTTTATTTTTTTTATTTTTTTTTTAAAGGTCTGGAAGATCTTCGGGTTGAAGCTAGCAACGAGGAAAGCAGTTATTATTCCTGCTTGGTACGTGACTGGGGCGGCTGCTCTGACCCCACAGCCCGCAGCTCCGCATCAGAGGGTTGAAAGCATTAGATGAGGAAATGACTGATCTCTCAACCCTGATCTCTCAACCCTCTTCTGCTCCTGGGGATATCCCCTCATTATAGACACCCCTCGCAGGAGGGGACACCACCCTCAGAAGGGACCCCCCTCAGGAGGGGTCACCCCCTCAGGAAGGGGACCCCTCTTTCAGGAGGGGACACGACCCCCTCAGGACGGCTCCCTCTCTCAGGAGGGACCCCCTTCCCCCCTCAGGAGGCCCAGCCAGCCCCCCCAGGCGAGCCTAGCCGCCCTCCGCTCACCTCCAGCCGCTGCCTCCCTCCGGCCGTACTCCAGCCCTCCCCGCCGCCGCCGCCGCCTCCCCTCCGCGCCCAAGGTGAGCGCCGGGGGCGCGGGCAGGGTGTAGTGAGAGGAGGGGAGGGGGGGACGGCCCCGCCCGCTCCGTCAGCCGGCCGCGGGTGCGGCTGGGACTCGTAGTCCGTGCTCCTCATACCCCCGCCGGGCGAACACGGTCCGCCGCCTACAAATCCCAGCATGCCGCGGGGCTGGCGAGTGCCCATGGCTGGCGGAGTGGCCGCTGCCGTCGCCTCAGTGCGGCCGGGAGCGGGAGGGGGCGGTGGGGTGAGGGGGTGGCCGGAGGGCTGAGGGGGTGACGGCCCCGACACCCCCTTTTCCCCTTAAAAAGGAATCGTAGAACCCGGTGTTCACTTTGTTGCATTATTTTTGAAACCTTAAAGCGGCTACTTGGCATTGTAGCCCTGGCTAGAGTGTTTTGTTGTTGTTGTTGTTGTTGTTGTTGTTGTTTTTAACTTAAAATCTAGAATCAAACAAATACGGTACTTTCAGTGTTGTCAAACAGAACTTTCAAAGCCAAACGTTTTCAAAGCTGTATTTTAAGTAAGAGGTTTGTTATAACCCGTTTTCTCCCCAGGAGGGTATACCATTTTGGCATTTTGAAGAAAAAAAAAACAAAAACAATTTCAGAGTAATGTGTTGACGACTTGCCACAAACGTGGGGTAGAGTGGTGCTGGGTGCCAGTGTTTTATACAGAGCTCGGTAAACGGAGTTACCTTGGGAATATTTTTCTGATAGAGGTTTATTTATTCATAAATTTATTAGTAGCAGTAGTATTAGTATTATTTTATCCTGGATTTGGGCACCTGTACCTTGTGTGAGAAAGGAGGTGTGCTCAGCTTAGGAAGGCGTTGCCTTTGGTGTACTGAAATTGTGGGTTGCTTTATTACCGTTAAAGCACGTATCGCAGTAACATAGTAAGGATAGAGCTGTGCTTGTGCACACTGCACAAAGAGGAGGAAAAGGAGAAACCTTAAAACAAACACGGGAATAGCAGCGTAAAGATTTCCTGCTAGAAAATCCACAAAGGTATAAATCATTTTAAATTTGACAGTAATTCACAGTGGGGATTACGTTAAACTAATTGTGTCAATAGTTGCATTTAAATACATGAAATAAAGCTGTTTTTAATTTCTTGTGCACATTTTAGCATGACCCACTGGGAAGGTTAATAGTTCTTTTTATTGCTTTTTCCAGCATTGTTTAAAATGGTACAAGATGCTTCAGTGCTTCAGCTCCGAGAGAAGGGCAGGGATTAATATAGTGCTGAACGCAGTAGAAGCAAGATGAAAAGAGGATTTTGGGTCAAAACACAGAATAGGAGGAGAAGTTAGTACAGAATAAACAATACAGACAATTGGAGAGGCCAAAAAAAATTCCTGTGGAGGATAGCTGTGGGCAGCCTGTCCCTGGCGCGCACACCACCCGAGCTGTGTGATGACAGGGCCCCAGCGTGAGCTTCAAGGGCTCCTCAAGCCCACAGGCTCCGGAGCAGCAGGAGCCATTGCTCTCCGGCAGCGCAAGGGAAGCTGCGAGGCGCTGCCGAAGGCTGGATCCAGCCCTCGCTCTCTGTCTGGAGCTTCGGTCCTTCGGGCATTCACTTCTCAACTTCCTTCTTCCTCAAATAACCGCTGACAGTGAATATGGTCCCGCAGCTAGCTGAGAAGGAGGGGAGCGTGGAGGCTTGTGGCACTTCGGGCTGTCTCTTTGGGGTGGGTTTTCCACAGGGGACTTGTGGTGGAGCCTCCCAGGCTGGCAAACTGCACCGGGTGGCCTGGGTCACTCCCGCAGGAGCCTTCTAACCATCGCTCGACTTTATAGGGCAGAAAAAGACTGTATGTGTTTGACCGCAGAGTGTTATGAAAGTCCTAGGACAGGTCAAACCAGTCAAATCAGTAGAGATGGGTATTTACAGGTTGAAGTAAAATACACTTTTAGTTTGACTGGGATTTTTCCTGTGATTTCAGTGGCACTTGGCTTGGTCCTCAAAGTGCTCCTGTTAATTAGTTACTACCTATCTCCTGTACCGATACCCTAGTCATGTCAGGCTTTATTATCATCCGTAATAGCAGTTACCATATCAGAGGTCCAAACATTAGGACATTTCCTTTTCCACCAAGAAAAGTTCCTTGACATGCAAATTCTTTACAATGTCCCTTGAGAAGGATTGGATTTTAAACAAACTAAGCTGGCTGCCCGTTGGATTATGCGGAGTTGTGAATATAAAGCAGCTGAGTGGCTTTGCACATGCTGTTTCCAGCACGCCTGGGGCAAAATATCAGCAGAAGGCTGCCGTGTATGGATAGTTAGTGGGCAGGGAAAGAAGGACCCAGGGCTATCAGTAGTGTGTGGTACTGGCAGTGGCAGACCCGCTACCCCCATGGCTCTGCCACTGCCTCCCCCAGTACTGCCTTTGGCCCAGAGGCAGCCAGGGAAGCAGCCGTGGCCTCTGGAAGAACTTTGCCACAAACATTTTCACAGACCTCCCTTGACCTGTACGTCTCAAAAGCACAAACCCCATGTTCTTTCTTTCTATTTTTTTTTTTTTTTCCCTAAAGAAGCTTTGCCAACTTATTTTCTTTCAAAAGAAATACAGATTCTAACTACTGACCCAGCAGTTACCCGCGTCCTCCTGTACAGTGTGTACAGTACTCCTCCACCCCAGGAGTGCTGTTTTTACTGGGCCGTGCCTTGCCAGGTGCCGGCTCAACCTGTCCCTATCAGGCTCTGTGACAATTAGCCATGCGTGGGCCTACGTCCTTAGGCTTGCTGCCAGATCAGTCCCTTCAGCTGAACTGAGAAGAACAGAGGAAGAAAACAGCAATGGTCATAAACCATCAATAGCAGAACACTGGGCAGTTCCATCTTAATGATGCCACCTTGCTTCCAGGAGCAGATCTACCACTCATAGATGGTGGATACTCCATTCACTCATTCACAGCTGATGTGCTGTGTGTGGTTGTATGCTCTCAGCTTCTGCAGATTGCTAGCAGTCCTTCAAGAGGGCCATACTTAAGGTAGGCAAGCCTAGTGTAACTTGGTTTTGAGGCTCCCCCACCAGCTCCTCTTTGAGGCAGCTCCCGTGTTGAGTCACATCTGGTTAAGCTGTGCTGCTCCAGAGCTGAACTGAGAGGGGTTTATCTGTCAAACACTGCTGTTTGTTTGTGTGGCTGCTGGCAGCTGGCATAATGTCTGCTGCATGTCCTGCCATGGGGCTTGTGGAGCCTCATGCCATAGTCTGCCTGGACAATACCTGGACCCCTTTTCCCACTGATGGATGAATAATGAGATGGTGCTAGGGCAGCAAGTCTGCCCAGTGGCATTTGCTCTGAAGGGTAAGAAAGTGAATAAAACACAGACTCGTGTTTAGAACTGCTCTCATGTCTCTTCCCAAGTGTTTTCCTTTCTAGACTAAATAAACCAACTATCTACTTGGAAGGTCGTAGTCTTAAGGGTTTTGTTTTTAGTGCTATACTCTGAAATTTCTGCAGTTTGTTTACATCTATATTTAAGTGAAGAGCTCAACAGCTGATAACTGCTGTGTACTTTACCACCACTGACAACTGTATATGTTTTCTGTATTTTACTGTACATTGCTATCTTCTTTTATTGATACCTTATTTTGATATATTTAAAAATGCCATTTTACATTGTATTTTACACTGTTGATTCTCTTCCTACAGTTGCTGCCTCACCAGATATTTACCCACTTTGCATGCTGGTAGGACATTTGCTCTTTGATAACGTATTGTCCTTTACTGTATTTGCTTTTTAATTTCATTTCTCCTCATTTCTCTAAATTGTCCTGTTCATTCAAAGCCTAATTTAGTCCTTCAAAATACTTGTGCTCCACTCATTTCTTCTGGTTAAGCTAATGTCATTATCTTTTAACGAAGCAAGCTCAAGAGAAGATCATTTAGGCAAAATTATGGTAACTTTTGCTTTTGATTGTTCCAGGAACACCAGCAGGTAAGAGCTTCCTCTTTCTCTATTTTTCATTTCATTTCTCTTACGTTCTCCTTATTCTACTTGAACATGGGTCCATGAGCTGATAGGAGAAATGTGAAAGACCACAAGACATACGAGAACTATTCATAGTTAAGATTGCCAAAGTTTCGTATCAGTAGATAAGCTTGTCAGTACATTTTATAGCACTGTCACTGGTTTATTGCCCTTGACTACATGATGTGTCACCCTTGCTATTTCACAGCTATTTAGTGTCAGATGACTCATTGCTTTCAGTCATATGGGAGGAAAAATGAAACTGTATACAGTAAACGCACTGCATGTTCATGCTACCTTGTGTGCCGTAGGAATGGAAGAAAATTGAGGAAGAAATTCCTGGAATCTGGAAAGGGCAAATAACAAAATCACTTGGAAATCTACCAGCAGGGATGATTTTCTTGAGAAAAGCCTGTGTGCAGTTTGTAGTCAGCTCTTGTGAAATGCCTTGAGGGATTCCTCAGTGATTACATACACTATTTGAGAGAAATAAATACAATTGTGAAAAGCATCTTCTCTGACTATGCCGGTCTCTTATCTGGAAAATGAAGTCAGACTAATTGCCGCATTGTATCTATCTTGTTGTCTTTAATATAAATTAACTCCCTAGCAAAACACTAGCTGTGCAAACATTTTAGATTGAAATGTAATTTATGTACTGTCATATTAGGACAAATAAAATTATCCTAAAAATAGGAGTGTTTATGTCTTGCATTTTTGTTTGTTTAATGGATGAAACTTCTATTGCAATAATTTAAAATCTCTTGCCCAAACATTAAGATATTATATTCTCTAATAACATAATTAATTTCTTTCTGCTCTTTCTCTGAATTGATACTTAATCTTGTTTCAAGGATTGAAAGCACGCATATGAGCTGGGCTCTTGCAGTAAGTTTCCAGTTCTGTTAAAGATGCATTACAGAATGTTGACCAAGCCAAGGTTTTGACTAGTTGGTCACTGAATGACCTGATTTTTTGTTCTGCACTGCTCAGATACCTTTGTTTGAAAAAGTTAAAAATTAAACACATTTTATGTGGTTGAGCATGGATTTATAGCAAATGTTGTACTGGTTCAGACCGGTATGGTGTCACAACCAGTGGCCAGAAACATAAGCAAGATGTAAAAGCATAGCACGTGTATATGATACTCCTCTTTGATACTTGCCCATTTCATGCCCCCAGGTTCAGAGAATTTCCTGAACATGTTGTGGTTTCTGTGTTCAGTAACCCATGGTGGATTTTTCTTCCAAGCACTTGTTCAGTCTCCTCTTGCATCGAGGAAAACATTTCAAATGTGCAACATCCTTTAGCAAGGCCTGCAATGGATCAGCTATCTAACACTGTGTGAACAATTAGCAACTTCTGTCTGTTTTGAAGGAGGCTCTTTTTGTGCTGCATGGTAGTCCTCAGAGCTTGGAAACACCGATTTGCACTGCTATCTGTCCTCAGACTTTGTGGAATATTCCATCCCGAGAGTTTATGCACTGGCCAAGCAGTGAGGTGTACACTGATGCTGTAGGTGCGTAACACCTCTGTGTTGGGTTTGCAGGTAAAGAAAAGTGAGTGTGCACATTGCTCCGTGGTCCTGTTTCATTCCTTGCACTACGAACTGTTCCAACAACCACGCTGTGCTAATGGATCGGCCTGGGAAGATCTCTTGGTTTGTGTTTGCAGACACTGCCATTTTCAAAGTGCTGGTAGGTGTGATGTGCTAAGTATCCAAGAAAAATAAAAATCAGTGCTTGCCTTAGAATCTAGGTATTTAGTAAAATAACTTGGTTTATGATTTCTTGTAAAGCCCACGTAGCTTGAAAAGTCTACCATCAGAATCGTTTGTTGACATTTTTATTGAAGCATGGATCTTTAGCTTGGTTCACCATAAAGTGAAGCATTTTATTTATGATAATAGACAGTTTAGGGCTATAGGGGCATTATAATGTTGCTGGTGTAGATACAACTTTATCAGAAGATACAAACATGACCCGCAAGAGAAACAAACACCAAAGAGAACACAATGAAACGTTCACTGTTTACAAATCACTTCATTACTACAGACACCAAATGGCAGTTACTGTAAGTAAATCAGTTGCAGAGAACTGACTACATTTAGACAAGGAAATGGGGACTTCTGTTTGGGGCTTCATCCACAGCTGCTCAGTAGAAAAAAGTTTAATGTCAAGCATTCATTATTATTATTTTTTTTTAATCCACAAAACAATGCTAGCCAACAGACATATCAAAGGATAAGACTGAAAGATACCAACGCCTTTACAACTACTTTTGCAATTATCTTCTTGATTAGGTACTTTGATTTTTTTTAATACATTTTGTCAGAAGGTAAATAGCCCAAAAATCAGCAGCAAAAATATTACAACAACAAAACAAGTAAATACAGTGCCAATGTGTCATGTTGTAGAAGAGAATACAAAGAGGACAAACAATGATAACTTAATCATATAAAATGACACAGAGCTGAAATACAGTGCACTTAAATACCTATGTGACAAAGAATGTTAAATTCTGTACTTAGTATGTACGTTTTTTAAACATAAAATCTGAAAAGTCTTTGTGCTTAAACTTTTTTTCCCGTTAAACAGAATTAGTTGCTTACTTCCAATACTGCCACTGTAAACTGATATTACAACAGATCACAATTTTCACAGACACATCAACATTAAAACATTTACCTATGAGAAAATAAGTCACTTCTCATTAGTTCACAGTGCGAAAAAGTGGTGTACACTCTGCCTTGAGAAAGGCTTTCAGTTATTCATCAAGCCAGTTGCAGAAAAGTCCTGAAACCAGATGCAGTGCTAGATTTAAAGAATGGAAAGCAACACATCACATGTTGGGAGGAAAAAATAAATTTCTCGTTTCTTCATGGATATCGTCTAAGTGACCTTCGTCTTCTGTTGTAGAAATGCCTGAGCCCATGTTGCCGTGAAAAATTCATCATGTAATTTTGTTTGCGAGTGCTGTTAAAATTGAATGGGTTGGGGGAGGAAGAGAAGAACGTTAGTTTTTTATAGGTACTTAAATTTCTTCTGGAGCAGTGAGCTAGTGGGACAGATTCTTCTTATTCCTTGCATAGCCTTTCAAGCCACGTAAAGTGGTGTAAAGCAGCCCTGTTGTACAACAAGGAAGAAGGCAATTGAGAATCTGTCCCACTTTGCTTTTAGTTACAGTTCATTATGTTAGGTAAAAGTTAAGAGCTTTCAGCTAATTAAAACTTGTGATGCCTAGGGCCAGATTCACTTAAGCTATATGCACTTCGTACCCTCTCAATGCGGGGCATTTCTCCACTGCGGCTTTATACGCCAGTCACCTTCCATCTCAGAACATTAACTGATTTCTCTTGAGAACAGAGGAAAAGCTTTACTCTGCTTTATTATCTTCTACTTTTACTATAGAGGAAATGAAATATAACACTTCTATACAGAGTTAACATGTCCCTCTCCTACACTCCCTATCCAAAATTAAAGAAAGATCTGGGAAGAAAGCATCATTGCCTCTGGGAGGAGACCAGGCTAGAGACGGCCTGACTGCACCTGACTGAAGGAGGGACACTTGTTCAGACCCACGTGGAGGAAACAACCCCATCCCACCTCATTTAGGTTTCTACTTCTGTTGAGGGAAGAAGGAACCATGAGAGGGCAGCAGTGGACAACGCTGCCTGGGACTTGGGCACCTGAAATACAGCTCCCGAAGGCTGGATTCAGTTTACAAATGTCAGCAGCTTTGGAAATGCAGCTGGAACATCTGTGGTGCATCCTCGTGCACATACAAACGCGTGTTTAACTTGGAGAGACCTGCATGTGCAGGAACACAGAGCTCTGCATACAGAGCTGTGGTACAGGGCTGCTGAACAGCCACAGGGCTTCATCTGGCGGTGGCTCTTCCTGGTCCCTTTACATGGATATCCACACCCTCAGGGCATATATAAAAATACAGGTCTATGTAAACCTATAGTCAAACTGCATTCGGGCTTATATGAGAATGAAAAGCTTTGTGCTTTCTGTAGTCCTTACACAGGTTGTCTCCTCCCAGACCTAGCACTCACAGCGTGCTTGACCGTATTGAGCAGCTGAGATGGTGCTGTAAGACAGCCACTGTGGCACACTGCAGGCCCAGGGTATGGGAAAGACCTTTCCATCAGCTAACTACTTCTAAAAGCAAAATAGTGTCAGATACCGCGTCCAGACAAAGTTACAGAGCCACCTGAGAGTCGCCCCTTTCTCCATGTGGAAAACATGCACACAAGACATATGCAGCCAGAGGATGCAGTTTGTCTGAGGGAATGGGGCACAGCGTTAACCATGCAGACACTGAGGACAACTCCAACCGACTAAAGGAGCTTCAGCCACAAAAAAACATTGGTAACTATGAGGCCAAATTTTCTTTTGGTTTCCAGGAAAAAGAACAGTGAAGTCTCAGTGAATCTGTGCAGTCTCAGGCTAATTTCCAATTCTCTCTCCCAGTCCTCCCTGCCCACTCAGGAGCCTGTGCTTTCTCATTTCACCTTGCACTGGGAGAAGGATGCCAGGCCTAAACATCTCAATCCAAGGGACTGAATGTTACCAGAAGCCTCCAAAACAAGGAGTCCCTCAGATTTTAAAGGTGATACATGAAATAAAGGCCTGCAGCAGATACTGCAGTCATCAAATCTCCCATGTGTGGGTGCAAGGTAGGTCATCATTTGTGAGTTTTCCCCATGAGTAAAAAGTAAATACCCAGCCTGTGATCAGTTATTCTTTCCTCTCTAGTGCATAAGCTTGTTTTCAGTGAATATGGCCCCTAGGAAAAAGAAATAATTGCATGCTTTGCAAAATAACTATGATCCTCCAGAGGCAAAGACAGCTTTGGCTTTTGTATTATAACTTCATCTAAATAATACATATAAGGAAATTACACCATTCTCAACAGCTAATCTAGATGATGATGAACTACATTGAATAGAAGCAGTTGTGTCAAAATCTAGAACACAACCACCCAAGAAATTCCCAGTTGCTTCCCAACTAGTTTGCAAATTTCTTTACCCAACTTTACAGAAAAACAAACCTTCCTCTTTTTTTTTTTTTTTTTTCCCTACTAGAATGCACACACAAGAATGAAAGAAAATCCAGCTCCTGGTGACAATGAATGTGTTCGGCACAACCTTCTGCACTCTCACAGTAAGTCAGTGCTCTAGAGCGTTTGGCACTTAGTTGGACTTGCCCTTGACTTTCACATGACTTTTTTTTGAAAAGCTCTGTGCTACTTTAAAATTTTTGTGTGAGAGACTGCCAGTGGTGAGTTTGTATGGTTTTAATGCCACTTGGTAGCTCAAATGCAAAGAAGCATTAAAGACCAGTCCTCATTCTGATCACATCCCCTTTGGAGTATCTCCCTCAGTGTGGTGGTGAGCATCTCACTGAGGAAAGGAGGAGGAAAACTGCAGCCCTGAGCTCTCTGCTGAAAGTGGCTGCCATTGATTGTGGGGCTTGAAGGAGATCTTAATCTTGCCTTCTCTGTAATCCCCAGTTGCTGAAGCCGTTGCCTGAGAAGCAAAAGGTTCCTCAAACCAACCCCAAGTGTTGGGCTCATGTACCCAACCCTTGCTCTGGGTACATGAATCCAAATAGAGCCTGGCAAAGTGTTTGGCTGAAATATTTGCTGTTTCTGGACCTGGTTAGTTTTTGGATTGAGCTTGGCTGTGAGATCCTCAGCTTAGTCAAGACTTGGACAGCCAGAGCACACTGAGCTGCTCTTCTTGGTCCCAGGGTCTTTGTGTACCCCCTGACTCCCTGCTGCCTTTGCTCTACTCATGTTCAGCAGCATCTCAGCAGAGGTTGTCACTGGTTTGGATGCTGCTACGTACGCCCAGCCTGTATTTCACTTCCATTTTGTATTTGGCCTTAATATTATGATAATGATATTTTAAACAATGAACAAACACACACACACACACAAAAACAAAACAAAACAACAAACCAAACCAAACCAACCAACCAACCAACCAATCAAAAAAAAAACAAAAAACAAAAAAAGGAAATTAAATAAATAAGAAAAGGAATAAGGAAAGGGTTACCTAAAATACAGAAGTGATTTACTATTTTTTTAATGTACATTCAGTCTGTTTAGTTATTTTAGAAGATGTTCAAGATGTTACAAAGAAAACACATGTATTCCTTGTCTTACACTGAACACTGCAGTGTGTGAAAAATCAGAGCAATGTAAATTGCCAAGAACTAAATGCTTATTTTATTTACATGTACTGAAGTTCAAACTTGTCACTGGTCTGAGGTAGGCTTCCCAACTAATGGGTTAGATGCCACATAAAAACTTCATGCCTACTATAGACAACGGCATGTTTTTCGCTCTTGTTGTAGGTAAATTGATATATCGTATAAAGTACAGTATGGTATTGCCCTGTATTGTTTATCATGTATAGTTTGATATTCACAAAATGAGAATAAGTCGATATTTATTTCTCTGAATTAATATTATACATTGGTAGGAGAACAGCACTGGTAATAGAGACCAATAGTGTCTCTGTTAAGACCACAATAAGAATGTAGGACCACAATAAGAATTACGTAATAAAGTTTGCAGCAGAATTATGCATTTCTTGCATGTGGTGGATTTAAGAATACTTTCAATACTATTAGCAATAAATTCCTTTTGTATTTTTACAGACTGATAAAGGCTTTGACGTATGTTGCTGTTGTTTTCTTGTTTGGAGCACCCAAAACATGCAAGGCAGCATCAAGCTGTATTAGGAATAAGCCCCCCTTCCGTAATGGAGGGTGTAGAGGGGAAATGTTGCTTGGCTATCAGTGGCAACTTGGAGGCTGCTTTGCAAGTTCATAATGACCTGTCGGTGCACTGAGCCTTCTTCCTTTTCTGTGCATTCACTGAACCATCAGATGAAAAGAGCAGATCCAAAATAGTTATCTGTGTATTGCTGATGAAGCAAACAGCAACAAAAGCAAATACTAGGAGCAATTACTGCATAATCTACAGTTTTGGGTGCATTAATAGTAAAAAATAAATAGAAGATAATACTGCTCCAGTTTACATAGGAAATCCTAAGTAACTTTCGAGTGGAGTCACTGGAGTTATACTAATCAGATGAAAACAATATGCAGTCGATATAGAAAAACAAAATTCTGTTTAGGACATGCTCAGTAAATATGTACAATAACAGTTTATGAGAAGAAGTCACTATTAAATAGACCACCTGGGTCTTTAGTAAACCATTCTGACTATTGTATATTTCCAAAAGCATAGTTTGAAGTAAAATCTGCAATTTAAAATTTGTGAAAATAGAACATAGCCAAATAGAATAAAAATATGCAATAAGAAAGCAAAATATCTAATGTCACTTATTTTCATGTTTTTATTTCTGATTGATGGGAACATTAGGAACCAAATAGAAAGAAAAATATTTAGATAACCAAACCAAACATGACAAAGCCCTAGAAAACTGCAAAGGCATGCTTCTCAGGACTAGGCTTTGGGTAAATTTTGTGGCTGAATTACAAATGCTTTGTTAGGGGGGTTATGAGAAAAGTGATGTGCTCTGACTGAAGTCCTCATGGCTTATATTAACAACAAACATTCTTTGGCTCCAGTGAGATGCCCACAGCTGAACCCACAGCTCAGTCACAGTGTTGACTAGTAGTACCTAACTGGGGCAGCACAAACCAGTATAGTTACAAGAAACAAGAACTACCTGGCAAATTCTTGCTGTGCATCCAAGAGGCATGCATGTCTATGCCACTGTACATATTCACTGACATATTCTACCTGGCTGTGGCTTCAGCTCTGTGGTCATTAATTACAGAAAAAAAGTAGAAATTCCCACACAGAGCTGAGAGATTGCCCAAGCAGTGCCCGGGGTGCCCTCCATTTGCAGGTTTTATTGCACTGAAGGAGAAGTGCTTCTGGCTGCAGCCTTAGTGAAATTCTTGCTGTAGAACAGGGGCGAGATGCTGAACACCTTCTGCTAAACTTCCCCTGGGGCAGAGCTGCAGGACTAGGGCCCTATAAAGCTCCCTGGCACATTTCCAAGAGTACAAAGGATTTTCCATCGACCTGTCACTGACAAAACTTTGTGAAAGTACTGTAGCTGTAGCAGCAACATGTATTTGATGGTGATTCAGGGAAAGTACTTACCTTATTCTAGTGTAAAACCAATGACAGCAAACAATGAAATACAACACAAGTTAGAAAATGCCTTTCAATGCATGCAGCACTGTGATTAGTCATAAAACCCTGATGAGGTTTAGAGGCAATATAGGACTTTTCATCTCTTTTGAAAATAAAAATTGAACAAATTATTTCCTGATATTTCAAATCAATGCTTATATTTTTATTTTCTATAAAATTCAGCATGCACTTTTTAGAAACATAATAAACATGTCATAAAAGCACAGATTGCATCATATTAAATTTGGCATAAATGTTGTGAATATTCAGATAACTACCTAATGTTTGAACTATTTGTGTTCTTTATTATAACTATGTTTAAAGTTTAATTTAAATGCATTTTTCAAACCATTGCTTTACAGTCAAAAAATATAGCAGATAGCAGATGAAAATGCTTTTCCACATAAAAACTCTTTGCTAGAGCTAGGATATATAATTTCTATTTTAATGTTGCAAGATACAAATGAACATTCTCTGCACCAAATGCAACCTAAGTTCCTCACTAAATCATTTGTGCCAAAAGTGTGATCATATCTTGACAATGAAGAGCATGGAGTGATGGCTATGGAGGGATTTGTTCTGTTTTCCAACAATTAACCATAAAAAAGTAAGTGGGGGTAGTACGACTTGCATTCCTTGTACAACTCAAATTCCCATGGATTACATTATGAATTTTGGGGTGCAAAGAAAGCAACAGCAGACCACTAGTATTCAGTTTATCATTGTCCTTTAGTTCTCAGTTCTTTCTATCAGAATTCAGATTTGGGAGGTCAGTGAGGGCCTGCCCTATCCACAAAGAAATGGCAGTTCCAGGTGCACATGCAGAAAAGTTCGTGGTATCTGAGTAGCAGGCTGTGAGCTCTACTTAGAGGGAGGAACAATGTGCAGATGAAATGCAGAATTGGACATGGGCTGTTCTTAGGGCAGGAATATAGGGACATTCAAAAAAGCACTCTTTTTAAAGTCTGGGGTAAAATACATACATATTTTTTAATCCTAAGAAGAGCCACAGTCATGGAACATGTGAGAGTTGTGCCCAAAGCTTTCTTTACAAATGGACAGAAAAAATGTGGCACTAAAAAGGCACTAGCCTTACAGGGACTGGACATCTTGGTAACTATTATCCTCTCCCCACCACATGACAGACATCAGCCATTGTTAAAAGAAGTTGGCAAGTGGTTAGTTGGCAAGACCGATTTAACGTGTACCATGTTCAAAGCAGGTACTGCGTTTCACCTGCTGGAAAGAGGGGCTCAACTTGAGCACCATTTGCAGCTGCACTAGTGTTAACAACACTGCTTTTTAATGAGTGATTCCAATAATTCATTAAAAAGAGAGGCGACTCTAAGGAACATACAAAAGCACCCATCTGGCCTTTCTTATTCCCATCATGTATTTTGCATGCACAGATTATTTGTAGGTTAATTTTTTTTTTCCTCCAGCAAAAAGGGAAACAAACAATTGCATCCTGAAAACATCTGGGGGTAAGAGGATAATGTCCCTTGACTCAGTCAATTAGACTGAGCAGTGTTGTGACCTTGGCTATGTATCACTGTAGGCTTTATCTGTGCTATGACTCAGCAGCTAGACTCATGACAGAATTAATTGCAAATCCTTGGATTGCTAAGAAGAGTTGAGCCATGAAAACAGGTATTCATGTATTTTCCCTGGGGTGGACAGTCTCTGGGAAGGAATGTAATGAGGATCAGAGACATTCCCCACACTGGGTGGGGAATAAAATCATGAAAAGCTTTAGCTGTGGTACACCCCTGCAGACCAGCTCTCACTGCAGGTGCTTTCCTTGCTTGCCTTCCTGCTCTGGCCCATGTTTTTCTCAAGGAGAGCACTGCCGACTTTTCCTTGGGCTGTGGAGAGGCTGGCAGAGCACCTGGGTGTGGAGCTCTGCCCACCTCTGGGTCTGCAGACAGCCAAGCCAACAGGTAGCACCTAGAGGATTCAGGAAAACATTTGTGTTTCCTCCCCTACCCTGTGGGCTGACAGGATGAGATGTATGGAAACCAGGAATTTCTCTGCACCCAAAACCACACCTCCTGGCATAGGTTGGCTCCTTGTTACAATGCCACACAGGTTAGAGGCTTCCCTGCTGAAGTGATGTGGGTACACAGAGCAGGAAAAAGTGTGAAAATCTAGATCTAGAAGGCTTTTAACAGGGCCAGAGAGGATAATGTAGATGGTGGCCAGAGGGGTGTACGTCTGTGATCATTAGCTGGAGTCTCTTTCAGGTGAAAGAGTGGCAGGGTTGTAAGAGTACAGAGTGCAGAGTGTCTTAGACACAGACCATCAACAGCTCCTGGAGCCAGGGATGTTCATGGCTTTCTGAGACAAGGTCAGAGGGCCAGCGGGGATTCAGGGATTATTTCCAGCCTGAGAGTCACAGAGTTTTCCTAAGGTGTCTCAGCTTTGGGAAGAATAAGCCAGGCAGAGGCCTATTGACTCCCTATAAAATTAATGGAAAGTGGTAATTACATCATCCTACTGAGTGATTTTATTTCAGTACATGACTCTCTGCTCTTTCTCTGGGAACACGGGTGGATGGAGAAGAGAAGAGCACCCAAGGGACACTGCCTCCTTGCCTCTTAGGAGGGAGCTAACCTGGTGAGTTGGCTTACTCGCCCCAGGGGCTGGCAGGGTTTCTGTGCCTGGCACTTCCAGCACCTTCATTTATTTTTATTTTTATTTTTTATTTTTTTTTATTATTTTTTTTCAGTTTAAATTGTATGGGGATTGTACATGAAAGAAAATTTGCAGTGGGTGACAGAAAAGATCAGACAAGGAAGAAAAACATGTCCAGAAAGTACAGGATGGCTGACACATTGCTCCTACTCACAGGACCTTTACTTTGTATTTTAGGTACCTTCAAGCACCTGAAGGGCCCTTACACGGCTTTTGGGAGAGGCAGGCAGACAGGCAGTGTGGTCTGGGAGCTCAGGCTGCCTCTGTATGCTATGGGGTGCCGAGCCTCTCTGCAGTTACACACTGGCCTTTCTAAGATGGTTCTTCTTCCTTGCCCACCTTCTTTGTCTTTCAACCACTGAAAATCCCAGGAAATTCAGAGGTTAGGGCCTACACTGGTCACACTGGTCATTGGAAAATGTAAGAATATTAAGAATTAAATGTAAGGCCTAGCCCTAGTATTCATAGTGCGGCTTAACACCTTGGTGGCCCTGATGTGTGCAGGATGGCCCAGGGTTAGTGCTAACAGACACTGATCCAGGCTCCCTTCTGCATGCCTGGAAGCACTCCATGGCAATGACACAGCATCTTCATTGTTTTACGGGTGAAGAAGTTGAAGTGCTGAGGGGTAAAGTGACCAGTGTGAAGTGGCAGAGCTGAAGGAAAACCCAGGCCTCCTGAGGGAGCATCTATGTACAGAGAAGAAGAGAAGGAATACCGCTGCTTGCCCATGTGGTCCCTTCCCTAGGAAGGTGTGATTGCTTGCTATAGCATTTCTATTACTTTTTCCATTCTAGTATAAAATGGATCTTGTGATTGATACCACTTGACTTGTCTGTATAGACTACAGCTTGGCAAATCTAATTGTCCAAGAAATTCTTCAGAATTCAGCCTAAGAATCCCTTTTAAAAAACTTATCTTTTTAAAAATCCCTTTTAAAAAACTTATCCTTATTCCTATTTATGCTCCCTGGACTAATGGGTAATAGTATGCTCTATTTTTTTTTCCCATCTGCTTTTTCCTTTTTTTTTTTTTTTTTTTTTTTTTTTTTTTTTTAATTGAAAGGCAGAAAGAAATGTGAATATTTTATGACTAGCAGTTCCCTTTTCAATGGTTTCCTAAATATTTCCTGCAGGTTTATGCTCTTTCGTATCTTTATTGATGCAGCATTGTACAGCCACTGATGAACTAAGCCAGGAATCACATCCATCCCTCTGTTCCTTCAAGCTTTAAGCTTAATGTTATGGAAGCAGAGCCCAGCAAGGTGTGTAAAAGCAGCAGAGCGTGTACAGTTACTTAGTGTTGGGACCAGTTTGGCTTGGGGTTGATTATGAGTGCCATGCAAGCTGGTGCTGCTTGGTGGAAGGAAGAACAGGGCTAACTAGCAATCAGATAATCGACTTTGATACTGTTATAAAACATCACTTGCAGTGTCTGTGATAATTCAGATTTAAAGACAGAAACCTTATAATTACACAGTCTGGATGTTATCCAAGCCTAATTTCTTCATTGTTGTTTTTTAAATTATTCAATAAAAGGAACGTTTGAACCTATCTATGGAGCAGGCACGGCTCTCTCTGCCAACCACTGTCAGCGATGAGTTCCCTCCCGTGAAGCCACTAGCATTTCACTTCTACTGGAACTAAATTGTTAGAGAAAAAGCAGGTCATCTCTTTGTGACGTAACACAGGAAAAAATGGGTTAGCTGCGAGCGAAACCCATCTCAATAATGGGAGAATCAAGAGGGTGAAGACACTTTACTTGGTAAAATCTTGACAAGGGGATGAATATAGAGCTCGGACCATAGGAACCTGATATAGTGAACCCTGTTTCTGAACAGTATCCTTCTTACTAAAAAAGGAAATGAATAAGGCATTAGTTGCTAATGCAAATTTTTCAGAAGCACAACAACATTACTCTGTGCAAAGAGCAATACAGCAGACTCTTTTGTATCTTCAAAAGGACATAAATCAGCTTTATATGGCAGCACAGCATTGAACAGAAATATCCTTTCTTATGTTCCAGCACAATATATTTCACAGTCATTGCTGCATTACAGGAACACACCAATACTCGGTGGTGATAAAGCCCCGCTTTCCCTCCTGTGTTTTTCCACAAGACAAAACACATACCCCTGCTGTGCTGCTTATTTTATGACCATCTTAACTGCTGCTGGTTGCTGCCAGGGCAAAGCATTAGCAAAGACTGATTTTCAAAGGTTTCCCTGGGCCAAAACAATTCTTACTGAGCTTAACACTTGTGCCATGCTGGAGGTATTTCAGTACTTTCTGAGATGGGGTGGGATGAGGTGAAGCTGATACTCACAGAACGACTTCTACGTGGTCCAAAGCCCACTGATCATGACCTGTTCCATTGTGACGGGGCTGCCACCAGCGCAGTAAGACTCCTTTCATTCGTGCCTCCCTGTCGTCACAAACACAAGAGACTGTGAGAGCTCCATACTATCAAAGTCTTGCACTTCTCTGTCTAACCCTCAACATGAGCTGAGAGCAAAGCATTGTTTGTACACCCCAGCACATCAACATGCTATAAGCACAAAACCTTTAATGGTGAAAAATGCACACACAGAAGGACAAATTAAATACTTTTTTTTTTTTTTTTTTTTTTCCCCTCTTATCTTCTGAACAAGTATTCTGTTGGTATTTTTTTTCCAAAAATTTTGCTGACGACTACACTGTACACTTTTAATCAGCCTTCCACTTAAACTTCCTTCTTTGCCTATCCTCCCACCAGCCTTTAGTTTTTCTTGCAGTGATGCGAAGATAAAGTCTTTCCTAGCAGAAATCTATCTTGTGCATTTAGAGGTAATGAAATGCAACTAGGTACTCACAGGGGAACATTATAAGACACTCTTTGGGCTTGTATGAAGTCCTTTGGCTGATGCTGTGCAATTACTTGCCATGTAATTCCATTATTTACACTGTATTGGAGGAGCACTGCCTTGTCTACAGTGTTAGGATCACTTAGATTGGTATTGCAACTGTCTGTTTGTGAAATGCTTCCAATTTGCAAAACAAACATGATTTTGCTGTAAAACACAGAGAGAAGATGTATTTGCAATATGCAAAAAATATTCAAACAAGAACAGCACTTCCAGCTTTATTGCAGTTATTAAAAAAGTTCAGGATTCTCAAGAATCAGTACTTTTAACATGAAAAATAAACTGTTCTCATGTCTCTAAAACACAGCTCTCCTTTCAAACTAATAATTTACTGTGTATAACGTTTCAATATATTTGAAGGCAATAGGTACAATTTTACAACGTTTCTGCACAAAACTGAGATACATAAACAGAATAAATATGCAAAGGAGTGCATGAAAAGCTAAAAAGAGGCAAATAAAGGTTGAACAAAGATTTCTAATATTCTGCCTAGGTGTTCAGACAAGAAACGAGTGTCTGATTTATATCTGGCCCAGTTGCTGATTCACCCTGTTTCTAATTATTTGTTAGACAGCTAAATACAAAACCAATCCAGAAAACTGTCACTCTGTTAAGGGTCAGCACAGGCTGGTCACATTTGTTTTTCCATGGCCATAGAGACTTAATAGATGAAAAAGATACTCCTGCTCATTGCCAGGTGAATATGATTTTATTTGACAACTGAAACAGGAAAATGAGTCCATAATTGCTAGTAGCATCTTTACTCATGACTGCCATGTAGGCACATACAAACATGGGATTTGTCTTATCAGATCAGGCACTGATCCAGACAGTCTGGTATCCACCCTTTGCCAACGGCTTCATCTTCAGTTCTGGCTTACCAGGCAGTGCTCTGTTGGGCATGATGAAAACATCTGACCTTTTCACCTGGCATAAATCAGCTGGCTTCCTCCTCACTCTCCATCTCCCAAATGAAAGTCACAAAGCGTTCTGCCTACCCTAATGTTTATCTGCCAGCCACATCTGACTGCACGGTAGAGCCAGGTTAGTCCATCCTCTTCAGTGCTGGCCCACATGGCTTCACATGCATAGGAATAATTTAATGTCTCATGAGCTGGTGAAAGAGCATTTTATGCTCACAGTATTACCTTGCTCGGGTGAGATCCAGAGGCTTAGTCACAGCTTGTCGTATCTGACATCCATTAAAATAGAGTGAATCTCCATGGGCATAGGGTGCCAGCTGTCCACATCCATTCCCTATCACTCCCCCCTGAATGGTTTCCCAGTTTATTTCAGTGACTCTTTCAGATTCAAAATTATCTTTAATATAACTGGGGAGATCGTGGCTAAAAACAGAGCAGTCATCACCTAAAAATGACACAGTGAAGTTATAAAACACACAAAAATCAAAAGAATTGGGAAAATTCAGTTACAGTCCATTGTAACTATATTCAAGTTACAGTATTCAGTGTGAATACAGGCCCAGTATACAGTGTGACTACAGGCTGAATATGTTTCAGCAGATGATTAATAGTGCACACATTGCTGTCTAACATTAATTTTTATGAAATCAAGGCTGTCAATCTGTTATTTTTTACAGCAGTTTCTCCTGTTTTACAGTGATGCCAACAAGGGAAACCTCAAATTGGTGGTTGAAGGGAAACGCCTTTTAAAACTGGGGAGAAATCTGATCTCATAAAGTTATGAGACTGTCCTGGATGGCTCTAAACACTCTGTCTCCACTTCCACAGAGCACTTATAATTTTCATGAGGACACTCGGGTACCGTTAGACATCTGCTCATCTGAATTGCAGCATTAGAGCAGAGCAGTCTGTTGTGATGTGGCACAAAACTGAATCCCCTGCATGTGCCAGCCACCAACATCTAGATCCCACGTACACATCCCCTGGGAGTGACTGCACCCTTGGAAGGAATACAGGGGTGAAAGCCGTGTCTGGGTAA
The DNA here is from genome assembly GCF_011077185.1 of Oxyura jamaicensis. Lineage (NCBI taxonomy): Eukaryota > Metazoa > Chordata > Aves > Anseriformes > Anatidae > Oxyura > Oxyura jamaicensis. Next base: position 12,650,952 of record NC_048893.1, read on the forward strand.
GCAGGTAGCCACATCCTGCCCTCAATGCAGATTGAATGGGCTTTAAATACAGTGCCAGCCGGACAGCAGAGACTACTGATTCAACCCAGGAAGAGTAAAGGAAGGGAATAGTTGTTACTTGCAGCCCTGCCAAATTATGAATTTATAGTCTGTTACTCAAGCACTCCAGTGATAAATGTAGACAGGATATTTCATTCTGTCTATATCTTTTGTTTACTTTTGAGCTAGATTAGACTCTAGTGGAAGTACAAGAAAGAGATTGAAAAAATGAAACCTTGATATCCTTCATCACAAATGCAAATGGCTCCAGTTGTGCAATATCCATGGCCACTGCAGAGCTTAGGGCACGCTTCCCCAATGTACACGTGGTCAATTGCCCAGCTTTGTTTCTCTAGTTCTTCTCCTTTCTGAATCCACCTGAACTGAGTTGCACTGCAGATATCAAAACCCAAATACAATGTTATGATATCTAGCAATTAAACACATCTGTACAGTGACGTTCAAATAGGCCAGTAGCAGATGAAAATGAAAAATGTTGTATGAAAGGGCTGTGACTTTAATAACTAGAAAGACAGACCAAACCTGAATGGGTGGCTGTTCTATTATTGGCAGTAGCCTCTTCTATTAACAAAAAGCTTTTTCAAAAATCATTAATTATGTATCAGATCTAAATCCAGCAATAAAGAGGCATTTTTAATTCACCAGTTGCTCCAAAGCTGACAGTGCCAGCAAGACAGCTGACATTTTACAGGCCCACAATGAGCTGACCTTTTGGTAACCTACCTGGAAGAGACATGATCAGGCAGCTGGATAGTTATTCTTTTCCACATGGAGCTGTTGACAGAGTTATAGATGGTAGCTTCATGGAACTGAAATGGGGAGCAGCCAATGCTATTAGATGAGGAAGGAAGACAGTGTGTCTGAACGAGCTGCCATGAATCTGTCCTGTAGGAAACAACAAAAAAATATGTTCCTAGAACAACTGGAAGAATAATGAAAGGTAATCTCTAAAATCATGACATTGCTTGTCTTACTAAACAAAACCAATAGATCGTCAGTGATACTTTCCATGCTTTGTAGCCACAAATAGACAAGAGGTGAGAAGGTGAAACCCTGATGCAGTCTTGGAAGACTTTCCATGCCCCGTGTTTACCCATAAACATTTAAGCACAGAATATACCTTCACTTTTACAAATGATAATGCACTATTATACTAAAGCAGAAGAGACAGTGTAATTAAGTTTTCTGTCAGTTAAAGACCAAACCAGAATTAACTAACCTCCACTTGATTATAGTTTGGTCCTAAATGTACAGTCCTGTACCACTAAAACAACAGTTCCCTGTGAATGTAGTTTTCTGTGAGCACATTTTTAACAGGAACATGCTCATGACTGTAACTGCAAGCTGAATGCCATGAATCTGTCAACATCTGGGATAAATTATAAGGAGAATTTATCCCAGTGCTTGCAAACAGGATTTGTTCAGATCCTGTTACAAGATGAACATCAAAGTGAATGCTTTAATAAATAAAACGTTTTGGGGTTTTAAATTTCATATTATTTTTTTTAAGTCTATATGTTCTTCTATCATTTACCTTGCATCCTTAGTATACTCCAGCATCACAGAGTGAAGGTCCCCACAAGAAGTTGCCTCACAGCCAACCACGATCTATAGCATAAAGAAAATTGGCTGCTGTAACAAGTCAGGTAGACATTTTATGTGATATATGATGAAGTGGTGCCTATTTTTTTTTTTCTCTTTACAGGCTGTATAAAAAGGTTTGTCAACATAAATGTTGGAGAAAAAATATCAAAAGAGGGTGGAAAACAAAAGACACAATACTTCAGGTACTGCTTTTACTTAATTTTACCTCATTGTTATTTTCAAACAGAATCCTGACGCTAATTTCCTAAATTTGAAATAAAATATCTAAAGAAACATTGTTTCTGAGACACCAGGACGTGGAAGCTCCTCAGCATTTCAGAAAGTGAAATACTGACCTTTGTATTAATCACCTATGAAATTTATAACTCATAATGAAAAAATGTGGGTGTGAACTCAAGTCAATAAAATTTTACAACTGAATTATTCTGCATATCTAGAGCAATAAACATATTTGTGCCATGTTAGAATAGAAAGATTACTGTACTCAATATATAGTACTGAATAGGTAACAAAAGCTAAATTTTAAGAACTTCAGCACCAAATGGTAGCCATGCAGTACAGCTGAGTTCTTAGTTTAGAAATAAAATCCTTGCTGTGACTGGTGAAGAAAAAGGAGGAGAAAGTCTGGAGAAAAACACTTTGCAATGAGAGCTCAGTAATACAAACAATGTTGATGGGTTATCTTAAATGTTTCCCTTAAACCAGAGGAAAAAGATAAGCTGAGCAAAATAAGCAGCTTGAGGGGGACTTGGCATGCAGTAGGAAATAGTATGTCAAACTTCTCTTTTATATGATTTCTTTAAAGATGGCATGCTGTGTAAGTGGAGGAAGCAATGCTTTGAGGGAGTATAATAGTCAATATAAAATAGGCAACAATGTTGAGAAAATGTGAAAATTTGATTGAAAATGGATAAATCTGGAGCTGTCTTGTCAAACAGAAGACCAAGAAAAAAAAAACATAACAATGAAACAGACAACTATTTTTATAACCTTGCCTTCATGTTTGTTCCTGGTTTATTTAAGACATAGTGATTGGGGAAGGGCCAATTTCTGGGAAATTACCACAGTCATTTTCTTATTGCCTGTGTCTATTCAGAATTCCACTTTAACAAAGCAAAATATTCAGAAAAGTTTCTCTGATTATTTAGATCACTTTCCATGACACAAGTAAGCAAAAGGGGTACTTCTACTCTGAGCACTCCTAAATTTTCAGTAGGCCAGTTCTTCTCCAGCCCACATCTACCTTGCCTTTTCTGCTTATTTACTAGGTGAGGGAAAATGGCATATTCTGCATGTCATGCATTCTCAACTTAGAAAATAATTCTTATTCTGTCTGATGATCCAGCAATTTCTGGGTAAAGGGATTAGACTGCCAGTCTCTCTCAGTAAACCCCCAAAGCATATAGACAGTCAGAAGAATTTGACACCTCACATTCGTACAACCTTTCTGTTTCCCATTACCTACACTTCAAAACTTCCCTTAAATTTTAATATAAAATCATTATTTATTCATCCAATTGTGCTTCCTAGCTGGAAGAAGAAGAACTTCTGGAGAGAAATTAGATGGTTTTTCATTACAAAATTTACTTTGTAGAGAGAGAATATTTCTTACTTTAAACTGCATCATGTATCCTGGTTGTATAATGAGCTCCCTGGAGGACAGGATGTTGTGTGTTTTGTCCTTTTTCTTATTTGGCCAGTAGAGATGGAATGATGGATTTCCACAGAACCCTGCAGTCCTGACTGCATTAGGGTAAAAACTCCAGTTTTCTTCATGAGAGGTGCCTTCTATTAACATGAGTTAAATACAATTACTGCATTGTCTCAGGAAACATCAAGGTTTAGTAATGAATCCACAGAATCACTAGATACAGTACTTTAGCAATATAAACACTAAATCTATGCGAGCTGTTGTGACACACTATAAGTAAGCTACTAGCAGACATAGTATAAACACCAGTTCCAGATAGGTCATTTAAATGTTTAAATAATAGTATTTTTAAAAATATGATTAAATAAAACTTCCCTATCCAAGAATTTAAATGAAATGAGTTGGACTGAAAGAAAAAACCTTCTTTATAGATATGTCCATTTATTTACACAAACATACCTAAATATACTTGTGTATATATATATGTGTATATATATATACAGACATCCCCATTAGTAGCATGAAGAATTGAATCGAAACAGTACTAGTCTACAAAACAAAAAATTTGCAACATTAAAAAAGAAGAAAAAGTGTGCTTGCAAGCTCATAGGGCTTTTCTCAAATAAGATCATGGCAGACAATAGAATGGCTGTCATAGCCTCTTACCATCATCAAATGTATCTACTAGCTGACTGGGGTTGATCTCTGCTCCTCCAATCAGAATGTTATCCAGAGCCCACTGCGCCCGATCAGGACCTGAAACCACAATCCCGTTGCTGATGGTGAAAGGCTGCCACCACCTCAAGCGAGTTGTGTTGGTCAGAGCACGTTCGGGGAGAAGGATGTAGTCATGTCTGACTGAGATGTATTTTTGGTAGTCCATCTCATGAAGCAAAGTCCAAGTTATCCCTAGAATGAACAGATGCTGATTTAGTATTAAAAACAAGCATAAGGTAGAATCTTCTAAAAGGTTTAAGGGAGATAATTGGAAATTAGAAATAACAGCTATGTTCTTCCAATAGACAAATCTTAACTTCTAAGGGTAGTTGGCTACTGTACTCATTATGAGAGCAATTTTGTAATTGTATAAAGCACTCAAATTGGCTAGAAGCCACTGATAACAAAAATCAAGGAGGAGGGGGCAATTATGGAAAATAATCTCAGATATTTATGATGCTTAAATACTGGATAAGGCTGTAGTTTAGATTAAACTTCAAGATGTACTTGCCTCCATCAATGGAATAATCTAGCAGCACTCCCTCCTTTCTGCAAGTTGGTCTGTGGCATGTTGTCATGTTGTTTTCACTCCCAATTCTCCCCCAGTATTGTAGAAATCTAAGAGTAAATGTACAGGGTTAGATCTATTAAAAATCTGTACAGATCAAGAAGTTTCCTTTCTGTTAGCAGATATGCTGAAAATGATCAAAAATTTTAAGCAAGTAACACTGATGTACAAGTAGAACAAAGGCTTCCAAAAACATTGCCTTATAATTCCCACTGGAACCTCATGAAATTCAACAAGGACAAATGCAAAGTCCTCCCCCTGGGAGGGACTCACCCCCTGCTGTGGTACAGACTGGGACTGACTGGCCAAGAGCAGATTTGCTAATTGTTTTGTGTGAGTCCTGGTTTAAAGTGGACTAAATATAATTTACCAATGTGCCCTGGCAGCAGTGAAGGCCATAAAAAAAGTTGATAAACTGAGGTAAAGTCATTGCAGGTCACCCAAATTGTCTGGGCTATAGCATGTTCCCTGTGAGGAGAGGTTGAGGGACGTAGCCTTGGTCTGCCTGACGAAGAGAGGACTTCAGAGGATCTGACAGCAGCCTACAGGGGGGTCATCAGGAAGGCAGAGCAGAGCTCTGCTGTGGGGCATGTCAGGGGCCAGGAGACAGTGGTTGTGAATTGAAACAAAGGAGGTTCTGACTGCATATAAAGGAAAAAAGTATTACTGTGATGGTTAATTCAACACTGTCCTTGGAGGTTTTCAAGATTCAGTGAGACAAAGCCCTGAGCAACCTGGTCTAAATTCACAATTGACCCTGCTTTGAGCATGAGGTTGGACTAGGGGACCTCCTGAGGCCCCTTCCTAACTGAAAGGCTATGTGATTCAATGAATTCTTGCTGAATAATAGAATTCTTTAAAGCCATTCAGCCAAGGGACAAGGATGATGAAGTTGTCTTCTATGTGATGTACTGTCTATTGATGTTATTTCATCGCTGTCCAGTTAAGTCATCCTTTTCTACCTCATGCAAATGGAGAAGGTCTTGTATGGGGCCCCAGGAGAGGCTAACCAGCAGAGGTGATGTTCTGAACTCAGTGGGAGACACCACTAGTGACTCAGGAGTGGAGCCACTGGTGCACTGGGCATAGAAGACCATTTCCACTGTGGTAGGGTGGGTCTTGCTCTCTACAATGCAACTAAAAGCATCAGTTTCTTGACAAACAAGACACAGTAGCTGAATCCAGAAAACAGTAGGGAATGGAGACCTTATTTCTCAGAGAGGCATTTCTGACAGCAAGCATGGTGTTACTAACTGTGCTAAGAGCGCTGCAGCTTCCCCCACACCATTAGCTGTGCATCACCTTCCCCTGTTCACCACATCTCTAGGTCCGGCTCTGGCAGGACAAGAGGACACCCCTGCTTCTCATTGCCAGGCCAGATATACCTCTGGGAAATACGCATTTTTAAATGATAAAAGCCACAGCTCCTACTTCACAATCTCCTCAAGCATGCTGTTTCCCACTTATTTCCATTTTTCAGTGGGAATCTGTCTGAGAAAAGCTAGTCATGTGTGTAAATGCTGACAGGACCAAGCACTGTGGGGAGGTATTCTCATCTCTCAGGCCTCTGGTGTAATCAGTGGTAAGATGCAGAGAGCACCAGAGGGTGATTCTGAGTGGAGATTGTCCTTGGATGCCACCACTTCATGTTAGATTCCTCTCACCTCTGATGATGTGGGGGACTCAGGGAAGCTAGACTCCATGCTGTTCACCTCTTGGTTAGGCCACAGTGGCTCATAGATCCCATCAGGGAGATTTTCTGCCAAACACATCTTTGTGACTCTGCTACCAGTGACAGACATCTGAACTGTTATCTTATCTTACCCCTGTCTAAGGATGTCTTCTGGGTCTAAGTTTGGGGGTGTAAATATCCCCCTGTGTTACCAGTCCACCAAGAGCTATCATCTATTCAGAGAACCTCATGCTTTCCACCAAGTCGGTTTTCAGTGAAAAGAAGTTTCATAGAATCATAGAATAGCCCGAGTCCAACTCCTGGCACTGCACAGGTCTGCCCAAAAGTTTAGACCATGTGACTAAGTGCACAGCCCAATTGCTTCTTAAATTCATACAGTCTTGGTGCAGTGACTACTGCCCTGGGGAGCCTGTTCCAGTGCGCAACCACCCTCTCAGGTGAAGAACCTCCTCCTGACGTTGAGCCTAAACTTCCCCTGCTTCAGCTTAACACCATTCCCATGCGTCCTATCACTGGTGATAATGGAGAATAGATCACCTGCCTCTCCATTCCCCCTCGTGAGGAAGTTGTAGACTGTGATGAGGTTCCCCCTCAGCCTTCTCTTCTCCAGGCTGAACAGGTCCAGTGACCTCAGCCCCTCCTCATACGTCATCCCCTCTAGGCCCTTCACCATCTTCGTTGCCCTCCTCTGGACACTCTCCAACAATTGAACGTCCTTTTTGTACTGTGGTGCCCAGAACTGCACACAGTACTTGAGGTGAGGTCGCATCAGCGCAGAGTAGAGCAGAACAATCACTTCCCTCGACCAACTAGCAATGCCATGCTTGATCCACCCCAGGATACGGTTGGCCCTCCTGGCTGCCAGGGCACAATGCTGGCTCATTTCCTTGGCAATTCTGGAATATTAAATGATTCCCATTCACTTCTCCAAAAATCCTCATAAAACCCTCCAGTGAGACACCGGAAGACCCAAATGCATGGAAGAACACCTCCGAACTGCTGTGACCATCCTCCCTGAATGCCATGCAAACCTTTGCTCCATTGGACATTGTAGCAAATTAAATCATGATCTAATTAGTGTCTACCTGAGATAACACTCTTTTTGTGGTGGCTTAAAAATTCTTTGAGCTACAAGCTGTATTTCCTGCTATTTTGTGAGCATTTAACAGAGTTCCCCATTGAAATGACATGTTAACATGACATACTTTGCACCCCGCAGGTCCAGATCTTGAGTGACAGCCTGTCTCACAGTTGCACCTCCAAAATAGAGAGTTGTGTCTTCTGCTAGAATCCCACACTCAGTACAAGTACTTCCTCCTTCTAAGGACATCCATAAATCTGGTTTAATTTCTTCATTGTCAAAGCGCTCTTTCAGGAAAGTCTGTAACGAAGGTGTTTAACATAAAGCACAAGTAATTATAATCATAAGCGTTTCATATGGCCATGTATTTGAAAATGCATTTGAAAGACTCACAAACACTGTAAAGATATATATATATATTTAGGATGAATGAACATAACTGAACTGGATTGGCTAAATATGCAAATATTATAGGGCTAGATTTTAATATATTTGGGAGGTAATCCAGTACATTAGAATTTGCATGTGCAAATAAATGGGTCTAATTCATAATTGTGGTCATTCAAGACTATGTAATACCACTCCAGTGCATATCCAGTATGTATGGTAGATATTGTTATTTTATAATTTCTCCCCAGCAAAACTTGTACTGCAGTGAAATTTCAAGATTTTTTTGTTTGTATTCTTTGCTTCAATAAACTCTGTCATGATAAACACAATCCTTCTACAGGTCTTAATCAATGATTGTGTGTGCAATGGTGAATTCTGTCTAATGAAAATCTAAAGATGAACAGTGAACTATATCACAGCTTTATTGGGCAGTGTTATTTGAAAATGAACAAAACAGTTTTTGGATACTGTAGTACTAGTTTTGTTAAAAATGATAAAAGGACTGAAAATGGATTTGAGTATCTTCAGGCTGTCATGAATCAAAGCTAAATTTCCAGTGTGATCAATCTCCTCTCTCTCCCTCCCCTTCTCTTTCATTCTCAGCCAAAAACATGTCAAAATTCACTCTTTAAAACACGCAGTAAAATTACCTTCAGTGTTTGGGTCAGATAGCAGTTTGGACCTGAATATCCAGGATCACAGATGCATTGCTCTTTGAGGCAGTCTCCATGACCTCTACAATTTTCCAGACAACCAGGGCCCAGATAGAAATTATCAATGGCCCACTGCATATCTGAGTATTTCTGATAGAACCGAAACCTCACGGGACTACACGTACAGAAACAAAGAAAAACAGATAGATATGTATGAAACAACTTTGCTCAAATGAAAACAGGTAGGTGAAATACAATTTACATATAACTGTACTATCCTCCAAGCTTCCACAAGTAATATCTGTCAGTCTCTGTTGAAATCAATTTTATGACATATCTGTATCTTCTTCTTCACAAATGTACTATCGGTCACATATGGATGGATTTTGGTCACTGTGGAAGCTGGAAAAATCTATCCTTGTTTCTTGAGAGAGAATTTCATTTATGATTATAATTTCTTTGCAAATTACTCAAAGAATATAAGAGATTTTCCTTTTTGCAGAAAAAAAAAAAAAAACACCACCAAACAAATAGTTTGCATATGTGTGGACTACTGCAGACAGCAAGGGTAAGTTTTCCACTCAGTAAGGTCATAAATTTACTCCCTAATTGAACACAGCTGTCTGAACAGAGCAGAACATGCTGTACTGGAGCAGACTGCAGAGAAGCAAGAATGCCATTTGTTTAGACCAATAGTCATGATCAATCTTGATAGGAAATAAAACCATACAGTGTATGATAAACATTGCAAGATGCACTTTCTTGAAAGAAAATGAATAGGCAGATGTGTTTCCTGTTGTGCTTTTTGGGACGTACTGAATCCAAGACAAAACAAGCAGTTAACTCATACTTACTTGCCCATGAGGTTTTCAGGCAGTGAGTAAGTTACTCTTTTCCATCCCTTTGTGGGAAAGAAAACAGATGGCTGTGAAACACTCCCAGAACATTTTGGATCAGCTGGTAAACACTGAGGTACTAAATAATTCCAGCTAACACCAAAGTCAGTGGAGTACTGCACATGGACCTGATTTTGTGCAAGTTTTTCAGAGGTTTTACATCCAACAGAAACCTAATAAAGACGAGAGCATAAGTAAATTAGAATTAATTGTTGTGATTAGAGTTTAAAAAATGTTTGAACCTGAAAACTGATGGCTGAATTTTGCTCAAAATCATGTCAGTAACAGTGTTTGTATGGTACCGGTCATCTGCAGATCTCATCCCAAGATTTCCAAGATTGAGAACAGTCACCATATTCAGAGTTTCAACTTTTTTCTAGCTAGATCACCTCTCTGGATATCCAGGTTTTGTCACTTGTGCCTGTGCCCTAAACTGATAAAGCTATTCTCCCCTCCCACGCAACCTAATATTTGGGCATTTCAGGGGAGCCCACCCTGGTCAGTTTTGTCCAGTTGACCTTCTTTGTAGGAGAATTGTTCAAAAAGCTCTTACAACTTCCATATACTGCTGGATTATTTCTTCATTTTAGGTAAAGGGTTGTATGAAATGTGATTGATTACAGGTTAGATGTGAATGCATGCCCACACAGATGAGGTGTGGCCATTTTTGAGCTGCTTTCCCTTCACCAAACATCTGTAACAAAATAGGCCCTTTATATATATATTTAATATTATTCATATTATTAATTATAAATATATATATTATACATTATATATATAAATATCTATATTTATAAATATATTATTTATATAATATTATTCCTATATCCTATATATATATATTATATATTCTTCCTATCCATATATGATGTCCATACAACTTCTGTGCTGGAGGAGAAGAGTGTGTCACCTCTGAGAATGGCCCACAGTGTTAAAGCTGACCAACAAGTTGTAGGTGAGACAAATAACAACAGCCTAATAACAACTCCTTTCCCTGCAAGGAATGGTTTATGCATAGTTATAGACATCATCCTAGCTCTTGAAAAATCAGCTTAGAATTGGAGCAAAATGGGTTTTAGAATAATTATGTAGAAGACAGAGATTTTACCTTGAATTGCATAATCCAGCCTTCTGTTGGAGTCAGGTCATGGGTGACTGCGTAAACCTCTCTGCCGTCATGGCTCCCACAGATCATGACACCATCAGGAGAATCACAAAACCTCTCAACTGAGCAGTCGTCATGGAATAACCAGTGCTCATTCACTTGAAAATAAATGGGAATGTCAGTAATTTTCAATGACAACATGAGGTTCAGAAAACAGTCACAAAGTAGTGCTAACCACTGAAGGTAATTTATTTTTCAACCCACATGAGAATTATTTAGTAATGCTCCTCACAAAGTCAGTACCCCGTCTATCCCATGTACTTATTTATTACATTTATTGCTCAGAGCACCTCTTACTACTTTCTTATGTAAACATAACATTCTTTTTTAATGTTCAAGAAGTAAGGCCCTGAGGTTTATTCAAAATCCTCTTGCCCTGGCTGTTATAAAATAATTTCTTTATGGATGTTGACCACATGTCTGCACAAAGTATACCCCAGCACTATGACTTGCTAAACCTTGTGAACATTCAGAAATACTTCCGCCTCTACAAAATTTATCTGTAAAATGTAACTTAACTTCCCTAACAGATATTTAAAGAAATTAACAAACAGAAAGCAAACCAGTTAAGGAACCTGCTTAGAATAACCTGGTATTTTTTCATCCTTTTTTTTTTCTCTCTTTGAAGATAAATTCATTTTCTAAGTAAATTCACTCAGTAAAAAAATGGAAAGTTACATTACACGTTTTCATTTTGCGAACTAAAAAAATAAGCAAGGACACCTGTAGTGATGGGATTGTCTATGACATCCATTACAGTGAGACAAGGTGCAGCAAGATTTAGACTTCTTGCCCTTTAAGTCAGACCCACGTAAACCTTTACCTGTAGTTTTGTCTTCCATAAACATGTCAAAGGCAATCCTCCCAACGGGCCCTGCATCAGCAGGGGAGCGCTCATGCTGTGGCAACGGAGCACTGCTGAAGGTGTCGAGCATCACAGTCCTCTGGTCAGCTGAGCCAGAGATTAAGACATTGTCAATAGCCCAGTCGTTCTGGTCCAGACCATCATGTTTAGGCTGCCACCAGCGGAAGCGTGTCCCAATGGTTTTGGCATCGTAGGGAAGGAGGATGTTCACAAAACTGAAATACAACATGGAAATTAGTTGTAGGAAACCCACAGGAGGAGGACACTTCTCAATGCTCTGCACCAGGTATTTTGACCAGGTTCACTCCTGTTGTCTCCTAGAGCAGGTGCAAATTGGGAAGGCAGAGAAAGGTTAGATGATTTAGCCTACATTTTCCTGTGGGAATCTGCCAAAACAAAACCCTTTTTGATCACTCCCAATGTTATTCCCTGCACAGGTGCTCAGAGTAAGGTGGGGAGGATCAGCAGCTAGACTGGCAAGGTATGAGCAACCCCACATGCTCAAACCATGATTTAAGAGACAAAATGCGGTCATCTAGACAAGTACAGTATGACCATAAGGTCCTAATTAGGGAAATGTTAAGAAATGTTGAAGTAAACTTACGATTAATAATTTCTACCTGGAGCAGATAGCAATATTCCAGTACAAGGTTCCTATTTCCCTTACAACAGAAGTCAATAGTACACTTAAATCACTGTGCCAATTAAAATGCTAGTGATTTATTTGTGCATTCAAATAAAATATCAAGTAATGAGTTCCCCTCAGCCCCATTTTCTATGAGTCTTTAAACTAATAAATGAGGAAGAGGTCCACCCATATCTATGCTGGTTTGAACTTCACAAATGGGTTTGAGTATAGTGTAGACCTTTGGATGGTTATCTGCAGAAATTCAGTTTCTCCTCTATACACTGTTTTCTAACAAGTTCAAGTGATGAATTTCTGCTCTTGTCAGTAAGGAACTAGATTGCAAATGAAAGTATCTTCAAGACCAGGATGGACATTATTGCAGTAGCTGTCTTCCTATATTTCTGACCTTGCAGCTGAACAAATGCTGATACTCAAACACATGCTCTAAAGCAATTCATAAATGCTTGCAGGACTGGACATCTTAAAGATCCAACATGTAAACTACAGAAGTAATAAATCAGAGAGGTTGTTATGAAACAATAAAGAACACTTGACCTAGTACAGGAAATCATATATGCAGAAGAAGGTATTTACAAACCCGGGTTTGCTGAATTGGTCATAGAAAATTTCCATTAAGAGGCTCCAGGTAATTCCACCATTCACAGAATACTCCAGCAGTACTCCTTGGTTGCGGTTATTAGGAGTTATCAGACATCCATACATGAAATAAAACTGGATGAATTCTGCATTGGTGAGGTTCAAGTCAACTGTAACTAACGTACGGCTGCAGCCCTTAAAAGTAATGGAAAATTATGTTGGCTGGTGCTGTCTGGCAAAACTTATGAACATAAAAATTGGTAGCTTATGCAATCACTACTAATAAAGCTTCATGTTGTAAAACCTTCAAAATAGTACAACTTCTACAAATTATAATAAAAATAAAGCTACAACAGAGCAATAAATGGCTCTCTCCGAGAACACAATTTCAGTTATGTTCCATCTTAAAAAATACATACATTGCTACTTGCACCTACAGCTTTATAAAATTAGGCATCAAGAATGGAATTCACCTTTATGCTGAACGCAAGAGTTACAAAAATCCACACCTCCACTCTACAACACTAGGTTCTCCATGCAGAGGTAATGAGGTAATGCAGAGGTAACGAGAGGGCACACTGATTATGTGCTAATAGCTCAGTTTATGCAAACCATCAAATGGCACAGCAATGTTAATATGTGTGCTTTCCCAAAATTCCTGCTTAGTCTGTTAATTAGTGGTTCCTACTTAGTCCTACTGGAAGGAAGTAGAAATGTAAATGTTTCTGTAAATTTATTTTAGAAAACTTGCATAGTGTGAACCTAATTCCCTTGCGTGAAAGATATATATAAGCTCAAGTTTTACATTTCTAAAATAATATTTTGTAATTTTTATAACCCTGATGCCACCTAGAGCACACTGTAATTCAGCAGCAGGCTGGATTATATAGCTGTGCATGTAGCTAAAACACAACCAATTTTACTCTAAGCTAATACTGAAAAAAAAACCAACAATGAAATATCTGGAGGATAAGTCTACACGTGGACATATTTTCAAGGAGCAAGTGCATGTTATACACATGCAAATACCTAGTTATTAATTTACCTCTGTGGGCTGATTAGAAGCTGCACCAAGCTGCAGTCTCTGTAGAAATTGTAAGTGCTATGAAGAGGCTATTATCAGAGGGTGGGTCTCAATGTCTACATACTTCAACTGTGCTTTGATCTATCAGCTCCACCACCAAAGGCCCCACCACAGCTGCTTTCAGGAGGCCTCTGCAGCATTACACATTTTCCTGGCTGCAGCATAGCCAGGATCATGGTATCTGCTTTCCTGGAGCGTATCTGGCTGGTACCAGGCTGTAGGACCCACCTGACTTTGTCCTTCAGATAACCAAAGGATATATATTATATAGATAGATATAGACATGTTTTGTGTTTACTGTGTTAATATTTTTTTAGCATGTAGCTATTCATTTAACTTTGTAAATCAGTCCCGTTTATACTGTCGAAAGGAGCCACTCAGCCTCCGTGCCGAAACACCAACCCCGCTGAAGTGAAGAGCCATCCCTGAGGCCACCGCTCCACAGACGGTGCTCAGCTTGCCCCCGTTCACTGTCAGCCAGTTCTGGCTCGATGGCGAGCGATTGAAGTTATCCTTCAGTTGTGTCGGAAGTGGGGTCTCTGGCTCATCACAGTAGAGCCCCCCCCAGTGCTCATCACAGCTGTGGAGGAAAACAAATGCAAAATTCAGCTGGCAAAGGCCCTGCACAGAGATTTAATCAGCATCACGTTATCCTACATCAAGGTGCCGTGTTATTCCACACAGAGACCGTCTGCATCATTTCCTAGTGCACAACTGGCATATGGGGGTTTCAAACATCTGCCACTTTTTGAGGTTGGTTATATGAACAAAAAATATTTTTGGAAGGATAGTATTGTGTACATGTTTTTTCATTGTAGTTGATAATACAGAGTACAGTCCAATGTTATCAGTGAAATACATTTTACTCCGATAGATAAACCTAAAAAAATGTGCGGAGCCTAAGAATGCCCTGCTAACATTAAATTTTGAATGTTTCAGTAAAGTTCTAATGGATAGATACTGTTGTTCTTTTATACGGTCCCCGTTTTTTGTCTCATCTGAAAAACCTTCTTATATTGTGTCAAAGTGTAGTTAAAAGCACAGAAATGCATTTTACTACTACACAGATTTCACCAAGGAGGTCAAGCCATCGTAATTCATTGCTGTTGGGATATAGACAATGCCAGAATATGTGTATTTTTTCTGCAGTGGAATATATTTCTAACAAACATAGTCACAGCACAATTATACCACCTTTCTCCCATTTCTGTTATCATCTGTGGACTGGAAAAGCAGCACATCCATCTGGAAAGTATTTCTCTGTTGCCAGACAGAAAATCTGGGGAGGTCTAGCTGTTTTTTAGCTTTGCAGAGCTCTGTGTGTGCTGTTATATAAAACACTTTGAGGTTCAAGTCCATCTGTCTCCATGGTCAAACCCTGCCATGAAGCAGAAGCATCAGGCAATCAAGCCAACACCAGTTACAAGACAAAAGTTGGCCTTGTGAAGAACTGGCATCTATTGTTTTGCTTAGCAGATGCATCCCCTTGCCAGCCCTTGTGCTCTGCACCCAGCACCAGGATGAAGGCAAGGGGTGATGACGTGAAACCCCTTGGGAATCAGGGATGACTTCTGGGGAGCTCAAGCACTGTATGTCCTCAGAGGGGTGAGCAATCTCAAGGAGTCTCTTCTCCCTCCCTTATGGGAAGGTGGTCAAGGCACACTGTAGGTAACAGGAGAGGCTGCTGGAGAAGGGACCAGTGGTATCATCCGTGATGTGCAAACAGGCAGAGATTTGCCAGAGCCAACCCCAGCATTCACCCAGCCTGTTGTTATTTCTGTTCCTCAGCAGTTGTGATGCCCTGGTCAGTTTTAAAAGCAAAACCCTCCTTCCTTTTACAAATTGTGTCAAAACCTTTTCTGAGATTTCATTAAAATTACACAAAAGTGAAACGCTGCAGTGCTGTTTAGGACAAAGGAAAAGTTTCACTTACACACAGTTATCCTGGGTGCACTTCCCATGGCCGCTGCACATGTCTATGCAGCCATCCCCAATGTAGACGTTATCAATTGCCCAAGTTTGCTGCTTATCAAAAGGAGCAGGCTGGTGCCAGCGGAAACGAGTTGCTTGAGACCTTTGGGGGAGAAAGAAAACCAGAAAGGTAGTGCGCTACCTAAGCCAATCTTTATTTTGACTGAAGGGAAATTTCAGTCTTGTAGCTAGACTGCTCCTGGAAGATTTATTTGATATCAGCACAGCCCAGGGCTTGATTTCTGACAGCAACAAGGTCCCTGAAAGGCCAAGAAGAGGGCTCCCAAATGCTGAGAGTAGCCCAGGCAACCCTGCAGCTGGGAGGCAGGGCTGGGCTCAGCTGCTCAGCTGTGGTCCCTGCACAGCCCCAGGACATGCTGGTACCAGCTGCGGCTGGTACAAGGCTCAAATAAATTTGACCAGCATGTTAATGAAAGGAGAAGTAGCTTCCTGAATTTTGTAATGGAAAAGGAGCTCCTCCTAGCTGAATGTTTATGGTACATTTTGCCTATCCGTGATGGGTGAAGTGACAGAAAGAGGGAAGTAAATTGTGCAGATGTAGATATCATTGTGTAGACAAAGTGCATAGCTCCATAGCACACCAAGAATGAGAGAGATGGGAAAGGGAGAAGAGCAAAGCAAGAGGCTGTGTTTGGCACAAGGGAAAATAGGATAGGAAGAAGGTGGTATGCCCAAAGGGATGCTCAGACCATTCATAACCATTCATAACCATGTTCCAGCTGGGTCCTGGCACAAATCTGAAGCTGAGAGATAGCTGAGAACTGAATCAAGCTGGGATGTCCCCAATATTTCAGGTTTCACCCTGAGCCTGAGTTTCATTGCTCCAGCAATGAACTAACCTGACTTTTTCCTCTGTGAATCCTCCTGGCTACACCTACATAGTGCAGCTCTAGACAGTAGGTTGGCCCCTATGTGAGATACTGCGTTTATAAATCTACGGGGGTCAGGTGAGCCCTGTGTGGGATTTGTGGAGCCAGTGATGATGTGACTCTGCCTTCACAGTTTCCTCCCTACCCTCCAACCGTAGCTTGGCTGGCAATGTTAAGAAATGATCTATGGTGCAGTCCTGGCTCTTTTCAATAAATCATTTGCCTTTTTTTTTATTAAAGGTGGAATTTAGTTCCCTATTCAAACACCTTATTTTGATGCACCTATATGTGAATTAAATGTCTTATCTCCCAAGGTAGATGATGGAAACCCAGCTGAAACAGTCAGGGGACACTAAAGAGCTATTCATCTCACACAGCTGTAGACTCCAGTATGTGAATAGCTGTGAGTAAATTAATTTCTGCAACTTTTCAAGACTACCATTTTAAATTCAAACTAGTTGGTGTTTTGCTATACAGCACCAGATGGCAGCATTGAACTTTGTGTAGTCTGTTTTCTTTAAAAAATCTGTTGTAAACCCCAAAACAAATAAACACCCAAATTCCCCCAATTTATTCAGTGTAAAAATAAACCTTTTCAATGTTATTCTATGAATTTTTTCTTAATAAATATATGATGTGAAGTGAATGGATAACACATTTATCCGAAGAGAAATCTACCACTGTGCTTTCTAGTTGTTCACCAAATGTCATTTTTTAAAAGAAATGCATAAATTGGGAGGAAGTCCTTGAGGATTAAAGACAAAAATGTATATCCCACTCTGTCTGCTTTAGGTTTGGTACTTTACTAACAACTTACAGGGCTGATGCTCCTGGGAGAAACTTTAGGTTTGCGTTTGCATTTTCAAATCAACTCTAAGATATAATGAAGTGTTCATTGCCTTCTGCAGGCCACAGGTTATATAGCACACTGGGGTATGTGAGCCCTAAGATGCTATGTCAGTATGGGGGCTGTGCACTAGGCCAAGCTGTTGACTAAGTAACCCGCAAGTCCCTAAGATACACAGATATAAATAGAAATACATGTGCTATTATGCAGCTTGAAGTGGTAAAACAGCATAAAAATTATATCGCACCTTTACTAAAGGGCTGTACCATTCCTTATTCTAAAGGTTACGTTTTCCATTGCTTGTGAGCTAAGGTTGTAATAGCCTCTCTCACACAATCCCTGTCTTAACATCTCTGGGAAATGGTATTACTTGAGCCAAGATACGTAGCTATTGGACTGGAGAGAATAGCAATTTTTTTGCCTCAATAGGGATCAGACTTCTTCCTTTGACATATAGCACTCAAAAAGATTTCAGCTTTAAAAGCACAGCTATGTATAAACCTGAGTTAATCTCAGGTGATATGTTCCTTTTAGGCCCAAATTCAATTGGTTTGGAGCATCAGCCCCAGTCCTGACTTATCCTGTAAAGCCCTAGAAAGTCCTTTCTGAACACAAATTTACAGGCTTTTTATAAGGACTGTTGAGGTAATGGATTTTGTAGACAATACATAGTGAAGCAGTACAACAAGTAAGGAGAGGAGATCATTGCTGGGAACAAGTCCTAAGCATACTATTACTTGTCATAAATCACTTCAATGGAGATAGGGAAGGGTCTAGATGCCAAAACAGTTAGTAACAGAACATGGACTTTTCCACTGCCAGTTTCAAAACTTGTGGCAACTGTATAGATGCTCTCAGTACAATTTCTGGAAAATAAAGGTGTCTGTTTCAAAACTTGTATGTGTGTTCATTGCCATCTTTCATAACAACCTTCTCAAACAGGCATAAGCAATGCCTGAGCTGTGGCTACATCTGTGACAGCAGTTAGCTTGGCCTATGCCTTTGGTTAGGAAATGGGGCTCAGCAGTAGACGAGCTGTAAAGTTGTGCAGAGAGCCTGACATCCACCTTTTTTTCTGGGTTTTACATTGGCCTAGCACTACATTGGCATTATCAGGTATGACTGCATGGCAAGAACTGGAAGTCTGAATTATCCACTTGACCCTATATGAATTTTTCTCACAAAAAAAAATAATAATAATAAATATATATATATATATGGCGGAACTCCCACTAGCAGTCAATGCTCCTTTCACGGCATAAAACACAGACTCCCAGTAAATCCCACAAATTTTCTTCCCTCAAAGACAAAATAAAGTACAACAAGGAAGAGGAGGTGAAAATGGGGCATGTGTAAAAGTTGAGAGAGATCCAAACGACGCAAGGAATGCACAGAAAAACAAGAAGCCTAAAAAGTATTACTCTTAAAACACCAGCTCATAGCCAAGAACAGCAGGAACAGGATGCAGGTGGGGATTCAGACAATCAGCCACCAAAACAACCAAATTTCATGAGGGTGATACCACCATGAGATTCGTTAAAGAGTTCCCCCTGCTCCTGCCCTTCCCCAGGACAAGAACACAAGAATTTCCTATTTCTAAATAACTAAGAAAAGTAAATATACGTAGTAGCTTTGCAATTTTTATGCAAAGCAGGATGAAGTTTTCTTTACTTATTTGATGCTATCTGCATTGACCAAACAAGAATGGCAAGGTACAATTATTTTAACACTATAAAAGTATCAAATCTCAATACACAGCCATGTATTTAGACTTATTCTGCAGAAAACCAGAGAGAGATACCTAGTGTAGGGAGGTAGAGGCAAAGTAATACGGGTCCACTTGTTGAAAGTGTCTGATATGAGAATCCTCTGGAGATGGTACTTGTTACATTCCACATTAGTGGGAAGACAGTCTCTCAAAATCGGGTGCCAGGTCAGTCCAAGGTCCACTGAATATTCCAGTTCAATAGCTAATGGTGGAAAAACAGTAAGTCAGTTAATTTAGAGACTCACATGCATAGGTCTATGACAAACCTTTAGTCACAAGACTGCTCTGACAAAATAAATACTCAAAACTTTTCAAAACTTCATATCGTGAGCACAAAGATGATGGCAGTGCTAGAAGATGCATTATATGTTGCTGAACAAGTATAACTCAGGAGAAGGCTGCAGTACCCATCAGCCACCTAACTCAAAGGACCACAGGTGCAAAGATAAAGTAATCTGTCAAGTCACCAGGATTAATTCAAGCCCATTTCTGTAGCTGCAGCATACAAGAAAGTGATGTGACAGCATCACGACCAGAAGCTTTTTGTTTTTCAAGCTGAATGATGAGAACTCAGCTGGTTGTAATCTCTGTGTAAGGCAGAACTACTCTCAAATTCAAACTTTTGGCTCTTCAACAAGATGGTTTAGTCACTCTTTCCATGCCACTCCAGACCAGCTCATTTCAGTATCCAGCATAAGCAATTTTAAATTGAGTTTGTTAGTCAATGAGCTTATTTTCATTCAAACACAATCTACCCATATTAAGCTAATGTATTCATTTCTAGCAAAAATCAGCAATTTCATTATTTTGCTGTTTGGGGCTTATAAATTTTATTATGAAAAATAAAGATTAGTCAAGCTCACTAAATACTTCAAGTTAAACATTTATATAGGCATTAAAAAGCAAGTAACAATAGGCACAGAATTGTAACTTGCAGTAAATGTTCCAGCTGCTAAGTTTTCTGGCTGTGTAAAAAATGGAGTATGGTTGCAGTGACAGTGGTGGTAAATCTGCTATCTTCTTTGATTACTACCAGCCCATTTCTTCTACCCTCATGCATAGAGAATGACCCTTAATCACCCAATCAGTCCTACTTGATGTCTAAGCACAGAAAACAGTGCTATAGAAACACAAGGACAAGTGGATACAAACAAGGATAAATGAATTTTTAGTGTTAAATCTTCATCCTCAAATTGAAATATTTTCCTCATCAGGAGTGGAAGCATGACTAGGTAGCGTCCTGCTTAACTTAATACAAAGTTAATATAATGGTAAGCACAGTAGACAAAGAAATAACAACAAAAGAAGGAAGGAACTATTTCTTTGTCAGTATATAAACAAGCTGCCAAAACACTTAAACTTAGCAGAGATGATTTTAGGGATGCTGCAGTGGTTTTAATACCGAAAGAAAATTGTTGAGGACATAAGTAAAATCGTGATTACTTCCATAGGGTTCAGAACAGCAAAAGCAGGTAAGCCACCGTTCAGACTTTATGTAAAACCTTCTTCCATTTTTACGCAGAATTCCAGAGGAACAGTCAGCAACTCAGTGAATTTATGCACGCTGCATGCTCCAACATACTACATTGTCCTTCTCATAAAAGGATAAAAATGCACCCCCAAATGCTATGCTAAAATAATGTAATCTAACATGTATAAACAAGTATTCAAAAGCTAGGAATACCTATATTTTGTGCATTTTAAAATCCACATAATGACCCAATTTTTAATTTCTCTGTGATGCATATTCAGTGCAGAACATGTTTTTGCACATATATACATATGTATACATATAGATATATACATACAGCTGCACAAATAAAAGCATGTGTATGTACACGTACATATATATGTGCAAAAACATGCTCTGCACTGAATGTGCATTGTATGGAAAAAAAGGAAACTAGGCAATAAAAATTACATCATTATGTGCACATGCATGTATATATGTTTATATATGTGTGCATAGATATTTGCATACATTCATACATAGACATACGCATACAAATATATACGTACTTACTGTTTCAAATGGATTATACAAATTTTCACAACTGATTCTCACTTAGCTTGTGTCAGAAGTAGGCTAATATAAATGATTTTTTAGTCATACAACTGCAAATGAGAACAAGAAGCATATGTTGGGAACACCCAGCTGTTTATTATTAGAACCAGAAGATCATCCCAAGCAGTGGATACAATATGCTGGCAAATAGACTAGAGTAAGACAGCTGTTAGTATTTTTCTTAAATGAGTTGAACTACAACTTAACTGCCTGGAGGAGAGAACTTACTTTAGTTTATCTTAGGCTTCAGGTACCAACAATAAATGCTGATATTACAGTTCCTGAGAGAAACATGCAGTTTTCTTTGGTTTCTCAGTTCTTGTTATGATGGATAACGTAACAACAAAACAGCTGAACTTTCCCATACAAGACAGTAAGAGAAAGGGTAGGATTTACTAGGAAGTCATTACCATAGCAGGAGTCTGTGACAGAGCAGGATGCTGCAAAATCTATTTGCAAGAAAGAGTCTTCGTTGATAACGATGTCAGTGGTTACAACATAGCGGGTGCTAGCTTTCTCGATGAACACTAAAGCATCCCCAGTAGACCCACAGACTGGCATCTTTGTGCCACCAGGATGGAGCAGCCACTTTCTACTATCCAGCGTGGTGAAATCATCTTCTAATACTGTATTGCCAGAGATGTTTCCCCCAATAAGAATCTGAAACATCATAAAAGGAATTGTTATTGAAAAAAAATCACGCTTAGAAGTCTTCACAAATGCATATATGACAGAGAATCCCAGAGGAGGAAAATATTGAGTTATCTATGCATATATATATTCTGATGGACCATAATAGACAAACTTACTTTGTAAAGATTTTATGTTATGAGGAAGGGGAATAGCTTTTTCCTGTAGAGGCACCCTAAAGAGACTTGCTCAGCTGTACAAATCTGAAGTTTAAGGAGGTGAATTCTATTCTGAATGAAGTACAAAAATAAATGTTGATAGAGCAAAGTGATTACACTGTTATTTTTCCCACTGACTGTTCAGTTCTCTTATAATCTGAAGAATTACTACCAAATTGCATTTGATGATTGAACTGGGCCAATATTCTTTGTTTTGATGTTGACTTTCAGAGATTAGGATTTTGTGATTCAACGAATAAGCTAAAACTAATTCTTACTTGTTATTCTGAATTCAGAATACTTACTAATACTTACAATACTTACTGATTGTTCTGAACTAATATAACTAACTAACTTCAGTGAAGATTCAGGAATGAAAGAATAAGGATTTTTTTTTATTTTTAAATGAAGGGATGGGAAGTAAAATTTTGTAACATGGACGGATGTTCAGTGTCCAGGTTTTTCCTATGAACCTGAACTAACTGCTATAAAAAAAAATAAAAATATTTAAGCAAATTCAACTGGGGCTGGGGCAGCCCAATAACACTACTTTGAGTGCAATGACTTCAGTGGAGTTTCTTGAGATTTATACTAAATCATACAAAGCAATACAATATACTCTGAATAGAAGTAAAAACCAAATATGAAACAAAACTTAAATTGCTTTCAAAATGAGAAGACTGATATTGATTGAAGATTTTCTCTAGTTTTTCCTATTACATTCTACCAAGGAAATTACATATTTGGATAGACTTGAAATAAGGGCTTTCAAAGTTTGAACTCAGACCTGGATTTTGCATACTAAGGCTTTCTGCAATGTGACCCCGTGGCTCTACCCTTGTATTAAAGACCTTCCTAGCTCCAAAATAGACATTCAGTACCCAACATAGAAACAGTGCATTAAAAGCACAAAATTAGCAAACAGCAATTTTGCTCATTTATTTTGCTAGATTAGTATAAGTCTGAAATATCTTCATAAAAAGCATTTTCGCTTGACCAAGTGAAATGACGTATGCCAATAAAGGGAAACATTAAGACAGAAATCAGTCTGAAGCTATATTAAAAAACAAACAAACAACAACAAAAAAAACAACCCAGAAGAGTACTTACCTGATCAATTACCCAGGGACTGTAGAAATGCCCATTCTCAGATGGTTGCCACCAGCGAACTCGAGTGGAGCTCGAACGGGCCTTCATTGGGATTTCCAGGGCAATGTATCTTCCCACGTTGCTTGAATTGCTGAAGAGGAACTCCTGGAGAAGGCTCCACGTGAGGCCACCATTGAGCGAATATTGCAGAAGCACAGGTTGGCTTCTGGGGTCTGGTACCCCCTTACCACATCCCAGTCTCATGAAGAACTGCACAAATCTAACAGTGAGAGCAATTACTGTAAAAAATTGTTTTTCTGCAACATCCTAGATAACCTGAATTACAGAGACTTACAGTTTGTCCATTGACAAACCCCATCATTTTTGGTGTAAGAGTCAGCTTTAGGAGATGTTATCATTCCCTTTTCAAAGGCTCAAGTAGACGGACAGGTGGGATGACAAAAAATCATTTTGCCTGTGTGGTAGTTTGCCAGGGGCTGAACAAAACTGGTCATTTTTGTTTTGAGCTTTTCTCTGTGTAGCAGATGGTGTTGCAAATATCAGAAACATAATCCTTGGTGAAATTTTTATCCTGTAACCTGTGAGTACAGATTTTAGTGGCAGAAAAGCAATGGTGCCTTAATGGTGCCTTGATCATAATTTGCTAGGAATTTGATGAAATGCTTAAATTCAAAATTAAAAAAAATGTTTTCCATTGGCATAAACTAGGGAAAATGTAGACAGGAGAACAAAGCACGTTTCACTTTCAGGGACCATTTTGTCCATTTAGTCAGCATAGAAAATTTGTCTAAATCACACCACTTAAATGTGCTAGCTTCCCTGAAGCCAGCCCTAGACACCCAGGGACGTGAATGCTTTCATTCCCTTTTTAATTGGTTGCTCCAAAGAAGCACAATAGGCTTTTATCAAACTGAGAAGTTCTTCCTGTTAGATGATGCTTATAAACAGCACTGCAATGCACTTGGAGTGGAGGGAACCACTGTTGTAATGATATTTACTCATCCGACTTTCAGGGATATTACAAGTATTAATTCATGTTTGCACAGCACTCACACAGCTTTAAAGTGCTCTATCTGTTCTAATTATTATTGCATTAGTGCTGCCTGGCTCACGGTCGAATGAAACATGGGAAAACAAGTTTTGTATCAAAAGTCTTGGTCTGTTTTTATCTGCAGGTAGATCCCCTGGGAGTGGAGGCTGCAGAGGTGCTGAGGAGAAAAAGCTTCAATAAAACACTGAATCCGCAAGTCAATTAATTCTAATGCTCTCTGTGACTCGCGGTTCCTCTTGGTGCTATATATAACTTCTTTCACAGTAGATTATATCCACCTCCATGTCCCAAAAATAACATATTGCTTCAGCTGTAAAGCAATGCTGGGGACCCTCACGGATCAACATATCATCTGTAATGGATTGGACTCACTGCTGGTGAGTCTTTGTTCCTCTACAGATTCTCTTTGACATTCACCACATAATTTAAAGGAAATAAACCCAGGTGACCTTTTCTCTGTTGAATCTGCTCTCTATGGGTTGCTATTATTTCACCTGAATTTTTACTAGTGTAGTAATAACTCATTCAGATATAGGTAAAATAATGTTTAACAGATTAAAGATAGCCATTTTAAATATGTCTTTTCTCACTCTACAGATATTTTGCAAAGGTTCTGCCTATTTTGGAATGGAAAAGCAAAGCTTTCTTGTGGATACTCCAGTAATTCAGAATTGAAAAGGGTTTGATCAGATGTGATACCTAAAATATGCCGTCCCTACTGATATTTCATGTTGTGTAACTTCAGCTACGGGTATCACTGTAACGGCAATACATTGTCCCCATGGCTAAATTCTTTAAAATACAGAGGTGATGACAGTGAATACTGGATTGGAGAGTCCACTTAATTTAAACCCCCACATGCAGAGTAGCATACAGGACTGACACCACTGCTCAGCTGTGTGTTTCAGGGGATCTCTAAGAAGAAAAAAGGGAGGCTTTTAATGATTACTGAGTCCAGTACTCTTTAAAAGATCTATTAGAAATGCTGTTTATCACTGGTTCTTGTCATTTCTGGAATAAATAGAAACCTCTCCCTAGGTCCCAGGCGGAACTTGGCATGTCAGTTTCAAAGTCAGATCTGTTGTCTTGTTTTTCGGGTGGCCAATAGAGTAAGCCTGGTAATTAAGCAAATCCCTATGCAATTGTTTTAGGTTTCTAAAGAGCAGTCCCCAGCAAAGCCTTTGCAGTCTGCCTTGCTGTTTAGATGAAAACATACAGTTATTTGTTGATAACTGTTACTTTTCATGGCATACACTAGAAATTAAACATACTGCTCTGTTTTCCTTTTATTAGGACAGGAGACATTTATCTCCATATAACACCTTGAGGTCAATATATGCAAATCCAGCTACAGACTTTCATGGAGAAGAGATAAGTGATGTCTCTTTGAACATGAGCAATAAGGAAAACGTCATTTAGTCTAATGGAGCAACTTATGAGATCTCTTGTACCTTCTGTTAAAAAATCTTTTAATTTCAGAACTGTCCAGGAAAGCAAATTACAGCAGCATATGGATGTTTGTATTTACCAAGTTCTGAAAAAAAAGTTTGCTTTGAGTAATCTCACAATTTTGATACAGGATTCTCTAATATTACACTTCAATGAAGGTTAGCTAATTGCTTATCTAAAATTGTAATGGTTAGAAATTAGGCTTCTTTATTGACTATGAGGCTCGGCAATGAAACCATTAATTAGAGCATCAGTGTTAATGAAGACAAGAAACCAAAATGAGGTAAACTGCCTGTTAAAGTGTATCACACAGAGCATTAGAGAAGAGAAGGGAGTTTGCAAGATATCAGTGGAAAAAATCATGGGGAAAAGGCAGTCTTTCCAAAGTAGCAACGTAAGGATATAGGTTAAGACACTAAAGAAATTAGCAAACAAGGGCTATTTGTTAGCATGCACAAAATTAGCATGCAATTTAGTTTATATTAACTTTTCTGTAACTTTTTTATGTGGCTTGCTTAGTATGTCTTTCTCATCAAATATCTCCTCTGAAGGCCATAATGATACATGGTCTCTAAATACAGTAGAAATATTTGTTTTTCAATTGCTGTGCTCAGTGTAGCTGGTGACAGCTTGACGGGAATTTCTCAGTGAATTATTGGAAACAAATGTGCACAATAGGAAGAAATCAACATTCAGAATGAAAGGATTATGAGATGGTGAATGTAACACTTATACTGGCAGCAGATACTCCTGCTTCAACAGTGGCTCACAGTACAACAAACTGTAAGACAAGCAGAGTGTGTGATGTGCAAACAATTTGTCATGTTACACATTTAAGAAATAAAAACTTGTATAAACTACTGAAGATGTGGTGTCAGATCCTGGAGTTCTTATTCAAGAAAGAAACCCTAGTGTTAAAATTGTTAATCCCATTCAAGTTCAAGTTAAATTTAAGTTAAAATGGTAGCAGTGGTTAAAATGAAATATGTGCTAGAGTAAGGAAGGCAGAATATATCAGCTTGCCTTTACCACAGAAGTATATCATATGTCTTATTCTTCAGTATATTATTTCTTCAGTGAAATACTGACAGGAATTTAAAACTGTGTTACCTTGCTTGTGACAAATCTAGGTCTCGAGTCATCAGCATACGTAAACCTTCTTCATTAAAGAAAAGGTTGTTTCCTCCAGACATGATGCCGCATTTCCTTGATGGCTTTCCACCACTCACAAGCAGGAATCTATCAGACTCCAGCTGACCTGAATACACAGTAAATACATATTTATGATTTACTCCAAAGTGCTCCTGCTGCAAGAGTACTATTTCCAGAGGAAGAGAGCTAAATTAAACATTACTTGCAGAGTGAACAAATATTCATGCCAGTGTTTATGATTCAATGTTTTGTAGAAAACTGCCACAAATCAAAATAAAATAAACTGTTAGCCCAGAAGTATGAAGTTTGGGATCTTACTCTCCAGTTATTCACATGATTTTCTACTTCTCTTCATTTTTCTTAAGATAACATTGATGTATCCAGCTCCATAAGGAAACTGCGTGCCATGTGCTAGCATGCAAGAAAGGGCTGTCAAAATTTGAAATGAACAGTAGTATCTATGAAAGGAGGAGTTTGGTTACCAGGTGCTGCTTTATTCAAAATGTGCTCTTCTTGCAATACTTGTTAGCAGCGGAAACCTCGAGGTGTTTTTAGAGGTGTTTGCATGGATGCTGTGTATGCTCAGGCACTCACAGGGCTTTGAGTTCCCTCCTGGCACTGTCCACCTGGGGTCCCCGGTCTGCTGTGCCTGCTGAGCGGCGCTGAGACATGAGGTCTGCTCCGAAGTATCGTTTGCCATATGAAGGCTACTCAAACTTCCTTTGCAGGGAGAAACTGCATAGCCCTAAAGCCCTTTGTTTGCCTTGCTTGCATGCATGCGGTCTGTGCTGAAGTCAAACTACCCAACTGTATTGACTTGAACAATAAATACACATTTTGTGAGAATTAGATTGACATATCCCTTTCCACAAGTTCTGTGTGTCATCATTCTTTTCTGAAATTATTTGCTGCAAGTACAGTTTGCAGAAACTCTGTTTGATGACAAATTTGTATTCCAACATGAACAACTTAGCAAAAAGTCAGTTATTCCAAAACAGGCAATTGATAGCCATCAGACGTTCACAAACCATACGTGAGAATTACATCTAAACAACTTGACTCATAGGAATAGTCTCACAGCATAGTTTAGATTCAGAAGCACACAAAAGGTCTCATCTTTGAGCCCTGGGTTCCACTAAGACTAACAGGTAGAATTCAGGCTAAAAAAAGAAAGAGATACCTTCAAAGTCATCCTTAAGGAAGTCGGAATTCTTGGTACTTATTTTGCAGGTTGGCCCAGAGTACCCTGGGTCACAGATGCACTTTGTGCCATTGATGCAGCTGCCGTGCCCATTGCACATCTCCTCACACTGTGGACCAATATACACGTTGTCAATGGCCCAGGTCACTGGCTGGGATCCAGCAGGATAAAATCCTTGGTACCATCTGAACCTTGCCAACCTGAAAAAGGTGTAAATGTACTTAATTTAAATGAAAGT
Source organism: Oxyura jamaicensis (assembly GCF_011077185.1). NCBI lineage: Eukaryota > Metazoa > Chordata > Aves > Anseriformes > Anatidae > Oxyura > Oxyura jamaicensis. The sequence continues at coordinate 12,679,195 of NC_048893.1, forward strand.
TTTGTCTTTTGTTGTATACTACCTAAAATGTACCATACTATACATACATATATTCTTTTTGGTGGAATTGACTTGATAATAGTTTAATTCTAGAAACTGACTGCTATGTCTAATTCCTTCATCTTGTCATCTGTATGCTGACATTCAATCCAGGTACTGACAGAGATAAAAATAACGTTATTCATTAGCTTCAATACCAAGTCTGAATGACAGACTTGAAAATGGGATTTGAAATCTAACCACTCTTCTCTCCATCATCCATGGGAAGGATGATTGGCCATGGTCAGACGCATTTCCTTCTGCCTTGGTTTACAGCATCTACGTCAGACCAGGCCACTCCCTGTCTTCCAGAGAATGAAATCCTGCTTCACACTGGCACCCTGCCTACAGGGAGACTGTGGAACTGGGCTGGTAAAATCCACCCTCAATTACATGAACAGAAAACACGATCTGCCATGTCACCAGGTATTCAGCTTGCTTTCAGACAGCTTAATCTTAAAACAGACTGATAGTGCAAGTTGTTAATTTAAACTATACTCTCCTTTGGGTCCTGGCCTGTCATTTTTAATTCTCAGCCTAAGTGCTATTTGCATCAGCGCTGCATATAAAGAGGAACAGGCTGGGGAAAGAGGGAAAACAAACTGAGCAGGGGAAAAACACTTGAGAGACTCATTTTATTCCCAAATGAGAAAATGTTTCAAAGGAGGAAGGAAACCAGAAGAGTGAGAAGGGAAACGTGCTTAATTTACATGTTTAATATGACTTGTTAGAAACATCTAAATTGAGGGATGGACTCTTTATCAGGGAGCGTAGTGATAGGACAAGGGGGAATGGCACTAAATTAAAAGAGTGTAGACTTACATTAAACATTAGGAAGAAATTCTTTACTCTGAGGGTGGTGAGGCCCTGGCCCAGGCTGCCCAGAGAAGCTGTGGATGCCCCATCCCTGGAGGTGTTCAAGGCCAGGCTAGATGGGGCTTTGGGCAACCTGGTCTGGTGGGAGGTGTCCCTGCCCATGGCAGAGGGTCTGGGACTGGGTGGTCTTTAAGGTCCCTTCCAACCCAAGCCATTTTGTGATTCTGTGATTCTGTGATTCTATGATAAATGCTGCAGGTGAATCAATGGCACAGGTAGCTGACAAATGTTTTTGTCTTTATTTGCTAAAAAGGAATTTTTATGAGGTGATTCAGGTGGTAAGAGGTAGCTGATCAGTGGGGATACTGCTAGCACTTTCCTAGGAATCAGAGTCCTGCTGGATGTCAAAAACATTGTTTTTACTATGTCCTGAGGTGAAGGACACAAGAATGAGGTTGGAAATGTTTTTAACTCCTCTTTAGGGGACATCTCTGTTCCTTGGGCTGTATTTGTTCCACCCCACAAGAACAGGGAGCTTTGTCTCAGGCTCCCGGCTGGCCTGAGTGAAGGGTGACTGAAGCAGAGAGTGAAATACTGGTCTTGTTGAAGTCAGTAGGAGTTTCTTCACCAACTCAACAGGCCCAGGATTTTTTTCCTTAAGAGCCTTATGGGAATACTAAATCTTAGTTACAACTATCTGCTGAGGACACACATTAATTTCCAAAAGAACACATGTAGTGGAAATAACTGCAGTGTCTTCATCTTTGTTTAAATATAATCACTTGACACCCTGGGGACAGAAATGCTGGTTCTATTTAGCATTACACAAGGAATCAGGTTTGCTGATTTTTTCTTTTTATTCCAGTGGACTCTCACGGGGAAAACCCCACATCAGCCCTCTGGCCCAAGAATGTCATTACACCAAAGGCTCCATGGATTTTGCTCTTTGCTGCTGGGTTCTGCTATCCCACCACTGGGGAAGAAGCAGGAGGGAAGACAGGCAAATGGGACATAATCAGTAAGGAACAGAGGACTAAAGCAAAATAACTGTAAGGTTTAAATGAGTTAGGAATCTATATAGTCAAATTTTTCATTTGGGGGATGCATTGGTAGTTGGGTAAAGAGTCAAATAATTATTTTGGGCTAAAACAGAAGGACAGATGTGCTGCTGCAAAATATGGTTAACTACTCTATGCTTGAAATGTTAACTGTCATAAAACAGAATATTCAAGGTTAAAATTTAAACATTTTCTTATTAAACATCCAGGCTTTCCAAACTAGGCTCTCATCTCCTATATAGGTCTTCTCATACTTTCAGAGGTACCCATGAAGCCACTTATTTAGTAGAAGGGCCATTGCACACAGCAGATTCATAAATACAGTCTCATAATTGTATAGCTCATTTTCATTCATACATACTACAGTTTAATCCTTAATGATGTGATTGTTTACACAAACTGAGTTGATACTATAAGACAGTTTTCCCTGAAAAAGTAAACAGTACTGTTTTGAACTTTTTCATGTGTAACTTTGAAAAGTTACATATTAAATTGCCTGCAAGCACAAATTATTTTTCTATCCTTTGTATCACCCAACTTAGCATGTCCCACAACCTTAAACTTCCTAAGTGACTGAAAGTGAATTTCTTAGAATCAGGGAACTTTGCAAGTACAAGAGACCTTGAATATTAAGTAAGTCAATTTCCTTACACTAAGGTAGAATCAAGATAGTACTATCTCACATTTTACTGTATTTTCTAATGAATCTCAGATGTCATGCAAAAACATCTTTGATGAACTAAAATATAAAATGAAGTAAAAACATTCAAGGAGCTTTGAAGACAGTAAATTTTGCATTTATTTTACTATACAATCCACTTCCATAAACATGTTACCAATCAGATAAAGGATAAATAGGAAACTATCTATGATTACTCTACCTTAGTATTAGGCATGACATATTTTTGGGAATCACCTGAATACTAACTGCCACTCAGGGAAAAAAGTGGAGAAAGATTGGTCATTTGGTCTGCTCTAATGCCACTGTTCTTATGGACCACTCGTGTTGGGAGATCATTTTGGTTGGAAACAGACATAAAAAGAAAAGAAAAGAAAAGAAAACAAAACACCAAGCAGCTGGGAGGATTAGAAGCTAGACACTTACCCACAGAGGTGCAGTTTTCCAAAGTGAATGACCTCCCTCCTCCAGCCCTGGGTGGTGCCTGCATAGTACGTGCTGCTTGGGTGATGTTCAGTGGAGCACAGGGAGCTGAGGTGGCTGCTGCTGCTGTAGCACAAGGGGAGGAGAAGGTGCCAGGTTGCCCCCAGATCTCGTGAAAACTCCAGTTTTACCGGGTCAGCAGATGAGCTATCGGTGGTGCAGCCAATATTGATCTGGGGTCCAAGACATGAAATACAGAAGATGACAAAGGGTATATTGGGACACCTAATCACTCTTCATCTTAGTCTCTCCCATGTTGTATGGCATTTATTTAGCCCAGAAAGATGGTGATTTAAGAATTCATTTAATAACTGCAATGATGAACTCAGGACATGCACATGAACATGAACACTTGCACATTGCCCTACCTGTCCATGTGCATATCACACTCTGGGTCATTGTAAAATGAATGTAATATGAAATCCCCAAATACTTCCACTAGAGAAAACTTAATTAGACAAAATCCCAAAGGAGAAGAGCTGATAGCATGGCTGGAGTAAATGCATCAGCTCATGTACTCATCTGGCAAGGACTGAAGTAATCATAGCACTAAAAGAATGTGGACTTTTTAAAACCAGAAATATTAAAACAAAATGTGCAAACATAAACTTGGTAAATTGCTGAGCTGCATTATGGTCTTTTACATTACACTTAAAAAAAAAAAAAATCTTATGCCACAGGAATTACCCTTCAGGGCATCTGGTATATCAATCACTTCAATATGTTCTTTAGCTTTTATACTCACTGCCCTTTCTGCTTATGTACAGCAGTGAAGTCTGAGGTGACAGCATTGAAAAGAGTGTCATAGTTGGATTGGATTTAGGTTTAGTGTCACACCAAAACATAGTGTGACAGTGTCAAACTTCTCAAGGTGTTCTGACAAGATTCCTGATGTGCAGAACAGTAGAAAAGGCAGAAAATCTACATGACCTGCAGCACTACTAGTACCCTGTAACAAATCATATACGTTTTATACAGAATCTGAGACCTTTTATGACATAATTTTGCACACCCACTGTTAAAATTAGTCTGCTTTGCTTTCACACAGATATTAAGATGTTCTTTCAGTTTCAGATTGCTTATACATTCCCTTACAGGAGGAATATGTCACATAAAATAAAATGTACTATATTTACTGTGCAATAAATTAAAAATTATTGCAGATGAAATGCAAAGCCTGTATTAAAACTACAAAAGATGTTGTACTTTTAAATATCTTGTAGTGAAAAATAAGTGTCTTTCTAATATACTGTTCTGTAACAAACATGTCTTTCTAAAGCCTAGTTATATTCAGGACAGTGCATGAATGTTGAAAATGTATCCTACATTGAATTTCCTTCATCACTCTTCAGTGCTCATGAGAGCCATCAACCTACATTTGACTAGAAGGGTTGTCTACTCATCTGGAAGTTTAGAGTGATGCGTGACCCAATATAGTTTTTGACTCCTGAGACACAGAAAGAAACTCTATTACATTATGCATAACTGCTTCATTTATACTAGTGTTCACAAAAACCTGAGTTGAAGTCATTTAACTTCCTTAAAAAAATGTTCTTACCACATATGGAAGTATGTATGGAGATTTTATGAGGTTAATTCCCCGAAGACTTATGAGTATCTTAAAACGACCTCAAACATTTTTGTTCTACAGGCACTAATCTATATTTTAAAACAGAAAATGGTTTACCTTCAATAATTTATGAAGTAGTTGCATGACAAACTGAAGCATGCATGAGTACACAGCTAAACCAGGTTTTCTTGGAAAACTCTTAGTATCATTTCTTTAATTGTTTATAAATCAGTATCATTTGCTGTTTAATGCTACAGCATGCTACATCTTTGTTAAAAACAGCCTTGTAATTGTGGCATGGCAATTTACATGAAAGATTCTTTTACAATATCTTAATAACAATATAATGACTTCCCTAAATAAACACATGGTAGGCTGAAAGGTTACTCCCATCAGTGACTGTCCAAGCCAATGCACAGTTTAGGTTTTAGGATAAACCAGAAGCACAGTTTAGTTTAGACTATGTGTTGTCATTGGGAGTGTCCGCTTCCACTGATTATATAAGAAGCATGAAAAATATGCTCCTTATTCATGACATTTAGATAACTCCCTAAGATGGGATGAATTCAGGCCATTGTGGCAAAGAATAGCTTCCACTAGATCCTTTATGAAAGCCTGGGCAGAAACAAAAGGAAAGCAGAGGCTTGGCTCTCAGAAAGTACAGCCAGTGCAGTAAAGCCAGCCTGCAGGAAAATGATTTTTAGTATCACAGATGAAGTTATAGCTCCCCACTGGGCCAGATCATGGAAATATTTCAACTGCATACTTATACTGAGCAGGTTGTGAAGGAGAAATCTAGACTTTCATTACATTGTGGTGTTCATCGTCTTGTCTGCCAGTGGGGACTCTCCAACTTGTAGGACGTTATCAGTGCAAGTATATATGAATGGACAAAGTAGTAATTTAGGCAAGAACATAGGAGACTGTGAGGCAGAATTTTCCTTATCCGTGTGATAAAAGCTTCAGGATACACCCACAAGAGGGAAAGTAATACAAAATAATTACAGGGGAAATTAAAGAGACTTCTCTTCCTGGCGATCACAAAGTGCTGGACAAACACACTGAAGAGCAGAACCTGAGAGAACAGAATGCCCTGAGCAAAATGCCAAGTAACTTTCTGAGGATAAGTACCTCAAATTGGATTACAGTGTTTTCATTCACACTTAGATCCCTTGTTGTAATGGAGTGTTCTCCTACTTCATTTGAAACAAATACCATAGCTGAATCTTCCTCACTGCGGGAAAAAAAAAAAAAAAAAAAAAGTATTTTAGAATCAGTTTATTCCACAGTCACTTTTTTCTAATTTATTGCTGAGTGATGCTTACGGAGCTCCCTTAGATGAATATGGACAATAAAGCCCAATGTTTCCACCAGGATAGAAAAACCAGTTGTCCTCTTTGGGACCAAAGTCAAAGGTATCCAAAAGGATCACGGGATTTTTAAGGTTATTTCCATCAATAATGAAGTCATCTATGATCCAGATTTCTTCTTTTTTGCCTACAAAGAAAAGGGAAACATTCCTATTAACACCTAATAAAACTATTATTAAAAATCAGACTAGTGACTGATATTTATGGATTACACTGAAAAAAGGGTACTAAAGGAGAGGCTTCACAGGCAGTCTTTCCATAGTTCCCATACTACTCTACAGAAGTAACTTTTATTTCTGTAAAATGTACAGAAGTCACAGCAAACTGAAGAGTGAAAAACCTATGCTAAGCAAGTATCTTCCACTTAAATAACATAAATATACTTTGAAACTATATCATCAGTGTCATCTTTAGTTAAGAATCAGCTAAATAAGCAGCTGCCTAAAAGGATGATTTCATTCTACAACTTTTTCCTTGCATTCAGCAGCCTGTGTTTGCCAGCCAAGAGCTCTTTGAAAGAAACGGAAACTCTGAGTGACCTTCTTTCAAATGGATTATGAATTCAAATGTGTTGCAAAATTAGTGTTTGCAAACTGGAGAGAAAGGATTAGATTGCCAGATCTTTTGTGTAATTGAACTTTTTCTTCATCTATCTAAAAGCCTTTCTGATCAGAGAAAGTTAAAGGGCTTCTTTAAATGAAATTTGTATTTAAAGATGATTTCTACAAGAAAAGTTTAGTTAAACGTTTTAGGTAGGAACCATCAGAAACATGAACTGGAATTGGATTCTTAGGTCTGGATTTGAATTTGCTTTTTTGTTAGAGGTATGCTAGGCATTTGCCTGAGTGGCATAAATAATGGCTGTATCACCAGGTCTAAACGATCACTGGAATTTGTTAAGAGTCCTTAATGCCAACTCCTGCTAAGAGATGTGCACAGAGCAATGGAGAACAGAAGACGGTTTTCTTCATCTGGCACATGTCCTCTAATCAGGAGGAATAAGCTGTGTTCCTCTTGTGGTTTTCTTCAGTCCTTTACAATTTAATCCAAAGATTAACTGCTCGTTACATTTTCTTTCTAAATGGGTTTTTAATGCCTAGTTAATTCCAAGCAAGGTGGGCCCAATTCCCATTTACACATGGGACACTTTTGTATAATTTGAGTATTGTAATGGGCCCTCAGCGTAAAGGAAAATCAGGTCTATTAAAAATAATGAGGAGAACCTCTGTGAATTTTATTGGTGTTGCTTGATCTCCCAAACCCTCCAGGGTCAAAGCAGATAGTCTTCTACACACTATCAAAGGTATTAGGTTAAGGTACTTTCACTTTAAAACATACAGAAACTTCATAAGAACTTAAATATAACCTTCTGATAGTTTTAATGGAAGGTCTTGAAACATAAGAAAACAAGATTTAAGAGTCTGTATTCTTGTTGAGTCCAAAAATCCAGCCTCTGACAGATGCTAAGCTTTGCAATTATGGATCTGGAGGCCCATGGGTGTCTATTCCTTACCATTGTTGTAAGGTTGCCAGAGTCTGAAACGTGTGGCATTGCTTTGGGCTGTGTAGGGCAGAGGAACATTGATAAAGAGGACATCTGTAGTCTGTGTGAAGTAAAACTCATCTATCAGGTGCCAAGTGATGCCACCGTTGACAGAATACTGCAGTAGAATAGAATGAGACCTCTCAGGGGTACCTGGAGCAAAGAGGATGTGTTCATTATAAATTGGCTTTAAAAAACACTAGTGCAAAAACATTTCTTCAAGTGCAAATATAGTTAGCTTACTCAGACATCTATTACAGAGCATGAACTAGCTTTTATAACAATTTAAGCTGTTGAGAAGTTTTATGTGTATTAAACACATACAAACCCCTGTGCATTCCTGTGCTTGTCTGTCTAGAATATGCTAATGAATTAGGGACTAAATTTGCATTGATGTTTGTTATGAGTACAGGCACAGTTCATTTACTTCGATAAGAAGCTCTATCAGTGTTATATAACACACACATATATATATATATATTTAGATCAGAACAAATCAGCTCCTTCTTCCATATATTTTTTGGCAATTCAGTAGTTATTTCCTTGTTGTTCCTAGGTACCAGATATTATTATCACCACCTATAGCACTCACAGGTAACACAGCTTTCACTACTTTACCTCTTGTGGATCAAGTATCAAAATCCAGCCTTGTGCTTTCAGCTATTCCTGCCTTTTAGAACAATTAATTTAGTCTTATTATTTTTTAATATTTTGGCAAGGATCATATTTAAAAATATTTTCAAGACATAATTTTGTAAAAGAAGTCTTCACATAGATTTTTGCATTTAAACATGAAGTATTGGGTATGTTATTGTTTTGGGGCATGTGATGTTTTTTTGGCTAATATTTTTTCCTCTCTTTTGCATAGAGGTCTTAAACAATAGTAGTTGAAAATGTAAATCTATACTATTTTATGTGGTACTTTATAGGGATAAAGCTAGAGAAGTGATAGGAAATCAACAGTGAACTTACCTTTGGCTATAAATTTAAATGAAAACTGGATGTACACAGTATTAGTGCAATCTAGATCTCGTGAAACCAGCATTCGCAGTCCTTCCTGCAAACACAGCATATATAATGTGAATCACAGTTCCCATTATTGAAGATTTTCTGCAACTTACTATTGCATGGATGTTGTCTGTTACTGACTGCTGTGACAGCAAGAGAGTTAGCTCTGTCCCTTCTTTTCTCCCAGGCTGAAAATGAGAACACTGATAGCCTTGGCAAAGTGATCCATAGTAATGGAAGGTGCTAGATAGGGGTCTGTGCAGCCTCTAGAGGCACAGCTCCATGATCAGGTAGCGACACAGGTACAGCTCATTCAGCTCATGCCCTGAATCACCAGGATGTCATCTGATCTTGAAGCACTGTAGTTGACTTACTCAGACATTCAGTCCAAGCTCATGTAACCATTCTTTTGGTGAACCATATAGCAGCTGAGCACCCTAATTTTCAAGGAAGAAGTCTCCTCTCTAGGAGCTCTTTTCTGTGTCTCCAAAAATATTTTTTTGTACAAATATCCTCTTCTGTTGTAACCACTTGACTTAGGAAGGGATTGTTCCTTTTCCTGTAGTAAGGAAAGGGAGTGGGTGGGAAAAGTCACAGACAGATCCATAAGGACCTGTCTACCTCTACAGATGACCTCAAAGTTTAGTGGATCCTGGAGACAGACCTGATCCCTGTTCTGCAGAGGATCTAGCAAACTCCACCTTACAGAGCTTTCCTCTTTCTCAGACCCCTTCTCCCAGGGAACAACCTACAGGAACAACCAAGCCAAATTTTAGAAAATTCAAAACCTTTGATTTATGATATAGATTACATAAAGAGGTTGAACTGGAGTCCACGTTTTGAAAAAACATATTTATAAAGAATCAATTTCTACACCTGAAGTTATTAAACTTTGCTTTTCAATGGCACCTAAATTCACCATGTCAAATGAAAAGCTTAAAATTTCTGTTCTTATCTGAACAAAAGTCTTTTATGGGGAGAAATATTTATCTGTTTTGTTGAAGAATGGAGATGTTCAGAAAACATGGCATTTCCTGACCATTTTAGACCTTTAGTTAAAAACAAAGTAAAAAACCCTCCTTAATGAGGTAAAAAGCTTTTAAAAGATACAAGTAAGTAAACCACATTCTAACTACACAAACATTGAATGCATGTGATCAGTATCATTCAAAATATTCAAAAATCAGTCAGAGGATTTCAAGACAGACATCACAGATTGCAATGTGTACTGTATTTCCAAATAGATTCTTGGCCTCAAGAATCATAATTGCAGAGTTTCATTCTTTTCCTTTGGAAGTTAAGGAGGAATTTATAACCAAAAATGATAACAAAAAATATTTGTTCATAAAAACAGCTATAACAAACACGGTGCATGTTTAGGGCAGAAAAATGAAAATGTCAAATTCTAGCCTAAAGACTTTGAAACAAACTTATGGAGGAAACAACAAGAAATCACTTTCTCTTCCTAACTCTACTGGTTTTTATTCATTTTTTTTCAATGTAATGAATCTCTGACCCCTTTAAAAATGAGAGCTGTTCCAGACTTGATGGTGTCACCATTCAGGTTTCCCCTCTCAGCACCATAGACCTCAGGCCAAAGGTCTGGATGCAAGTTACCATTGAAATCATCCTTCAGGACAGATGGCAGAGGAATGACAGGGACACAGTATGGACCACCAAAGCCTCTGTCACACCTAGCAACAAATTCAGAGGAAAAGGTATTATCCATCTGGCCTAGATAAAACACATCTTTTCTATAACATATGGAAAGCAAGTTGCTACTTACACACAACGATCTGCATCACAGATGCCGTGGCCTGAGCACATCCAAGGGCATCCTGTAGCCAAGATCACATTATCAATAGCCCAAGAATCAACACCAGAAGCATAGTTGTATTGAATCCATCTGAATCGTGTTCTGGGAGAGCTAGAAGAAATAGCGTGAATGCATTTCAGGCTTCAAAATGTTTCCTCCACAAAGTGTTACGTAATAAAGAAAGTCCTAAAGACTTCAGGAAAACAAAAACATTTTAATAAGCACAACACTTTGTATTTGGAAAAGATTTATACTCCATCTGAAACTGGAAGTTTCAATTTCTCAGATGAGTTTTCAGGCAAAATTCCAGCAGATCTAAAGGAAGATGTCCGAAGTGAACCAATGCTGTGACTCTTCCTGGTTAGCAAAGTGGTTGAGCAGAAACTACCAGCTTTATTAGCATTCAATAGCTTTGTAAGTTGCTAGTAGAATTGAAACAATATAACTGCTTCAGAAAAGTAATAAGTAGTGAATGTTCATTTATATTTAGTGTTATGTAAAAAAAAAAAAAAAGATTACATGCACTCATGTATATTTGTGTAATAATGGATGAATATATGTAAAAACATGCACCCGCACACACGCTGTGGTAAATGCTGACTGCCTTTCTATGCTCAGATGGGGAAAATACTTTGGAAAAAAATCTGTCAAAATGGTATGGATTAAATAATATCATAGTTGTTTAAGCAGGAAATGTTCTGTGGAGCTGCTCCTAGACCACCACACTGGGAAATACCCTCTGACTTAGACTGGGTCAAGCTACCTTCATACTTGTGAACAAAATTATGGAAGAATCTTCTTGGACGAAGATGTATGGTTCTGTGGAGTGTACTATGAGATTAGAAACCAAGATGTGAATTGTAGTCCCTGTTCATTTACTGTGTCCATTTTTACTACCATATTTTCAAGGTGGTAGAATTTACAGAGATAATGTGTAGGGTGCTTTTAAGAATTATGGAACTATTCAGATTAACAGTAAGTAAGATTATTGTCATCTGTTATTTCTGAACTAGTGCATGGTTTTATTCAGAGAGATGGATGTCAGCTTATCTGCCACATTCATTTACAACAATGTGATATCACTATGAGGCAGGCAGATCTCTCCTCCTGGTCAAAAGGGTGTAGGTGGCACATCCAGTAACATGCATTTTGACTTGCTGAGTGCTGTGATTAATGTGCCTAAATCTTGGATGACAAATAACATTATTACTGATGTGAAATGACAGAAAATACCCTTATATGAGAGGATGGGCCAGTGCATTCATTCTTGTTTCTCACTGGGTAAATGTTAGAAAAACAGTTTAGAATTCCTATTCTTTGATGCCATAGGTTGTGGGCAAGACTTAAGAATTCACTGATCCAAATTTGTTACTTACTTAAATTCCTGCAGCTCATATTATATGTGATGAAATATTTTGAAGTGAAATTTAAAATTCCAATGGCGTGACAACACACATTTAATAATTTAAAAGACATGCAGAAAATTCCCAAGCTGGAGGATGTTTGTTCAGATTAGATCAGCAAAATCTATATCATGCTAAACAGCTAGAACAGTGCTCACTATGTTGCAGGTGGAAGGTAGACCGTAATTCTCTTCCAATTTTGGAATCTTTCTGAAGTGTAGATGGAGCTCTCAGTGTAGTGCTGACAGCCGATGGTTGGAGGCACACACTCCTCTGTCACCAAGTGCCAGTCTCTCCCGTTGTTTAAAGAATATTGCAGGTGAATGCTATGAGAATTGCTGTATGGCTTGCTGCAACCCATGCTTAGCTCAAACTGCAGGAAAGTAGAGGCTGATACATGAAAGTCCCAAGTCTCTGCAAAGCGAGGTTTTCCTAATAAAAGAGAGAAAAAAACAAAAATGAAATTGAATGCCTTATGCATATGCTTTTGGTACTGTCATTCAGATTTATTATCTGGATTTTCATCTCCTTCTTTTCAGCTTCTCTTCCCTGCAGATTACTATATACTTGAATCTCTAAATACCTCCCATATTGTAAAAACCTGACCTACATAGAATTTACAAAATAGGTGCATACAAATGTAGTACTGCTTGGTGACACATACCAATGTTTTCACTGAACATCAGAGCTGTATCCATAGATAGGCAGTCAATGTCTACTTGACCCCCTTGTATTCTGTACCAGCTTGCTTGTAAATCCACAGTTCCATCAAATTTATCCTGGAAGCCAGTCTGAGAGCTGTCATTCATCCCTATAAGCACATCATCCAAAGCCCACTGAGCTGAATGCTTCCCTATAAAAAAGAGAATGAATGAGTTAGTGGAGTCCTTGTTAGTTATTAATTTTTTTAAAACCGCATCTTGCATTCATATACTGAGTTGTGCTCATTCACATAGACTGACCACAGTTAAGCATGGCTAACACATTTCTCAGGGATGAACCTGGACTCTGAAGTTTCCATTTCAGTTTCAATGCCTTCATCATCATGCACTCTCCCTGTGTTTGAATGAGACATTTCCTGAGTGAGCCCTTAGGTTGGGGATTTCCATTTACCAGTCACAACCTTCCTGTTATTCCCCACAGCTAAATGAGAAAGGCCGCTGACTAACTCCCAAATTACCTTTTGATTGGAAGAGGATAGCTTTCTACTGACATGCTAAAAATCTTGTCTTACTGTACAATCACTATTTTACCCTTATAGAAGAAGAAGGAAAGACTTGATAAATTGTGAGCTCACAACGATGTGCCAGGACTTATGTCTTGCAAGAGGAACATGGGTCATGGCTGATAGAGCCACTCTGTGTTATGTCAGACAAAGGATAATCTATGAAGGCGCTAACATCTGTAATGAGGAGTGGTTGTCACCAGTGGGCACTGGTATGGAAGGTTGTATTTCAGCCTCCCGTCACAAATTCTCTCTCTCACTGAGATCTAGAGGACTGCTGTCAGGTAGCCTTACAGAGACCACTCTCAGCAGAGACAGATATCACCCAGATGCCTCCAGAGCAAGCAGCGACCAGCAGGACATAGGTAGAGAACAACAGGTCTGACATCTCACCACTAAACAGTGCAAATAGCTATGGCAGAATGATGGTTTGTGGTACGCCAATTCCTGCGCAGCATTTTTCTCAGATGAACTGGCTTCATAGCTAAATCACATCCTCTTGTCTTGTCTACTCTCTTCCCTAGTGAGGACAGTTAACTCCAGCACATATATTGTACAAAAATGTACGAATAAAAACAGCCATCAAAATGATAAATGATATCCAAGAAGCTACATACCATAATTACCCGACTGTAAGCTATGTGCTTTTCTCCCCAGGGAGCTGCTGTTAAAATGTGCTTTTCTATATGTCTGCGTATCACTCTCTATTTCCTGCAGGGAGCCAGGAGCTCCTGCCTTGCACAAAGGCGAAACACTTAATAAGGACACTTTTACTAGTAGTAATGTGCCACATTGCAAGGCAGGAGCTGCCATCGTGGCTGTAGCTATCAGTCAGCATCAAGGCTTTACTTTCATCTGAGGATGTGGGAAATACCGGAGTGGGCTTTGGAGGTGGAGCAGAAGGCAGAGGCATGGGACTGTGGGTAGTCAGAGGTGTTAATATAGGCAGTTCTATAATACAGAGAATCCTATGATTCTATGAGATGGGAGCCACTACGTAGGCAGGTTCAAGGCTGTTATACCTCCCCTTCCAAATCAGATGAGAAATGAGATGTGTACACCATTTTACATCCCAGGTCACTCTTTACTCAGGTATGTCCTCTCATCTTATTCAAGCTTTTCTGTGGAATCTTTTCCCATCCTCTCCTCTCAGCATCTTTGGTTTATACTTGGCTTTTAAACAATTTTAATCTTAAATCCCATATTCTGCTTGGGTGCTATAGAAGAAAATTATGTCTGTAGCATGACCAAAGAAAGCCTAAATATACACTTACAGCATCCAAACTGTTCAGCACAACGCATTTTTGGTAACCTGAGGTTTCTGCAGCACACGCCCATATGGAGAAGCACTCATGCTTGGGTTGAATAAAAGCATTTAATGAATTCTTAGGATGGCATTGCATACCATGTTGTGGCTGCCACCACCTGAAAGCTGTGGCAGGGGTTTTGGCCTCCCGAGGTAAGTCTATTGAAACAACCTGAGGTTCCAGGTACGACATGAAGTCCAGCTCTCGCAGTAAATGCCAGGTGATCCCGTTATCATTTGTGAATTGAACCACGAGACCTGTAGTTAAAATTAAGCAAGGCAGTTAGTCTGACTGTGCAGAGAAGAGGGGGGCAGCTCTTCATCCTGTGCTCAGGAGTTGCCAGCCCTCATCCAGTGTACACCACTGACGTGTGTCTCCTGCTGCAGCTTTATAATTTTGTGTTTCAGGAAAATTATGCCTGAGAATGGGTTGAAAGACAATCTTTTACCAGACCCACTGATGGAGATGAAAACTGAATAAATTTTCAGGCACACAATTCTTCTTCAGGTGAAATATGGAAGTATCCTGAACTTGAAGTTTATTTTTTGTGTTTCAGACCTGAAGAAAGTCCTGTGTACTTGTATATCTACCTGTTTTCCAACATTTTCAAGTAGTTTAACAGAAGCAACAATACCTCTTCTTGCCAATCTTGTCTTAAACCATCACAGCTCGAAAAAATTTACTGTTATTAATAGAGCACCATTAGGCTTGGTGAAAATAAAATAAAAATATGGGATAAAAGTAAATATACTTATTTTTAATTGAAAGTTAAGTACCATTTACGAAAAGTGAAGAGCTAACTGAATAATGTTAAAAATGAAACAGACTTTCTCATTTTGTAGAGACAGTAAAAGGTAAAAGCACTATAGAAGACCCCAAGTACAAAAGCTTATTATAAGGAAAAGAGGCTTTACCTTCATTTCTGGCTCTTGGTCTGTTGCAGGAGTTGCCAGTAGCTTTGCTTCCAATTTGTACATAAAATTGAACTAGCCTGTTAAAAAAATGTCAGATTAGAAGAGAAGTGCAATTATCTTCTAATAGCACAAGGTTAGTTAGGATAACTCTCCTCTCCTTAACTAATGTGACATTTTCACTTAGGTCAGTATTTCAGGCTTATTGATCAGGCAGTGATCCTACTGAAATCAAGCATTGACATAGTAAAGAGTAGGGGACCCAAGACAGAAGCTGATGTGGTTTATTGATCCTGTGCCTAATAAATGTATTGTTGAACTGAGCAGGAGACTTTGACAGTTCCTTCCTTCACACAAAGATGCAAAAATGCTAAAGCCAAATCTGCAACTTACATCAGGTCTTACCTTGATCTCTTCTAACTGGAACCTGGTTTAAGCCTTAACAGACAACATTAGAGTTTAAATGGAGTTGTTACATCCTCTCTAAATCACCAGTCTCTTTTTGATTGTTAAATTCTTAATGTAAAAAAATGTCAGTAATAAGAGCTCATGGGATGTTTTGTGAACTAGTCACTTGGAGTATGAATCTATATATTTGAATTTCATTGAATATTATCTTGTTCTTTTGTTTTGAGACAGGAAAGAAATGTTCCTGATCAGCCTTCTTTGTATCTTCCCTATAGTCATTTCTTTTATCACTTCCATAATTCTCCTCCTCCTTTCTATGGTAAACCATGGCAACATTTTCATCTGCATGATAGTTTTTCCATGTGATTGATTTTTCCCATAGCTATTTTCTGAAACCCTTCTAAGGTTGCAACATGCCTTTGAGACAATGATGTTGGCTTAACTGACAGAATTTTGGACAAGCCTGGAACAACCCTGTCTAGCTATATTTGAATTAATAATTATCCCATCCTTGTGCTCCAAAATCTTGTCATTTTTATCAGTCTACAGTGATGCCTTGCTACACTTGTTGAATTGTTATTTTTAACTGTGAATCTGAGGTGTCAGTGTAGTTTACATTTTCTTTTAGATGAACACTGTTTTACTAGTAACAACAATTTATTTTAATTAATGTCCTGTTGCTCACTCACCAAATTTCATTACATATTTCTAACCTTTGTCTGAGGTTTCTCTGGTCATAATTAATGTAAAGAGCAGTGACATGACTGAAAAGGACATTGCCCCCTCATTTACTCCTTCTTCACAGGTCCTGCATTGCACACCCGGAACAACACCAGAACTGAGCAGGGAATGTGGGCTCATACCTGCCCTGAGCTTTTGCATACTGAAAGTTGGCAAGGCCATTCTCCTTCCTGTTTCCTAGCCAGGTTTTGACTTATGATGATGCCTGCCTGTTGTTTTATTACCATACTTGCTGATGTGCTGCTTTTGAGAAGCAATTGCTTGTCTCTTGTGCTGGGAGGCATCTTTGTGGAGTACGCAGGGAGAGGTGAGGTTATTGCCAAGCAGGGATTTTGGGGAAAAAAGACATGAATCAAAAGGAAACGAGGTTTTGTTACTTCTATTGCTTGTAGATAACTTCTTTATTTTAAATACTAGTTTTCAAGGTGGATTTATGGCTCTGTGTGAAGAAAGAATGCTTGATTTGTCACACAGATAACTCCCCACAAGGATAACTCTTTTCACTTTAGGGGATTTGGTTCTAATTTGTACTGACATCACTAAAATCACAGACAAGCCACAGGACTACAGGCAGAGCCAGTACCATGCAGATATGATTCCAATTTCCCTCACCCACTGCTACATACACATTGTTACAATCCTCTTCTGATTCTAAAGCCAACCACAATCCAGTTCTGTTACTGAAATTGGTATTTCATATGTGAGATGTTTCGTATACCCACAGGGACTTGACAAGCCAGAATATACTCATCAGTCTCATTCATGATATAACCCCATAGCTCAAGAACAGAATGGTTCACAGTGTTGCAAAGATTAGTCAAATAGGTCCTATTGTTTTCTGCGGCTCTGCTTTCTGAGACAGTATTCTGGCAATAAAACACTATACTGCAGCCTCACAGGTGAAAAGATTTACAGATAAAATTCTCTTTTATGACTGCCAAATGCAGAGAACAGTAAAAAGCAAAACAAAAACAAACAAACAAAACAAAACAAAACAAACAAGCAAGCAAACAAACAAAACCAAAACAAAACCAAAAAAAACCTTTCTGCAGAAGAGTGAACCAGCCCATCTGATCTGGACAAGTTTGACCCAGAACAACTCTCTGAAATGGTTGCACAGTCATTAGCAACAGTCTGTAACCCAAATAGGAGCCAAGTCAGCTAACAAGCCAGATGTCACTGCTGGAAAAATATATATATTACACAGATTTTATTTAGCTGCCAGGTAGGCAGGCACTGTGTGCAAATGCTGTCACTGAACAGATAGTGAAGAGTGTCATAAGGGAGAGGACATCAATATGGGAGGCAGTAGTTCATCAAAATGCATCCAGGTATCATATTGTCAGTCAAAAGGATGAAAATACTACTGGCAAAATTGTGCCTTTGGCACACTGGGCCGTGCAAAAGGGAAGGAAGGAGAGACTCCAGCAGGTTTCTGAAGTGCAGGCCAGAAAATGGTCTAGGTGAAATGAATTTTAACACTTTTCTTACAGTTCTCTTAACAGTAATGAATACTCTCTTCTTGTCTCTTAAAAAAAAGTGTAATCAATTATGTAAGGAATAAGGAGATGATTGGGCAAATAAAGCTTAAGAATATGACAGCACTTAATGTATATGCTAGATTGGAATGCATGTTGGCAGTCATTGGTTTTGGGGGAACAAGCTTTAGTTTAAAATGCTTTTTGTGTTAAACCCAAATTTAGGAGTGTGCTGTTAGGCTGCTCTGCTAAGCAGCACCGCATGGGCTGACAAATTTCGACCCCTTTGGAGCAAAGTGAACAAGGAGCATTGAGCCTCAGTGTGCCCATCTCCTCTGGGAAGATAATGGTGAGAAGGAAAAGGCCCTTGTATTTACCACAAAAATTATCAAGAATTCTTTGCATTCTTTATATAAAATGTACCCCTTGCAC
Organism: Oxyura jamaicensis; assembly: GCF_011077185.1. NCBI lineage: Eukaryota > Metazoa > Chordata > Aves > Anseriformes > Anatidae > Oxyura > Oxyura jamaicensis. Next base: position 12,697,482 of record NC_048893.1, read on the forward strand.
ACACAAACTGTAACTGAAGCAAGATGATACAGACTATGCATAGGTAGGTCTGCAGGAACTGAGAATGAAAATCAAACTTTAATGTCTTGCAATATATATATATTTTCTATTCCATGCCTGATTTAATGAAACAAGATCTTAAAAGGTCTGGGAAAATATTATTAACCTGAAAAATAAGAAGCTTAAAACTCTACTGCAAGAGTTTCAGCATTCCTATTCACAATGTTCAATCCACGTATCTAGTGGTATGTCTTTAAAGATGTATTTTCCTGCTGTTTACCCAATCACCAAAAACCCACAACCAAAAACCCACTCACAAATAAGATAACTGTGCAGGGGCTGAGATGACCCCTAATAATATAACCTACTTCTATGGAAAGCATTAGTGAATGCAAAAAATAATACCAAAAAGGGAAAAAGTGCTTCACTCTAATCTCCTCTTTCAAGTGACATTAATTTTAGCTGCAATAACAGAAAACATTTCTAGGCTGGATTACAATTTTGTTTTTAGGGTACGGGTCTTTCATTTAACCCCTCACACTCTCACAAACTTAATCTGCCCTTGCTTCTAGGAGAAATAATCTAGCTAATGTTACAGACAGTCTCAAACATTAGTGGGATTTATCTGTTCTAAGCAAGGTGTCTAAAAGCTGAATGTTACATGACCAGCCCAGATTCCCTTAAAGATAATTAAAAAAAATACACATTTCCAGAAGACAAAGCACTGGCCTTTGCTAGGTCCTATTTCAGGATGAATTGCATCGTCCTTTCAAGGTAGCTATTTTATCTCCCTTGAACATGTAAGAAAGCTGGGGTAATTGCTGTTGTCTAAGGTGCCCATGTTCTAGAGCAGCTGCATGAGTTGGATCCTGCCCTTGAGCGCATGTGGCCAAAGTAACTAAAAAATCCATGTTTGCCCCATTTGTGCTTGAGATGACTGGTATTTTTGTTCTCTCTTTTGAGAGAAGTGCTGGTTTATTTTGCCAAAATGATACGTCTCAGCAGGAGAGCAGCTCACCAACTCAGAACAGGGATCTTAGTTGCTCTTACAAGAAGGTTGTCCCTCTGGCTATTTCAGTCCTTGGGATAGTTTCAACATATCATGTTTTTGACATCCTATGCATGGAGTTGTTTTACCCCATGTTCTCACGCAAAATCAAAGTAATGATAGATTGAAAAAGTTAAGAAAGAGCATTGTTCAGTATTTTACGACTTCTTTTGGTGCTTTAAGGGGCTCAAATTCTATAAAAATGCAAAGCTATTAGTATCTGGCATTAAAAGTGGTTTAAAAGTAATCTGAAAGCTAAAGAAAATCCTTTTCTTTTTAAAGAAGATTTCTCCAGAAAAGAAGGAATAACTAAAAATATAATTTGAACATAGACTTCTTGATGGTGTGGCTACTTTCAAAATTATACGTCATATTACATATACCAATATGAGACTTAAATAGAGTGGAACAGAAAATGTGTTCAGATCTTTCCAGAGTTCCAGCACAAACATATACTTGTCAAAAGCATATTTGTCAAACTTAAGTTAATAATTAAGGAATTTACATTATGATATATCAAGTATTTGTCGGAGGAGAATTTGACAGACAGGCAGGACGTAGAGGAAAGGCAGTTGCTACTGTGTGGTTCTGTGCTGTGGAGCAACAAAGGATGTCCCCAAAATCACAGAACCCATACTGCCCTAAGGAGCACTACTTGGCTGAACTAGAGAGGGGGAACACTAATTTGTGGCCACACTCTGCTGAATGATTCCACAAATTAAATAATGCAACAACTTGGTGCATAGCTTCCTCTTGGAGCAGTATTTGACAGGAGAAATATCTTCTATTAAACTAATGGATGTAATTGTAGGGTGGGCAAGGTTTCAGGCACATGATCTCTTACAAGACTGGACAAAGCAGCTGCAAACTCCAGTATAAATAATAGTTATAATTAATTGTCCTTAGTTTATCCTAATTATGTTAATCAATTGGACAATTTGAGAGAAAAAGGGTAATTACTATCAGTGGAGCAGAATTCCGTAGTAGCAGGGAGAGAGGTGGAAGCTTGCTAGCCTCTTGACTGCACAGAAACAATTCATATTACATTGTTTTACACTTCTTACAAGTGGACTAATTCATAACAGCTGGCAAAACAACAATAGCTCGTTTGCTATGGTATCGGCATGCGTGCAATTCAATAGCATCAGTGGAAAGGGAATTTTTCTGTCCGGACTCCTAGATTTTGTGCAGTTTCAAGGCCACATCTTCTGCCTGGCCATCTAGAATACACTGCAAAACCATCTTCCCAGAAGGATGAACAGTTCACATTTTCTGTGATGCTTTTCCATTCTATTTCTAACCTAAGTTTTCCTGTTCTGGAAAAGGAAGTAGAAAGCAAAAAAGGAACTTCCCTGAGATTTCTTGTATGGGTTGTTTTTACCAGAAAACAAAACAAAACAAAACAAAACAAACAAAAAAACATTTCACACCTTCTGCTGTCTACGCTTGTAATAGCAGAGAAGAGACAGCATTAACACAGAGACAATTGTGAGAAGCAGCACTGATGACTGACCTGATATTTGTAGTGTCCAGAGGAACTGTCCTTGCCTCCCTTTTGCCAGGTCCATTGAAGTACAGAGATTTTCCATCACTGAGCACGCCACAGCCTGTTCCAACCTGACCTCCTGTTATCTTGTACCAGAGAGGGCTTAGCTTCCTCTCAAACCTGTCGAACATCTCACTGTGGTTAGGCACATTAGACACACAGGTTCCATGTGATGCTTCAAGAAAAGAAAAATATATGGGAGATGCTTTGTTGAAACTGTGCTGAAGAGAAGAGTAAAGGTCAGATACAGAAAATTGGCTAACAGTTCTATTGCACCCATGCAAGAGAAAGTACCATACATTTTTTCAGAAAATGCCATGACAACAGGATTGAACCTGTTTAAGCCCTCTTTATAATTTTTTTGTAGGCAGAATAAACCCTCTTCCATTAAACTCTAAAATGACTTATTTCACTAGGTGAAAAACAGACATCCTTTATACTGATAAGATGTTTTTATGTAAACAGAAAAATATTATCCTTTTAGTTCTTTTTAAACAAATTGAACAAAAGAGGATAGCTTATTGCTTTGTTGGTGTAGAGGGTTGAAAAGAGTGCAGTATGCAACTGGTTGTGTCAATCTCTGTTTTTTTCACTGGGTATTTTTTTTTTCCAGCATAAGAGCCCCGGAAACCACAAGTGAGCAGAATTTTTCACAGAAGGGCCTGTCAGAACATATGTTCCTTCCTGGTCCCATGCCATCTGATGGCCAAGGGACTCAAAACCAGCAGCAATTCATTTGAAGATGTTCCAAAGGTTTTTAAGCAGACTTTTTTGTTTATAATATTTTATTTTGGTTTTGCTTTTATTGCTAGTCCCTTCCCATTCATACAGATGGTGATGTTCAAAGATCACAGTTGCCAGAAACATCACCGGTGTCTCCTGTCTTCAGCTGCTCTGTTTTGTCTGCACTGGACTCCTGTGCTAAATTTTATTTAACAAAAAGAAAAGATTCTTGTTGGCAGCCCATGAAATTTATGTCATCATGTATTTTCCTGGAATGTCAGAGAGGAAAAACAAGATGCTAGGTTTACAACAGCAACTCAGAGAGTGCTTACTCCTGTACCATCTAAAAAAGATTGTCTTACCTGTGTAGCCCAAGTCACAAAAACAGACCCCTGAGACGCAGTCCCCGTGACCACTGCAGTAGTTGGGGCAAGGCTCAGAAATGTAAACACCATCTAAGCCAAAAGGAGGCACACTCTTGTGGGAGCTGCTCTCCTGGATCCAGCGGAATCGAGTTTTGCTGTAGAGGAACAATAATGAAAGGCATGGTATTACTATTCCCAGCTTTAATATCTATTGCATACCTCTTGTGATCTTTGTTTAAGACTGAGAGAGCTTTTCCTGGATTAGCGAGCTGATGCCTGGAAAGTTTTTCTGACATCTTACAGTTTGTGCAACTCCACATATGAATATTTTTTCCACCTTTTTTTTTGGGATGTATTTTGATATGCTTTATTTCTCTGGCCTATATCCACCACTGTGATGCAAACAACAGATCATGTAGTTTTATCTACTAGAGTGAAAGATTAGTTATGACTCTGAAGATGCCTTTCAGTACTCAGTTCAACCCAAACTGCTGTCCCAGAAATCAGTTTCTTACAGTACTTATGAAAATAACTCAGTAATGGCAGTGATGCAGAGTTTGTTATGGGATGGTATAATTTTGAGTAGAAAATCTTCAAATAAACTAGATATAGGAAAAATCATCCAATGTCTATAAATAATGGCAGATAAATAACCTACGGGATATTTGGACAGAAATACAAAGATATTGGGTGACAACACAAAATTCCTGAAAAACAGCAATCTAATCTCTAACCTCTATAACTAAAACTGTTTCAGGGACTTTGCTGAGCCTACACAAAGTTACTCCACCTGACCCAGTGCATATGATATTTATTAAAGAATATATATATATATATATATATATTAATTTTAAGTCCTTGGCTTTTAGTTGAATCATTTTTTTGGATGTTCCAGAGGGGAGAGCTGATTTAAAATATCATTATCAATCCAATAGATTAACTGAGATCCTCCTTGCTATTCTGCCTAATGTATAATGTGCTTATTGCTTTTTACTTACTATTCATGGCGATTTGGTAGGTAGGTGATGATCATGCTGGTGCTTTGCACCAGCTGATAAAATGGGATGCTCTCAAGATAATCATGATTTCCAAAGCGACCCATAACAATTCAGTTTTCAACATGCTGGGAGCCTCCTCATACTCCCAATACTTACATTTCTAATATATTAGCATGAGCTTCTTATTCTTGATCACATTAGTGAACATAATGCCAAACAGATTGCTGCTATTGATTCCGCGCTGCTTGTTTTGGGTAAATCAAATCAGCTGGTGCCAGATCTGTGCGATTTGGCACCTGCTTTTATTGGCTAATTACTGAAGAAAAGACAAACTTGTTACGGTACATGCTGCTATTTCAGCTCCTTGCAGCAAAGGCACTAGCTCCCTTGTTTCACAATATGTTACATACTGAAACTCCATGCTGGGGCTGGAAGAGAAGCCTGTAGCAGGAGGATGGGGCTGAAACCCAGGGGCAACACGAAAGCCACTGCCTAGAGAGAGACACACAGGAGCCAGTAGGCTTAGGCGACTTCTGCTGCTGATGGCATGCAGTGCAGATAGCAAAGGGTCTCTTTGTCTGGTGGTAAGTGTAAAATTAATCCTGTTGAAATATTTGATTCAAATGACTTATCACCCTCTTGCTGGCTCCTCTGACCCAACTGATACGCCTAAAGAAAGATAGCACCATGATGAAGAGATTGATGTCAAATTAATATGCTGTGATCCCCTTGTTGCTTTGTAATTTCATTTTATAAATAATTTGACATCTTAAAAATGGAAAGATTCTCCCTGTTTTGGAGAGCTTAATATAGTTTTCCCAGACTTGCAGATTTTTAGCATGGATTTTACTCACAGCTTGCAACTTTTTCCTAATTTAGCCTCAAAGGACAGGCAGCTATTTCACCACTGGCTTACAGTGTAGAGTACCTGGCTGCAAGTGACCTAGGGATGACAATAGTAATTCTCGTCCAGTCCTCAAAGTCTCCTGTGTGATACACGGTTGGCTCACTCAGCTCACGGGAGCTTCCCTCACATCCTTTTGTGCCTGGAGATGCAGGATAGCAGCCTTCCTTCACGAGTGACCAGAAGAGCCCAGCATCGTGGGAGTACTGAAGCAGAACAGGAGCAGAGCTGCTGTACTGGTTAGTGCAGCCAATGTTCAGCTGAAAAAAGCAAAGCATCAGATATGAGCTGAAGAAAACCGAGCTGTTATTTATCATTATTGGCTGCAAAGCACCTTTGACTTTCTATTTTAGAAGGCTTAGCTCTGAACACTTCCTTTGAACCCTGCTGGTAAACAGTGGCTGATACTTAAGAGTCTGAGTCCTACAAATATACAACATTTCTCTGTAAAAATTCCCACCCTTCACTCAGGTTGCTAGGTTCAGCAAAATGTGCAAAGAACATAACACATTTTTCAAGGGTCCTGCTACTTAGCAGGCTGCAAATAACAAACTCTGCACAGGCACCTGTGTGCCCAGGAGGAAGGGGAAGAGCTGTATCCTCTGATATAACCCACTGCAAGCACCCCAATGTGCCAGACTGACCCCAAGGTATCCCTTGCCCTGGGCTGCAACCCTTGATGATGGCCAAATCATTTTCAGAATAATATTGGTGAGCTGGCACTACATTTCTGGTGCCCGGAAATGAGCAAAATTGGAGGCAGTAGAAAAATTAATACTAAAATGTGAAATGAAAACATAACTAAGACAAAAATCAACTGTTTGCTTTGTTTCCAGCTTCATTTTTCAAGCTATCAGAAAAATATTAGTTTTACATTATTATATTGCAGAAATTCTACTTGAGCTGTAGAATGTGGAATATAAAACAAAATCATTCATCTAAAATGAAATAGTTTTTACAACTGACTGTCTTTGGTTTATCAATGCAAAATTATTCCAGGCAGCTATTTAAAATGGAGATTTCACGAACTCAGGAAAGCATTTAACCATATGTTTAAAATTAAAACATACAAATAAGACTAACACATTTATGTGCAGGCCAGTTTAAAAGCTTTCCCAAAAAGAGAGGAGTATAAATTAAGGCCTTAAACAATAGAAGAACTCACTGTTTTCTGACACGTTGTTGATGTTATGTATATTTACATTACATTGCCAATGGCTTCAGTGATGGAAGGTGTATGAAATGTTCTTAGGTATTGCTTTTTCAGACTAAACAATTTTTGAATTGCTGTTGACCATAAAACCTAGAGAATGAAGACTTAGTCACTGAAGTAGTGGAAAATGGTCAAGAGGCAAACAATGTCTTTCCCAGGCTAAATGGTATTTACATATCACAGTCTTTTGGGTTTTAGACAGTTTAAGGTATAAAACTGCGAACAATACTCATTTGGAAATTGTACTGCTGTCCCACAGTTTGTACAGCATTTCATTAGTATAACTTTTATATGAAATGAGATTTCTTAAAAATCTTATTATTTCTAACCAACTTTACTATTTACAGGACTGTGGGGATTATATTTGAAAAGCTGCCTGTAAACAACTGATCTCTTTAATAATTCTACTTGTAAATTATTCAGTGTCTGTATCCACCAATTATGTAAGGACCATGTATTTGTGGTGAGCTCATTAAAATTGCATTGCAACCAACCTCCAGAATTCACCAATGGGATTTCATTATAAACTCAATAAAATTTTGATTAGGGTTCAGAAACAAGAGCTTGTCAAAGCAAATACACTTTCTTTGGAGCCCATATTCTGTTGTATTTTCAGACCACTAACATTTTTGTAAGCCCTATAAAGAAGAGAACACTAATTGAAGCCTATATTCATTGACAATAAAAGTAATTATTTGAAAAACCCTCTGGAGTACAGAGCAGCTTGTAAGTCCTTAAATAGTTTAATATACAAAAAATGTACACAAACCACTGGAGCTTTTGTAGTCGCAGATGGGATAAATCCTTTTTCCCTTGACAGTGCAGTAGCATTTCCTGGTACTGACTCAAATATAATGACAGTCACTTCAACCCACTTGTGAAACTCGTTAACAAACAAGCCTTTAAAATTTCTCCAGAGGGGGAAGAAGCTCTCCTTCTCCAAGATTTTAGCTAGTCCGTTAGAAAGCAGCATCATATTTTATAGTGTATGAATTCATACTTGTGCTCTATACATCTTTTTACATAGTCTTATAATTTATTACATTGTTTTGAACTATGACCCAATGACATCTTGCAAGTATTGAGTAAGGGGAGTTTCACTGATAGTCTGGGATTTGAAGGGATTTATATTTAAGGAATACCTTGAACTGCAGGACATATCCAGGCTTCAGCGTTAAATCTCTAGTCACTGCAAACCGGTCTCCATCTGATTTACCAAAAAGCATGGCAGAAGGGGTGGCAGAGCAGAAAGTTTCATTTTTGGCCATCCCTTCATTGGCCAGCATTAACCACACACTCATCTGGTTCATAGGGTAATCAAATGCTGGCTTTTCATAAAAGTTCTGTTAGAAAGGAAAAGAAGAGAAACAAAAACAAGTACTTACAGTGTGATTTCAGAATATTTTCAAAAATTATCAATTTTCAGATTTTTCAATTTGCATGTTCTGTGATTGTCCAAAAATTATAATTGTCAAAATTTGTCTTGACTTTCTGAGGAGATGATACATAATTACATTATCAATTGTAAAAATTAGGTATTATGGTAAGAACCAGGTTAGTACCATGCAGAGATAGATGCAGCTGCAAGCACTACAAATGTCTCTTTAACTCAGTATTTTCAAAGAAAATGAAATTCAAAGAAATTTCTAACAGAGAAGACAGATCCTGTTTCATGGTGATGCCCACAGACTGCTCTTGCTTATTACCTGTGGTAATGTGGGATTAACAACAGGAATTATGTGCTTCTGCTTCTCTGACAAAATGATGATGTCATCGATAGCCCACTGATCATACCCTTCCCCTGAAAACACAGGCTGCCACCACCGAAACCTGGTGCAAGGAGTCTTAGCTGCAGCTGGTAGCTCCAGATAGACAAACCTGAAAAACAGAAGTGCAGCAGGACTTTCAGGGAACACTGTAGAGAAATGGGAAAAATACCACTAAATAGTAAAAAGAGGCAGGAAAGCCATTTGTCTTCCCAAGAAACTGTTATGTATGATGGATCCTGCTTTCCTGGAAATGGCTGAACATCTGCCTGCCAATGGAAGTATGGATTGTTGCTTTTGATTACTCCAAAGGGGTAAATGTTTTGTCTAAAAGTAATGAATTGGATGGCCAGGTAATGAAGATTTCAGTGCATAGTTGGGGACATCCTTATTTGCTGGAAGTTTCCTGTAATTTTGACAAAGTAGAGACAAAGTAAAGTTAAAGAGTTTTATACTTTCAAATGCCTAGATCACTTTCAGAAAAAGACAGTTTGCTGAGTTACAATAGTTCTGGAAATACTGTTCACTGCAATGCAAAATGAAGAGATGTGAGGATAAAATTACCAACTATGGTAATAGAAATCATGTTAATATCTATGCAATTTCAATTTCAATTTGCAATGACAAACTACCTGCAGCTTTTCTAAGGCCCACTTTCATTATTTTTTTCTTTCATGGTGGAAGGAATTTACTTAAGGATGGGAATCTTACATAAGGATGTCTTATAAGCACTAGAGCTTAAAATGTATTTTAATGTTTTCATAGACTCAGAAACAGTTTTCCTAAAGAGATAATACAGTATGGATTTAACTGATTTATTTTAGAACAAAGTTATACCTGGGTTTACTGAAGTCAGAGAAATACATTTCTGCTAGCAGCTGCCAGTTGATGCCACCGTTATTGCTGTACTGCAGCAGCACACCTTCTTCTCTGCTGTCTGGTTTATTGCATGAAGAACTGTCTCCTCCTATCTGGATGTAAAACTGAACAAAATCCACCCAGGTAGTGTCCAAATCCCAGCTTACCAATTGTCTTTTGCCAGCCTACAATAGAAAGAAAGAAAAGAAGTGGGAAAAATAATATTAAATATGACACCTTCACTGCAAATTGACTTATTTTAAAATCAAGCACAGATGAATATTTGTACAGAAACATGAAGCATTTTGTGTTAGGACAATGGTTCTGTTTGGCCATCCTTTATGTCTTAATATCTCCGGTGTGATCCCACAAGCATTTTTTATTATTGCAGACACAATAATTCAACACAAAACACAACTTCATAACACAATTTCAACACAATTATCTCATCTCTTTCCTTTTTCTCCTGACTCCTTCATGGTACCAATTACCTTTGGAAGACACAGAGCAGACCCTGGGTGTCACAAACCAACTATGGCTAAATGTTTAAGCATTCAGCTTTTATATGATAGAACATAAAGCAGTAAAAAGACATTTCTGGTCTCATTTCTCTTGCATTGTATAGTGTTGTTGAGTCTCCTGAAATTATACCACTGATAACGCCTATTGCATTTCACGAAAGGAGAGTATCTCAGAAGCTAGAGTCTGATTTATTTATTTATTCATTTACCTAGCAATCAAATTCAATTATCATCAGATACTTGTGTTTTATATCCTCATATATTTTAAACTTAAATTATCCTGAACTTGTCGGTGTCACATCAATTTTTAGGTCCTTATAACAACCAAAAGTACACACATACACACACACACACACACTTTTTTTTTTTTTTTTTTTCTCTGTTTCATTTAGGCCTTTTCTCTCTATTGTCCCCTTAGTCCTCTGTTGATGAGGATGGGTGACTTCACCTTCAGTTGACAGGTTTTTTTTTTTATACATTCATGGCATTCAAGGTACCATTGCTACTTGATCCTCCTCTCTACAGTTATGTGGCATTCATTTCTCCAGCTGCTACCCAGTGCTATTTTCAGAGAACAGGCTTCCCACATGTTGGCATCAGTCCATTTGACAGGTTTCCTTCCAGTTACCTCTACAAAAGCATGTAGGATTTACAGCAGTGAAATTCATCTCCTACTCCAGAACTGGGGAGGAGCATTTTCTCTACATGCCTCATGTGAGTAGGATTTATTGATACACAAAACCACGTTCTTTTACTAGTAAGTATCGTAAATCTGAAGTTTCTCAAGTAAAACCTGTGGATTTAGTTTCAGCATAGCTGAGAGATAAAATAGGCTCATAAAAATTAGTGAAGAGTATTCCCAAGGATTTTTTGAGTTCTAGCAGGAAACAGCTCTTGGACATCTATGCTGTGGCTGACATGGTCACTCTGTGCTTGTTGGTGACAGAGAATATTTAGCAAAAAGAAGCCTTAAGGTATAAGAACCTTTTACTATAACTGAAATTCTCCCCTGCCCTTTCCCCCCTGCTTGCTTGAGGCTGAGCTTCTGGGCTTGCACAGCAACAGGCTTGAACAATTATGATACAAGTTATAAACCTGCCTGTGGTGAGACAGAATGGGGGGCAAGAGCATTGTCCCTGTAAAGGTGACCTGCGTGCCCCTCGCCTGGCACAGCCCTCCAGCAGCACAGTGATGTGCTGCCACAAGCTGCTACAGGCAGGGCAAAGCCAAATATGTGCAGCTGGAGAGGGGACACGGGTATGATATTTCTGCATTCATTAAAACTGGCTGCAACCTGGATTCATCTACATTAACAGTGAGAACACCTCCCAGAATGCAGCAGGATTGGCAACATGGCTACTGGCTTTGATTACCTAAAAATCACAGATTCCTGTCCAAGCACAAAACGGGATTAAAAAGATAAACTTGGGCTAAGTTGTAAAAACAATGACTATTTTAAAGCAGAATTTACATTTTCCCTGTCTCTCACTCATACATCCATGATCCTCCTGACAAATTTCAAGTCAGAGATAAACAAGTGGCATGGATCTAGCTAGACATCAGTAACAATATCTGTGAGCTGGTTCCCAGCTGGTGCTTGAATGGTGCCATGAGAGTGAGATGGGCTCAGTCTTGGATGCAGCTCCAAGCTTCCCAATACAGACCATCATGGCTATTACTGGCCCAGGACATCGGGCCATAACACTCATAATACCTTGGGATATTACTTCACTTTCTTCCCTTCCTTCACTTTTCACTTCTTCACTTTCACAAACTTTTTTTTTTTTTTTTTTAATTTTGAGACCGACAAGAATTTGAAGTTGTCTTAATCAAATCAGACTAGATGATCTTAGAAGTTTTTTCCAACCTAAATGATTCTATTATTCCATGGATAATAAAGATGTCAACACCATTTCTGACCCATGGGCAGATATTTCCCAGTTGACTGATTGAGATCTGGGTGTAAAACTATTCTGAATACTTTTCCCATGTCTACACCATCCCTACCCCAAATTGGCTCTGCGTGCCAAAGGGTTAACCACAGAACCAGGTTAATTGAGAACGGGCATGAGTTACACAAAGCCTCAAAGGAATTGCAGGGGCTGATTGAAAGAGCTCTCTATATTCCAACACACCTACAATTGATTAAAATGAGGTGGAAAACAAAAGATAGAGGGTTGGCAGAACAAAGCCAACATTAATTCTGGTAGTAGTGATTGATTATGGCAGTAAACATTAGACATTCAAATAAAAAGTAGCTATTTCAGCAACTGCAAAGAAATAAAGCCTGTGAATACAAGCTTCCAAAACAATACAGAACTGTTGGGCAACTACAAAAATATTTTTTATAATGTTTATCACCATGGCCACTAGAAACCTTGAAAAAGATCTAAACAGAAATTAAATAAGCCACCTTCAGCTGATGGCACAGAGACTGCTACTACTCTAGAAATGAATGATAACCTAACCCGTAGAGATCAATAGAAAGAAGCCAAGAATTTCTAAATGAGATTTTCACTCCTCCTTAGCAGAAATCAGAAGAAAGATCATAGCAGGTTAATTCTAATTTAGCAAGCTACTTTGAGAAACTTGGCATAAGGAACTGAGCCAGAAGGAAAAACATCTAACAGAGAAGACAATTATATAAAAAAATCCAATTATCACAATTAGCTAGTTATACTGATTGGTCTATTATGAAATTTTCAGCACATGAGCTGCATTTCCAGGGGAGCTGGATGTGAGACTGTGCAGGAGTGCTGAAAATTACTTGATGAGTTAAATTTTTATAATGAGGTAAACAACATATGATTACATAGCATTGCATATTGGTTTATTCTTCTGGGACTAATCCGGTTCTCATGACAGCAGTGGCAGTTTGATCAAACCCTTAAGAGAGAAGCATGTACCTGCATTTTAAACCCTTCCTTTCAATTAAGAACAATAACAACAACAACAGTAACAACAACAAAACACACAACCCAACACAACAGAATTAGAATTGAGGAGCAACAATGAAAAATAAATCTGTGATTATAACCCATAATCTTACCTGATCATAAAGATCTCTTAATTTTAGTTATAATTGCTAATAATTAGCAGACCTCTCTATATCTTATTCTTACTATATTACTTTTATCTGTAAACTTCCAAGTCATACAACAGAATATTCTCCTACAGGCTAAGCAGGTACTTTCTAAAAATCTGGATGGGTTGCTTTTTCACTAGTTTTGGTCCTTTGACCTCAAAGTAAGCTCTTTGTCCTCCCTGAAAGCCAACCTTTCTCAGTGCCTCTCCCAGAACATCACCGAACAAAGACAAATGGGAGTTGGGAGCTGCTGAGAAAAAGCTGAGTCTTAAAACCGAAAATGCACAATTAAGGCAATATTAATGTATGCACTTCCCAGCACATTGGTAATTTACTTCCTTCCATTACAGGAGGTATTTCTCGGATACATAACGCACATCACTCCCTATCTCTTTTGATTGCTTTGTTTTTTACCTGCAGTGCACAGCTGTGCTGTTTAATGCATTTCTCATGCTGCTCAGAGCTCTCTGCCATCTTCCTTTTGTCATATAACCCCATGTTCCTTTCACACCTACATTACTACAGGCTTTTCTCAGTCTCCCATTCCTTGTTGGTACCTTGTTGAAGTAGAGCGAGGAGCCAGATGAGATGACCCCACAGCCTTCTTCAGGCTTTACAATCTCTCCCCCAATAACTTCCTGCCACTCTGTCTTCAGGCCATCTGGGTTTTCAAAATCAGACATGATAGTTGAAGGAAGGGGATTTTCAGGCTGACATTCAGTACCCTGAAACCCTGAGTCACACCTAGAAGGAAGCATAAGCATAACAAGATTTTAAAGGCCTTATTTAATGCTCACAGTTACTTAAGACCTTTTAAAATTACGTGTGAAAAAAACAGAATTGGAATTTTGGATCCTGGAAATAAGCTGGAATCGCTGGATAACTGGAAATAAGCTAAAACTTATTTCTAAAAAAACCCTTCAGTGTCCAGAGAGCTTGAAGCTGGCAGGCAGCACACTGCTCCCTTGGTATTGCAGCTGTCTGACAGTCTGCAAAGTAGTGCTGAGTCGGTTCCTGGGGACTGTCTGACGCAGCCTAACAGCTCCAGCTGTGATCTGCTTCACCAGGACACCTACAGCTGGGCAGCCCCATGCCACTGAAAGCTCCTCCACTGCATGGATCTCCCAAAGGTATGGTCTCTTGGGCAGAGAGGTGTGGAGCAACCAGCTTTTAATATTGCTTTAATGGTTTAACTCCCACATTTTTATTTATTTCTGAAATATTTTTAATCTGAAAGTAAGAAAAAACAGGAAAAAAAAAGTATACAAAATAACAGAGTACCTAAGTATCAGAAGACCAATAGCTTGTCAAACTAGCAAATGCTTTGTACCTGCAAACACCGTGGTCACACCAGCCATGTCCACTGCACATGCTGGGACACTGCTGTCCGATGTAGATGTTGTCTAAGGCCCACTCATCCTGCGCAGTGTAGTAGCATTGACTCCAGCGGAAACGTGTAGCACTGGACCTTAAAACCAACAACAATGCTTTAATTTGGATGCTTTACAGAACTGTAGGGAAAAAAATCAACTACAAAAAATAAGCGTTGCTATCACAATCACTGTCCAGCCTGGGAAAACAGGCACAACCAAAGACAGATTCTTGTAAATGACCCTTCTGTATGATATAACTCACTGTGCAGCAGATAATGGACTTTGCAGTTAATAATGATATTCCTGAGGAAATCTGAAGAGGTGCTACAGTGACTTTATACTTAATGGGCACATTATTTTAAGATAAATCTATCAATGAATATTATCAGATTTTTATTCATTACCATTCTGTGAGGGTGAAGGGATGCAAAACGAGAAAGCTGTACCCAGAGTGTAACTTTTTAATATATTTGCTCACAGTTAAGGTACAAATTGCGTTAAAATTTTAATCTGATATTTATCATTTAAAAATATTCTTTGAAATTAAACTTAGTGAGTTTAAGCACTTGCCTGTGTTGAATACTGGCTTATATTGTAAAGTTGACTGTTTTTTATTGGATACAGAAATTTATTTTTGTCAAGATGATACTAAAAAAGATATTGATGACATATCATCGGGGACATTATGATCATCAGATTCTGAGAAAGATTCTGTTTCAAAGCACCTATTGGTTTCCACACTGCAAATAGCCTGCTCTTGGCCAACTACTCAAATAAAATTTGTAACTCGCAATGTCTGCAGTGGCTGGAGCTGGGCTATTGCTGGATTAGATTACATGCCTACATGTAACAAAGCTCTGGATATTTGTCATATTGTTCAAGAAGAAAACCTTGCTGTTTTTTCTTCTTTCTAGTTAAATTACACAGCTTTATTTTTCTAGTTAAAATAAACAGCTTTATTTTTCATTATTATAATGGGGTCAAGTAATATTAAGAATTAAAATAGTACTTGGAGCTGACTCTAGGAGGTTGTATACAATGCAATATAGACATTTTCCAAACTGAGTGTCTCCTGCTAGCCAAACCCTGCCAGACATGCTCCACAATCAAAAACTAAGTCCAGGGAAGAAACCAATTTATCAGAAAAGTAATTCCTGTCACCATCAAGCCTCTCTGAGCTCTGCTGCCAACCAGTGCAAATCTGATGGGTTGCAGATATTGGCTGGTGGCAGCTCCCAAACACAGGGTTGATGAGCACCTGGTGGACTGGGCATCATCTTATCCACGCTCATACTAAAGTGGCTGGGCCCACAGTGAGAATGAGAAAAAGTATTGCATGTGAAGTGAAATAAAAATGGGAAAATGTTGTGCTGGAACAAAAGGAGCTGTGCTGGCTGCATGGTGGATCTGGGAAAAAAAGAGGTGGTCAGTGTAGCATGATTGTAGAGCTGTGGAGGGGATGGACAGGGAAAGCAAGGCTGACAACAGTGAAGAGAAAATCAAGCATAAAGCTGGGATGGTCTCTGCCCAACAGGGCGGGATAAGGAGGAGAAGCAAGAAGTTCCTAAAAGAAGTAGGAGATTCTGTCCAAGCTTGCTCCTGAGACATACAGCTATGGTATGATGGCATGGGATATAATGCTCTTATTTTAATTTTAGAAAAAAAAAAATAATCCTCCTACTCCCCTCTGGAAATTATGCAGAATAAGATCTGTTAAGATGAATATTGTAAATCTGGTCAAGCCACCTGCTCACATGTATGAAAATTAAATAGATATAGGAGATCTGGGAAGCTAAAACGGACAGTATGGCACAGTAGTTACACAGCCAGTCATATGGTTAAAGAATACAAAGGTTAGATTAATACATGCCAGGAGAAATTTTTAGAATTCAAATATACAAATTTCTTTTAAAAGCAAGTGAAGCTGCCCAAGGGCTTGATTTTTAATTGAAATGACCTTTGTTTTCTGTTTTAAGTATCTGCTTGATATTGAAAGTACTGTAAGTATTTTTACAGCATGTAGAGCTAATCTTCAGGGGCAGATCTGCGGATTAAATACTCCCTCAGGATACAATGTATTGATGGGTTACATTACAAGAGCTATGAATTATCCATTAAAAGTGCACAACGGCAGTAATGTGCCCACTAAGGACTTCTTAAGCATGCAATAGGCACAACAGAAAGTAAATATTCACCACAATTATTTACTGTTTATTTTCTGAGTGCTCTGAATCCAGCACATCTCTGTGGTGGTGTTTCTCACGTTTACTACAGTGCATCAGCAGAACCTCAGGGGGCCCTGACAGAGATCACACTCTAGAAAGTGTGCTGGTAGCCGGCGTTAACTCTGACATGCACTGAGGAAAATAACACTACTGAAACCAAAGAAAGGTTTTAAGGCATATAAAGAAAAAAAGAATAAAAAAGACCTCCTAGCACAGTAAAATTGTGTCACATTGTCTGTGAAGGGAATGCAAGCCTTGGCTCTCTTGGTTTTTGTTAGGGATGTCTGGGCAGAGGTGGGGAGCACTACCCTGCAGGCCCAGGGGTACTTACAGTGACATGGGGGTATTTACAGTGACATGGGGGCAATTTGGGCAAGTCCTTTGCCCCCAGTGAGTAGCAATGTGCTCTGAGCATAGCTCCTGGTGCTGCTTGGTATGGCATTGACACCATTTTACAAGACACTGCTGGCTGCAAAACTGCTGAGTGGGTGCGTCATGGCTGGCTGTTGGGTGCCAGGCTCACAACCACCCTACACAGCTGGCAGGGAGAACTGACCCACGGGTAAAAACACTTTGCTGAGGCAAGGGGTATTGTTAGCTGCAAAGAGAGGTCTCCCCGAGGGAGACCTTCACTGCTATGAATTCCGTGTCCCCGAAATGCAGGGTGGTGGCAGGGGCCTGGCAGGCCGGCGAGGCCTGCAGGCCATCACAGGGCTGCGAGCAGCAGTGGCTCCCCTCTGGGCAAAGTGGAACACATGATGAGCTGAGATCTCCATGGCAAAAGCAATGCCTCTGGAAAGCCCGTCCTGCTTGCTGCTTCTGAAAGCTTTCCAAAGCTGCTCAGCACCTCAAGGTAACAACAGCTTAAGAGGATTATGCTGTTAAAAACGGTTATCAACAGTTTAAGAAAGCCACATTAATTAAGGAAAGAGAATAAGGAGCTGCCTGTCAGCTGCATTCTCAGTGATAAAAAACCAGTTTTCTGGGCAGTAACCATTTAGACAGCATTTCAAATCGGAAGCATATATTGAGGAGTTAGGAAAGCATTTTATTACAAGCAAAATAAACCTCTCCAATTCCTCATATTTCTCCCAGCTATTTTTTATATGGCTAAAATGCTACTGGAAGATACTTTGGTTTTCTGGTGACATTTTTTCTAAGTCAGATTTATGTCAAATAGAAGTCACTGTCATTGTGTGACTTTTTAGATAAGGAAAAGGAAACTGTGATGAGTCCCAGATGTCTTGCAAGTGAAACAATGTTCTTTCTATTATAAAATTTTTCAGATATGTGATTTAAATAAAATCATTGTCTTCTCTCCTGATATTAAAAAATCTAAAGATCCAATGCAAATTTGTAGCTGATACAATTACATTTGCTATCTTCTCAGTTACCATAATTACATTTACCCAATTACCCTGAAACTCACATTCAGTCATTAGGTGTTGATTTGCTTATGAAGTCAGCAACTGACAGCTGCTTGTATCTCATTAAGGCCTGTTCATATGTAAATGTCTTCCATAAAACTGAAATTAATTTTCATCAGTGTTAGAAATATTCAGCTCAAGTACAATACAATTTCAGAGAGCAGGTGTATACATTTCATTTCTCTAATACAGCTCTCACAGTTGCAGATTTCCTAATGCACCAAATTTTGGATAACACGGGGACCTTGGAAACTCATGCATGCCAGATGCAGAACATTGACAGATGTGCAAAAATACCATCAGGCCCAGGATGTTTTACAACAGAGCTAGGTACTATTATGAACAATTTTCTGGCTGCATGAGCACAGTAATGCAGCCTGATGCTACTGATGCACTGAAGGTGCAAACTCTCAGCAAAGAGCTCTGCGTGCACGGATGAAACTTCAGGAAGTTGTAGAAGGGCTGTGCAGGGGTGTGAGGGCATATTGAGGCCATCAATAGCCACATTGGGACTACTGAGATCTCAAGTCATAGTCCTTGTCTGTAGCTGCTCTGCAAAGTTTTTCCTAGTCATCACTAATGTTTTGCCCTTGGGTGCTTATTGTAGTGGATATGGAGAGGAGAGAGGAGAGAAGAGGAGGGGAGGGAAACAGAGAGGAAGGGAGGGAAGGGGAGAGCCCCAAAGCCGTGTGCCAGAGGGACTGACCATCACATAAGGCTCATAAAGGCAGAAACTTGCCCTCTGTTAGTAAGCACGCTTCAAAAATGCAAGAAGTTCCCCTCTCAGTCTCAACCCCAAAGATGGACAGAGCCTTGCTGGTGACAAGGAGGGTGAGAGCAAGAGAGGTGGCAGCCAGCTTTCTGTATCAGGTTACTGTTGGTGGGAAATATGCAGCCGTTCTTCCTCTTCACCCAACAGTTGTACTGAAAATGTGTTTTCTGAAGAGCAAAGTAATGTTCAGTGGTAATTTGTACCTTAATTACAAACAAAACTCTGATAACAGACAGGAATCCCTTCAGATACAAGATAGAGTGTGACTTATTTATGATTTGTGCAGAGCATAAAATGGTAACCTGGCTATTATTTCACCATATTTTTTCCCTACAGTCTCCTAAATTAAAATGAAATTATTTGCTTCTGTCACCTCATATGCTGAGGAAAATTGTTGGATCTTAAGGAAAAAAAAAAAGGTCCGCGACATTGGTATTAACATCAGCTATACAGAGTATAATGATAACTTAGCATAGAGTATATGTCTTATAAATAAATTTTAAAATAGCAGCCTACTTCGGAATACAACCAGAATAATTCTAGGTACTTTTAAACACTCCTAAGATCCACAGATTTTACAGCTGATGGTACACAACAGCATGTAAGATTTAGTACATTGTAATTATAGAATAATGTGTGTCTTTGGTATTATCTGACCTGACTTGCTTTAAAGACTCGATTTTTGTCCCTGATGTTTTGCCTGGAAATATGAAATTCTGCATATAGGTTTTACTGTAAGTATGGTAAGTATTTTGGAGGAAGTTATCATTGCTTGTTGTTTTGAGGCTGTGGAAAGTGCAGAAAAATGGTAACAGACAGGAAAACACAATGATAACTTAAACTGTGCAAGTTCTCATTGCAGTTGTAGGGATGCATATAGGTGGAACTGAAGCAATGAGTAACTGTAATAACAATTCTCAAATGCAGGAAGTGGTTGAAGATTAGTGAGATTGACAACAACAACCTTCTATTTGTATATTATAATAAAGCCTTTAAAATAAATAATGGAATAAATAATCTAGTTAAATAAATTAAAATGTTAGGGTGGGCAAAAAAGGTTTGATTACACTAAGATGAATAGGACAAGACTTTCTGATAATATTTTTTTTTCAAAAGAAAATGCTATTTTTGAAGAGATGCTATAAAAAGAAACAAGAGGTAAAAAATTCCCAGAAATGAACCATTAGTTATTGTTTATACAAGGCTTTGGTCTGAAGATGTAAACAATAAGGAATGTTCAGAATAAAAATTAACAATCCAAATAAACCTTTCCTCCAGTGACCCATTTACAGACAAGCGGCACTATTTTTGAAAAGGTCTGAACTTTGTTAGAAGAGTCACAGTATACATTAAAAACAATCCTAAACAATAGTTTCTGGTGACTTCAGCAGCATTTCACTCCAGTTATGTGAGGAAGGCATTTTATGTTAAATACCTGTGGCTGAGTCAGCCCCTGTACCCCAGCCACCCACCCAGTAGCTTGAATATGATCTACATGGGACTAGAAAAAAGAAGAAGAAAGAAAAAATACTCACCAAGTCTTCTGTGGTAAAAGGACAGTGATTCTCCTCCACTGGGTAAATTCACTGGAGTGGTAAATACTTGCTGACGTAAACTCCTGGCAGCTCGGCATACTTGGAAGACATTCCTTGAAATAAAACATTTCAAAACTGGGTTTAATGTTGAGGTAGAGTTAGGAGCAGAAATAATGGTTAAACATTCACTGAACTAGAAGCTTGCCTGGGTCTATACGTGAAAGACCCAGAAGCAGAAAAATCCTGGGATGCTCCAGGGAAATTTCTCAGAAAACTAACAGGTTAGGCACAATCTAGGATAGCAGAAAACCGTAAGACTCATTTAAAGATATATGTTTAGTATTAGTTACTAATAATGTTTTGTTTTCTCCAACAGGGTGTCTAGTTCATTTTTTGTTACTATTCTCACCCCAGCATCTAGCACTGACTATGGAATAAATCTACAAATTTGCTATGAAGCAAGTCATGTTAGAGATATACTTGTGAAGCTTTGCCCAGGGACCCGACTCCCTCCCTTTGCAATGGGAGCAGGAAGAACTGACAGAGCCACCCAAGAGCATTAACTTTGGCACCCAAACTGCAGTTTACTGAAGGTGCATCTAAAGGCTCTTACCATTCTCTGCAGCTTTATCAGTTTTAATACCTAAATAAAGTGGTGCAAATTCTCCCTTTCTGCTTCAATGACCTCTTTCTGTATTTAACTCAAGATTCCCAGGGAGGTCTGTTTCCAAAATTTTCTTTCTTCTTTTCAGAAAATCTGATAATTGTCACTTTTTTTGTGTGTGTATTAAATTAAATTTGGTATTAAACTCAGTCTATTATCCCACTTCCTTACCATTTTTTAGACCTGCCCTTCCCTTGTTACTCTGTTTTTCTGCAATATTCCATTTATTTATCTATATATTGCCAGAACAGAACCCCAGATTTTTGTAGTGTGGCTTTGATAAGGTATTAGTAAAGCATTTGAATGTTTCTATCAACTTGTGTGTTACTCTGGCTACCCATTTAAAGAATCCATTCTGCTATGGCTGTCACAGCATAGCTGCCTCCAGACCACCTCCACCTCTCCCACAGCCTTTTGGTGTTCACTGCTGTGCTCATACGCCTGAGGGCTGTTGGACACATGGAAGACCTTTGGGAGAGACACTTGCCTATGCAAGTAGCATACTTTGACTGCTATGAAACTAATAATAAGGCAATCATACTTTATGGTACTTAAAGCAATTAGGAATATTTATGTAGTGAAATATAAAAAAGAGCAGAATAAATTATTATTTCACAGAAAAATTTATTGCTCAAATATCTTAGAATGTTAAATGAAGATTTGGTGTCTTATTCTGTTTTAGTTGCTGATTTTTCTTTCCCAGTAGATTTTCTAAAGAATTAGTTTCCTTTCCAGCAATTTTCAAGCATTTTTCGTTGATTCATCTCCCATAAAAGACCTTATAAAATAGGATCTGATCAGTGCATGTAAAGCAAACAAAACTTTCAAACATTTTAATTAATTAGTGTTTTGTGTATTGGCCAGATTACATCCTTGAAGCATACTACAAATAGCCTCTTTTATTACTCTTTTATCAGAACAACATGGGTGGTGTGAGGAAAAGGATTTGGCTGCAAGTTCTTTTCTCTGAACACAGCTCCACTGAGACAGGAAAGGAGCGCTAAAATCTGAAGGGAACAGATCTTTCATTGATGGCAAAGACAAAACCCATAAGAACTATTCTTGAACATTATGGTGATGCCTGCTAGGTACAGAAGACATGAAAAAACATTTGAAATACAGTATTTATAGCCTTCATCTGAATTCTGTTTAAAGTAAGAAAGCATTACTTTAATTTGCAAAGTTTAACATGTCAGTTATTGCCATTTCTCTACTCTGCCCACTGAAGTAAATGTGGCAAAACACAATCGGGCAAAACAACGTGAAGCAGGAAAATGCTTTAATTGCTCATAAAAGATGTTGGACTGGACGTTCAAATGTCTTTGTGAACATACAGGTCAGGCACTGAAGAGACATCAGGACCAGTTCCCTGACATCCTCTAAACTTGCCCAGAGGCAGCTGATTGATGTTTGTTAGTTCACACTGAAGTCAGGGTGCTTACCATCTAAGATGGAAAACAAAAGCACAAATCACAGCCAAATGTGCTATTCACATTTGTGCTGAGACAGGGCTGAGCCACACGGGGAAACAGCAGTGAACTCTGCTATTTGCACTTCCACCAGTGATGGGGGAAGCTGTTGGTCATTGCTGCCGTGGACTGTGTTTGAACCAGGGATGGGAGATGAAATGCTCTACATTACAATCCCCTGAAGGCAAGTGCTTTCCATTTATGAAATGGCTGAGCACAAAGGCAGAAAGAATTTATGTCCATTTAAATTCCAGGAAACAGTAGATGCATTTTACTTTGAAAATCAAAGCAATAGCACAGGAAAGATCGCAGATTATTCTGTAGCTTTGTCTAGTGCCCCAATTCTTTCCTCAGACTTGGTCCATTCCTGTCACTATTTTGTGTTTCAGACTTTCAGATACTTCTCTTCCAAATATCATGAATAACAATTTAAACACTTCTATTAGTCATTTTGACTGACTCCAGCTGAAGGTTTCTTTATAGAAATGGGAACAAGGAAAACATCCTATTTTGACCAATGCCACGAGTATATTTCAGATGATCTTTGTATAAGCAGAATTTGTGGAAGACAAAGGTCTTGCTATTGGCCTCACCTCCTGAACAAGATGCCATGTGAGGCCATGATTGGTGGAGTACTCCAGTTTCACCTGGTTGTCCATATGAGGAGTAAACTTCTGGCTGCAGCCCATCACCAAGTTGAACTGTATCATATATGAAGCTCCAATCTGCATAGACTGGGTCTCCACATAGCGCATGCTAGAAGCTAGTTTTGAATCTCCTGTAAAACTGAGAGATGTAAGGAAAGAATAAGAATCCAACTCCAAAATAATTCAGAAGGGAATATTAGGAATGGTTATGTATTAAATACAGTGTTAGTTCTTTCTTTGTTCTGGAGAATGGCACATGGGATATGAAAATATACAGAAAGATCTTTCAGTTGGTACTTCTGTAAATTACCAGGAAAGCCTTGATGTATCCCAGAGTGTGAAACACTGCATTGTTCTGTTAGTTCTTACTGTATACTCTTTGTATGAAAGATCAAGTTAGGATCAAGCAAAGGATAACATACAGAAAGCAACAACAACAACAAAAACAAACAAACAAAAAAACACACACACAAGACTCATACATACAAGATACGAGATACCCAGTTATGTATATGGTAACACAATACATAGTTTGAAATTATAAGGATATTTCAATTTAAATGCCTTTCTTTTTCCTGTATACTATTGAAAAGGAAAAAAGAATCAAATGCAAGGATGTATTAGGAGGAAGTAATAATGATTTAAACTTTGTATCCTGTACACTATCCTCCAATAAGAGAATGCTTTTAAGAAGGTTCTCAGGGAATGAAAATAGTATCTCCTTTACTTAGATTGGTTTACTTGAAATAAGTTTAAGATCCAGGGTCCTGTTTTCTCTCTAGCCTTGCTTTTCCTTGATCCACACCATAACACCATGTGAAGCTGCCTTCTACATTGATCAGCACTGTGAACTGACTGAGGATATTTACCAGCCTTCCCTGTTGGGGTACTGTAATGGACAGCTGGACCCAAAGACAATAAATTGCCTTGGAAAACTGTATCTCAACTGCCTGCTCTTTCCATCAGTGTTGTCAGTGTTTTTCTTCTCAATGGGATGGGTAATTTTAAACTGAGCAGAGGATATAATGTACATCCATCAGCAGTCCAGCTGGCAACCTGCAGTTGTGGCTTTATTGTTAGAACTGAATGCATCTCAGAAAAAATTGTTTGGATAATGCCTGAATTCCTTTTTCTTCCAGCTTTATCTTGTATCTTTCAAAATGACAAATATGACAAATTTAAAAATTAACACTGACTTGTTGTTAACTTCTACAATGCAACTTGGAACTTTGTGGGTGAAGTGGGAAATTCAGGTTTTACAGAAGCCATCTTGACAAATCTGTGCCAGCACAACAACCATGCTTTTCAGGTATTAGGTGTGTACAGTGTCATTAGCTCAAAGCTATATGTAACAGTGATTTGGATAATGATTTGGCATTGCAAATGTAAAAATTAATAAGTTTATAAGTTTAATAAGTTTAGGTAACAGCAGTTACCTGGAACTCAGCTGAACAGAATAAAGGAGTTGAAACTAAACAGTTTGATAGAGTCTGCTTAGAAGCTCTCTTCCCCAAACTGATAAAAGAACAGCAAAGGAGTGGTACTTAGCCTAGGTGAAAAGAATTAAAGCTTTCATTCTGTCTTCGTTTGCACAAAAATTCCTTCTATGGGGTAATACTGGCATAAAATTAGATTTTTTTTTATTTTTTATTTTTTTTTCTTAGTGGAAATTCAGATCATGATTAGGCCCTTTTAAGCTTGGTATTCATTTTAACCTAATAAGTAGCCACTGGATATTGTGCACAGTACATTAAGTAAGCATTACTTTAAAGTCAAAACAGCTGTTTAAAAGAAATATTAAAGAAAAGTGAAAATGGAAGCTAGTGAGGAGATGAAGACAATCTGTGATGTTCCACAAGGAGCTCTTTTCACGGGAGGAAATCACATTATGGGTTCACAAAGTCCTTTATCATCCACAAATTGCCTCCAGCTGAACAAAGGTAGCATTAAAGGTGGATCTTCCACCTTACTTGCCACTTCTTTGCTCTTCAGCTCTCCTGTGGTTAGAGGTAGGCTTTTCTGCTGGAATACTAAATGTTTTCTTTGTTTGTTGTAGGAATCATGCAGCTGAAATACATTTCTGGATTTTGTACAAGACAGAATAATGTCCCTGGCATGAAAATAGTTAGCAAGAAATCTTCAGGAATTGAGAATGCAAAAGCCACATTTTTGTATAAATATGTAATTGTGAATTGGTTTCTAGCATGTATATAATTAGACCTGCGGAGGCTCAGGAACACAATACCCATAGGTGCCCTCAGAACAATCGCTCTCCCTCCAAGCACTGCCAACTAATTGGTACTTCTGGGAATGATATCACAGTGAATGTCAGCAAGTCTGCACTTCTCCAAACTGCTCTGGGATTCCCAGAGTTACCACATTTTCAAGGCTGGTACTTTCAGGAATACTGAAAAGCCACATGGATGCAGCTGATTTTGTAAACTTGCCTTGACTGAGAATATTGACGTGACAGCCAGACTCCAAACACTCATCCTGGCCCCAGCTCTGCTTCTATCAAAGGCAGAAGTATTTTTATATCACATCATACCTACTTCGTTAGATAATTCCTAAATGTATTAATATATTCTAATTAAGTTGATTACCTGCAAGAAACATTCTGCATGTTACAGAATAATAATTAAACCAAAAGACAAAACATTTTATAAACACAGGCAAATTGTCAAGCTGATGTAGGGCAGCTGTATTGTATTGCTCCATAAGGGTAATTTATTATGAGCCAGATTTACAATCTTTTCCCAGACTGCTCAGGAGGCAATGGGACACTGTTGTCTGCTACATAAAGTTCGATCATAATACCATAGCCTGACTGAAGACAGTTTATTTTTCTTATGTTGTGCTGTTTTATTTGCATCCAGGTGAATTAAAAGAAATAAATAAAAATAGTAATAACAAAAAAGCTTTAGTGTTTTTATCAGTAGGTAAACGTATTTCAGCAAGTGGCTGTAAATATTCTGTAACACTCCAGAAGCATTTGGGTCAAAACACGGCCTGTTTATGAGCGTTTTGGAGAAGTGATGAGTTAATGTACATCATCAAACACTTCATTTAAGAGTGTTCAGGAGTCCTTTCAGTATACACAATATACTTGCTGTTAGAACTAATGTCAAACCAAATGTTGACAATTACGATCAAGTGACTGCACCAGTTACAGTTCATTATAAAACACTTAAAAATCACCTTTGCTTAAAACACGTACTTATCAACAAACCCCCTCTTTTCTATATGATACCAAATACTGAAAAGAACAACAACCTTCCTCTTCAACAAAAATAAGCCTCAAACACTTTTCCCAAATTTTAAGCATAAATATTTCAGATTTACAGATTTTGAGGCAGAAACGAAGATATAATAGCCAATTAAAGGCAATCCAGTGAAAATGGGCCTCAGGATGACACACTGTAGAATGATTTATAGCGTATTTACCATAGTTCCACTAATGAAAAAGCAGTTATCAGACTTTTCTCAAGAGGATGGTGTCAGTGCTACTGCAGGCTCTTCTCATAGAAAGTCATGAGTTAGAAAATGAGAACCAAATGGACTCACAGCTGGGAAAAGCCAACAATAATTAATTTAACTAGCATCCATTTGTACAGACTTTGTATAAGTTTAAAAATTTCCCTTGAGAGAAGCAAGGTCAGTGAAGAATAGAGTTCTTGTCTTCCAGGGATGATGAAAAATACTTGTACATACATAGTAAGGAAGTCTTACAAAAAACACTTCACTTCTTTATTTGATGCATGGAAAGTTCAACATTTCCACCACGACCGAGCACTGCAAATCCTAGTTAATATATGGCATGGAGAATTTAACTTCATGTTTATTATTTTGATTCTAATTTAAATTCAGAGGAGGAAAAGAGGAACTTCTGCTATCTTAAATAGCCTGCCCCCCCATAACAAACTGGCTTTACAAGAACAGAGGGAAAACAATGTCATTAAAGGGCTTTCATTCCAACTCTTTGATGAAGAAGATGCAAACAGTTTGAGCCCTCACATGTTGTTTCATTTTAATGAGCAGCAAGTACCTTCCTTGTCCTTATTAAAGTGGTTAATGGTGCTTCTGCTGCCTCATTATCACTGCTAGAAAGTGTTCTGTGTTGTTCCTACCGCTAAACCAACTCCTTTTAGTTTGACAGATGATCAGAAAGTCAAATCAGATTGCTCAGAGGTACTTGTTAATAAAATTCCATTGGTGTTTCTCTGAACATCCATGGGGATGCTAAAATTATTTATATTTTCATATAATCTAAAAAAATATATTTTCTTGAGGTTTCCTATAATTACTGTGATTGTAATTTCCCCAAATAAATACAACTATGACAATTAAAGCTATAGCGGGTTTATATGTTGATCAGATTAGCATAAAACTGTTATCTGGTTTTAATCAAAACATAGAAATTAAATTGGGCTTACCTTGTTAATTCTAAATATTACAATTATGTACTTCAGAATTTTATATTTTTGAAACAGGTTAATAATTTCCTAAAAAATATTTTTAAACAATCCTAACATAATTTTATTTTCCACATTTTTTCACCTATTTTTCTTTTAATTTTCATTTTCATTTAAAGAAATATGCTTACTGCTTTGTGATGTTTCCTTGCTTTTTTTTTTTTTTTTCTCTAAATGTGTGACATTGTGTGTACATTTTGTGTATCATTGCAATATGTGTGTTAATGCTGATCGCAGTGTAAATGACTAAATGGATATAACAACAGGCAAAATAACTACTAATGGCTAACATTATTCTACTAACCTTCTGTTGCCTTTTATTTTTTTAAGAGTAAAGTAATAGTTATATAAATAGATAAGAACTTCACTTACAAAATATTTGGGTACTATACAAGATCTATACCCGTGCTAATCTGACTGGATTTTAAGTGGTGATTACAGATTTTTTCCAAATTGTTTCTACTGGGAAATTCTTTAAAATTTTATGAGAAAAGAATGCTACATTCACAGTTCCCACCAAACATAAGTCTCCGTGCAATGAGGTGTAAATAGTTACATCTAATTTGAATTAGATCAGTGACTGTAGTTTTGACCATAACATGAGGGTGAGAGACAATTACTCTGAATAACTGCCAACAAGACTCATTTGCAGAAATCACTTGGTTCTTAGTAGGATGAATAGACAAAGAAAACAAAATTAGAACAGAAACAATTATGTGTTTCTCACCAAAGAGTCCAGTCATGACCACAGTAGGGCTGAACATTTCCCAGGTAGAATCCCAGAGACTGAGTGACCTCAACTAGGTTGGTGAAGTCCAGACTAATGCTATTGAAAAGCACAGAGGTCATGATGATTTCGTCGATCGCCCACACATCTTCACCCTGAGAAGAGTGGTATGGTTGCCACCATCTGAACTGAATGCCAACCTGTCTTGCATCTTCCGGCAGCTCCACTGAAATTATTCTGGAAATCAAACCAAAATTATTATTGAAAGTGTCAATGTTTGTAGTAATTCCATGGGGATGTATTTTTTGTTATTTTGCTTGTTTGTTTGTTTGTTTGTTTGTTTTTTACTAACCCTAAAATTCAAAGGTTAAATTCAGCCCACCGAAACCTCAGCTTCTACTGGTATAACTTCTACCAGTGACAGGGGAATTGTTAGTCCTCTTGCTAGTAAGTGCTGGTAGACAGTCATGTGAAAAAGCCACAGAAAAGAATTTCAACCAATTTTGTAATTTTCTGCCTGTACTTTGGAGCTCTCTGCAAATGTTAAAGTGGAACCTCCTTGCCATAAAAAACCTGAATGCCTCCAGCAGAAGCCCAAATGCAGGTGAGGGGCTTAGGCTAGCAAAGGGATGATCAACTACCAGGGATTTACAAATTCTGCCTCCACCTTCTCAGACAGTAAATTTTATCCTGATCTGAAAAAATACATCTCCTTTACATCTGTGTTTGTTTCTGCACAGTGCTGATGTTATGTCTGTGTTTCTCTTATCCTAGAAGAACCCACCCCTGTAAACGGTCACATTCAAGTGGAAAAGGTTCATCTTGTCAGTGTGATCATGTGTAGGCTTATGGCATACATTTCTTGCGTGGTTGCATAAAGATGCTACTGGAGGTGAGTCCCAGTCTCTTCTGGTATGCAAGGTCACCTGATTTGTCGTGGCAGCTATGTCAACACACCTATAATTGACAAACTGCAAAGAAAATTAAGAGTACTATCTAATTTCCAGGAGCAATTATCGTACGCAGCAGCAGGGAGCACGCATTAATTGCTACAGAAACGACACTTTCTTGAAAGCTCCATAAATCACCAGGACCAGAGTGCCCCATGCAATGCATGGGGGCTGTGAAACAGAATGGCAAGAGGGACATTTGTCTCCATCAGTGAGCAATTACATACTGGCAAAAGAGGTTTTGGCAAACTTGTCATGTAGCCAATATTTTTCTTTCTACCTTGGAGGAAATGTGGGTAAAATGACAAATCAGGTAAGCTGGAAACATCGTTTTATACCTTAGCACCAAGTTTTTTTTCCAGACCTCAGGCTTTCTAAGCTGCATGTTATTATGTTCTGTGCATATGAAACAGTCTGTCCCTTCGGTGCTCTTGGTGCAAAACCACTCTCTTAAAAATGACTTGCTAAAGTGCTTGTAAAAAGTAAATGTATAGTACCCCTTTTTCTTATTTTAAATAAGAACATGTTAAGTCAATTAGCAAGAAAAAAAAAAAAAACTTCTTGGCTGATCAGGTGGGAAGCATTCCAAATGTCCTGACTGGCATTTCTAGGAGCCGCTTTCTGCCGGCCGTAGGCTGGAGGGAGCAGTGCTGGGGGACAGCAAGGGAAGATGCTGCCACGTCCCAGTGGCAAGGGACCAGCAGTGCACATGATGGATGAATGGTGGTTGCATTTCTTTTGCTACTCAAATAAACAGATGCTTGAACTACTTCATACCCTGCTAGAGAAAGACCAAACTGTATTACTTTTCGGCACATGAATAAACCACAGGGCCAACCTTTCTGCCTGCCAAAGATCCCCTAGTAAGCAGCAACTCTGCAACTTTTCAGGCCAATTTTCAAAGGCACAAATGACACTAAAGTGCTACTGATGCTAAAAAGAGCTGATGTTTTTGCCTTTCATGGGCCAGTAGGACAAACCTGAGGAAAGCTGGTACCCTGGCCAGCAGGAACAGTGCATCCACTATATGCCAGGAAGCAGTTGGCACTTGTATGAGCTGATGCTGTTTTATAATCCTGGACACATTTCTCTCTTAGTGGCTGTCTGATGCCAGCAACTTCCCTTTCACTCTTAACCCTCACAAGCTCACCCATGTGGACACCAATTCTCACTGTCAGTAATTTACAGAAAATTCTAAATCGACACACATCATTGATATACCTGTTGGATGTTAAACTATTTAATGTATGTTAAAATAAATTTCTTATCCCGGGGGGTTAAAGAAACAATCTAAAAACGCTGGTGTAAACCACCTTATACGGCATGTATGTTAGTATGCAGAACCTGACTGCATCTCCAGCTATAACAGCTTCTCCTGTCTGACTTTGATTTGTTGGAGATAGATGGAGAGGGAGGGGGATCCTTGCTAATGACTTTTCTGCTGCAGAGAAGAAAAGTGTTCTTACTAACATTACTAGCTACCATTAGATTTCTTAAAAACCAGCTGGGAGACCTTTGCTCTGATCTCATTCTTTCAAGCTATGCGCATACCTAATATTGAAAAGCCACCGCTGTTCTGCTCAGAAGAAAAATGCAGCTGTCAAATGTTAGCAGATTAAATGCACCTTTTCAGGAGAACATTAAATGTGTAATTATTTTTTGTATGACTGAAGATTAATTAAATTTCTGGATACAGATTGATTGCCAAACTTTGTAGCAGTCCATCTATGTTACCAAAATTGCTAATTTTTTTAGACAACACAATACAAAAAGGTGAAGTTTTCTTCATGTTCTTCATCATAATTATTGCCAGCATTACCTTCAGGTTTGTATGCTTGTCATTTTTCTCTTCACCCAGAATGGAATATATGTATCCCACAGCAAACCTTTCTAACCTGTGTATGTTGTGCTTAGCACTTTGCCCTGTCAAAACTCAAGAAATTAAGTGTTTCACACTTAATTCAAAGAGCGAAAGAAATCTCTGGCACTAATATAATTTGCTACATTTATATCTTAAACTCCATTAAAATCAGTCACCAGAATGTGTATTTTCTTTTTTGTTATAAAAAATTAATAGTGCTATATATTAAAAACCTTTAGGGAAATATAATTCTTACAGCTCTAATCTTGAATCTAAGAATTAAAAACAGGGCCATATAAAATATATATGTGACTATAATAAAGGGTGGGAAAAGATATTTTGAAGCAGGTTTTATGAGTGTATAAGGCTGTAGAATCTTTCCTTCAGTAACACTTAAAACTTCAGAAATTAAAACCCACATACTATATACTTTTACCAGATATAGCTATTCCTCTCAGATTTTTGAATATTTTGTATTGCTCTCAGGAAATATATGTAATGTTAGAAGTTATTATTATTATTATTTCTTTTTCCCCTTTAGAATATTCTTAATCATGTTCTGTCTTATTGGGCTATTAACAAGATGAAGATAGCTCATTTTGGCAATACCTGGTACAAAACTGCCCTTGAGCAGGATCAGAGTGGTGGGGAGGGACCTGTGATGCCACTCTTAGCTCTGCCTCTCGTGTGCCCCCTCGCAGAGCATCTTCTTTCATCAGGATTTATTGGCTTTGCTGCGGGGGGTGGCTTCTTCCAGGTTTGGGTGGGTTTGCACAGAGCTGGCCCGAGTGGTTCTGGGCTTCCAATACAGGCTTGCTCATGGAGACTCCTGATTTAACACGTGCTTTACTACAGCTGGTGGGTGGTCTCACCAATGTAACTGGAGATACTAGATTCTTCTCTACATATGTCCCATGCATCCCCCTCTAATCCGGTGACATATGCAGGTGCTGTTAGATGAGATGATCTCTTTGTTTGGCTTCTTAGTGATCTGCACAATTCCCAGGAGCAGTCACTGCACTGTCATGTCCTCCCAGGGCACCATGTCCAACCCACCAGCACAGGCACAGTCATGTAATCCCTTTCATAAAGGGAGCAGGAGCAATTTCCCCACTGACCTAGAGAGACCCTCAAAGTTGCATTTCATCCGCACCGTCCTATGCTGCCTGCAGACTCCTAAGCCCAGAGGATGCTTTAGTGAAGGTATCTATGGCTTCAAAGCTACAAATAATTTATGTTAATTTTTCTTTACAAGTGGCTGCCTCCATGGGATGAGACATGCCCCTATTTCCCACAAGTGTATTTCTTCCCCCTCATCCGACATTGCTTGTCCTGTCATGTCAACTAAGACTTGGATGCTGCCAAATCCATGCATTAATTGTTTATAGAGGCAGGCACAAATGTGAAGTACCCAGAACAGCTGCACGTTTTTAAGGGAGAATAGTGATTTCCAGTGTGCAACAAAAGATCTTCACTTTTCTCTTGCACCATGTGCCCGTGTTTGGGCAGATGCCTTCACTCTCAGCATTGCAGTGACCACGACGAGCATTAAATGCATGTAGATAACACTTCATAACATTTATGTATATACCTTGGCTCATGATAGTTCAGGTACGAATAGTGCTCCAGTAGTTTCCATGTAATGCCGTTGTCGTAGGAGTAGTGCAGCAGCACTCCTTCGCCAGGCTGATCGGGTGCTTTGCAAGTGCTCAGCACAGACTTGCTTCCCAGGCGTAGCGTGAACTGCAGGAACCTGCAGCAGAATTACACACATATTTCTAGGGTACCATACACATCATGGTGATTTTTTTTTTTTTTTTTTTTCTCCTGTAACCAGGTTGTTTTATGTTCTTCTCAATTTAGACAAATTTTGATAAATATCATTTATGGGCCTTTGCACGTGCAATTTGTTTTTACTATCAAGTAATGCAATATGGCACATGTGTTTAAAAAATGCCAATCAGTACAGCATTTAATTATTTATTAGGCTCTGAAAGGGAGGGAGAGACAGTGAATTGATCTAATCAGCTGCCACAAGCTGTCAAATAAACACAACCTTATAAATAATTAATTAGCACTTGGCTCTGACACTCAGGTTTGATATTAACATTTCATATTTTCCAGTCTCACTGTACAATAACTTCCTTCCAGTCTATTTTGGGCTCTGTGGTTTACAGAGCAGGGAAAAAAAAGCAACAACAAAACCACAAGGCTGTACAGCTATGAGCTGGAAGTTAAACTATGGGACAAAGGGTTTTTTAAAAAAAATTCTTCTTGCTAAAACGACCAGCACACATGGTTATGTGAAAGAGGAGGGGTTCCTGTCAGTGTAATTCCCCTGTTCCCATAGTTTGCATTGCTACTCTTTTGCTCTCACCTGGACTGGGAGCTGTCGAGGAAGGAGGTGATGAGCTGGCGCCTCCCGTCCTTGTTGAAGACCAGGGCCTTGCCGCTGGCAAGAACCCCACAGCCAAAGCTGACCTCGGCTCCACGGATCGAGTAAAAATTGTGGTAGGAGGAGAGGCGGGAGCTGGCGAAGCTCTCCGAGATGAACATGGGGAAGGTCTGTGACGCTGTCTCACATGCGGGCCCTGAAAAGCCAGGGTCACACCTGGGGACAATGGAGATTGAATCGAGTAGTTAATGCCTTCCTTATGTTGAGCCCATCTTCTCTCGTCTTCTGGTCTTCTAGCAGACTAGAACATGCCTGAAATCTCTCAAGAGCAGATGATACCTACAAAATCCCTCTCAAATCTAAGGACCAAGAACCTCTCTAGACCTCTACTGTATAGTCAATACCTTTCTTTTCGCTAGTACTGATTTTTACAATTAAAAATTATAGTTATTAACCAGCCACCCAAAATCTACACTTAACATGTAGCAATGTTTCTATTAATTTTTGGAAGAAAAATACTGCAGATGTGATTTACAGTTTTCCATATGTGATATAGTTTTATCTATAGCATGTCAGATGTAATTACAAGCAACTGTGTAACAGGACAGAACGCCCCGTGGGTCTTGCTCTCTGCAACACCTAAAAATAGTGACACCATAGTTTTGAAAGTGTTTATTGATTTTACTTTTAATGCTGAAACACTTTTTAAAAGCCAGACTTTCAGGAAAAAAAAATGGAGTGCTGACCTTCTGTCCTTGAGGTCTATGGGGCTATGGGATATTAGAACCATGAAAATTGTGATTCTTCCCTGAAATTTAATATAAAAGTGATACAGTCCCAAATCACTTCTAAAAACAGTATAAAACATGCATCACTGACATTCCAATGGGCTCTGTAGCACATTTTAAGGTGAACTGGAACTTAGACTCTCTGCCAAAATAAAATTATTTTTAAAATTATTAAGTATGCTGCTGTTTAGAAAGATTGATCTTCAGCTCTCAAGTGAGTTTTATGCATTCTGGGGGCTATGCTAGTTTTATATTTAGTCATCTCAAAAAGCAAGAACTGAAATGGAAATCACTTCAACTTTCAGACCATCAAGTGAAAGATACGACAAACATTGAATACAAGTAGTGAATTATAGATCTTACTTGCAGCCATTTCTAGTACACTGTCCTCGACCTGAGCAGAATTTGAGGCAAGATGGACCAATATAAACTGCAAAGAAAATAAATTAGTTAACTGAAAGGTTATGTTATGCAATAAAAAAATATAACAAATACAGTAAAGTATTGTCACACAGGTATTGTATTTATTGGTATTGTATTTCAGCTAATCCCACTAGCTGAAAGAGGGTTGAAAAAGAATAAAGTGCATTCGATTGTATCTTTGTGTAGAACTGAGTAATGCAGTTTTTTTCTCTCTGTCAAGGATAGTCTGGGATAATTTAGTATTTAATGGGTAATGTCTGTTCCTGGAGGGGCAAGTGATCTAAATCAGATACCTGATTTTTCTAAGATTGTGAGCAACGTCCAATGAACTGCTAGGTATTGGCCATTTTCTTACCTTTTTCTTCATCTGCTCTGATATATCTCAAGTAACTATGAAATATTATGAACTTTCACTGATTCTTTCAAATGGAATAAAATTCCAAATAATATGTACTCAGAAACATTCCAGATTTATTTTACTCTTTTATTTCATCTTCCTCCGATGACTCCTAATCAGCAGCGTTAATGGTTTGTGAAAAATAGGAAAGATGGAAAGATTAGCAAATCTCTGTATAATCTGTAACTTGAGTTACAGATATAATCTGTATAATCAGTAACTTGAGGGCAAAGTACTTTCAACATAATGTGATAAACAGGCCTTAGTCCTGAACAGTGTTACCCTTTCAGTTGAATAATGACCATTGGAGTTATCATCTGCACAGTGACTTTTGGAAAATCACCCAAATAGCCACCAATTCAAAATAATCTATAACAACCAATGCTTATTGTTTCTCTTAGTTTTTTGATGCTGCCCATCACAGCTGTGTGTTAGTACTCCCTGGCAGACACTCTACAAATCCCTGTTAGTCACTCCCTGTAATTAACTCCCTATCATACTTTATGCAATTTCCAGATTTTCTCACTTTTCAGGGTGCAAAATTTCTGTTCTGTCTGTTCGATTTATTTATTTGCTTTGAGGTCTCTCTGAGGGGGTGGTAAAAGTAGAAGGGTTAAAGATGTAATGATGTCATTCACAATAAAAAAAGCTTTATGAATACTGGCAGTTTTCCAGAGTTTCTAAAAGATGGCTACCTTCCAGATTTCATTTAAAACTTAATTCACATAAGAAACAGTTGTGAAGCTAAAAGTCAGAGTGCTGAATCCTTGAAATTCTTCCTCTCTCTTCAAGAATTTGAGTGGCTTGCCAATCACTTCTTTCCCTCAGTACATTGTAAAGCTTCAGTTTCACTAGTGTGTATCAAAGGAGGCATGCAAAACCTTAGAAAGGTGTTCACCATTAACACTTGATTCCTGTGTCATGGAGATAGTTCTACATCTCAAACAAATTTTGGAGCAAGCACACTGTAGGCAGATGGTTGGTAAAACTTACTCTAAGATGGTACACAGTTGAGTGTGCATCAGAGTTCTCACTATTAGGTTTTACAGGCAAAGGTATTGTAGATATATGAATTGTATGCTAACTTTCAAAATCTTCTTGTTTTGTTCTGTTTTAAAGAATTGGAGTCCTTGGATTTTATGTTGCTCTTGTTTATGTGAATTTCTGTGAATTTCACCAACGCTTACATTCTATATTTTGTTAGGTAGCAAGTCATCTTTGCAGATGCTCACAGACATCTTCTTACTGACATATGCATATATTTTCCCCTTTATTTTCTTTTTGATGTAAATCATCATCTCTAAGGACAAGCATTAATACTCTATCCAGAATGTCAAGAGGGTACTACATACCATTAATGTGATTACGAGAGTAATTTTCTTTACTTTTTGTGAAAAAAATTCATTTGTGGCATTGCACTATGGAGGCAGCTTCAAGCATTTTCTTTTCAACATGAGGCATTAATTCATTTTAAGAATTTTGCAAAATGTGACAATATTTGCCATTCCCAGGCTCCATATCAACCCATATTAGGAATCACTACAAAATTTCACAAGGCTATTGTGCATCACTGTAAAGCTTTATAGTACATACTTAATATATCTATTAAGTATATCATATATCTTGCAAAACAAATTCTGGGTGTAGTTTATGTAGTCCCAACCATTTGAGCTTAATGAGCAAACTAAAAACTTCGCACCTGCTCATTCTTAATCCTTTCAAACATGCTTCCCCTCCTTTTCATGCAATCTATATATTTTATTTTGTGTTCCAAAATATTTTTCTGTGCTTTAAAATATTTACTATAGTATCCTCTGCAGTATGTTTTATAAATAGATGCGTAACTATAAGCTCCTCTCAGTTCATCACATCCATTTAAAAAAACCCAGGTACATGAAAAATCATTTCCTAAAAGAAGCCCCGTTCCCTGTTACAGAAGGTCCTTCCCCTCTTGAGATACTGTAAACAACGTAAAAGTTTTGTCAGTATTTTAGTAGCAGCATTGCTTTATGAATGTCATCTATGTCCAGAAAGAAAAATATGTCCCAGATGCTGTAACTGCTGCTTAGGGTGGCACAGTTCGTGTCCTTAATAGCACAGTGAAGTACCTATTTATATAATTTGGACTAAGCAGTCAGAGGAAATGTTATATCAGGTTATTGACACAAATATTTTTTCCCAGAAAGCATTCATTTAAAAGAAAAAAGGGATAAGCTACTAGACTATCTTTTCAAATGACAGATTTCCCCTTTGGCTTCAAAATGGACTTGTTACTGACTGAAGATAAGAAGAAAAATTTTACAAACTGAAGATCTTGTGACCTCTGATTCTGGAAAATATTTACTTGGAGCAGCATAAAGAAATATTATTCTGATGTAGCATGGTTGTGGATAAGAATACTGACTATTATCAATTGCCCACATATTTCCAAGGATTGGTCCTGTTTGCCTCCACCGAATCCTCGTGTCACTTGTTAATGCCGCATTGGGAAGGGGAATAGTTATTCGGTTCCACCTGAAATACATATAACACAAATTCTGTTTTACCTTGGTACTCATTAAGTGACTGGATGCATTTGCTTGCACTGCAAGCTTGGTGAGATTTTTTATTCTAAAATCTGCTCAATAAAGCAATTAAGATACTGCAGCTTTAGAAAGTACAAATAAATAAATAAAAAATAATAACAACAACAAAGCATGGCCTATGATATTTTCATACAATATATGAATGTTATTACATTATAAAACCCGGATTTTTTTTTCCCCTGTGTGAATACATGAAGCCAGCAAAACTTAACCTATTTCACTATAGCAGCTTCTCCATCCTGATGAACATCTCTTAAACTGCATGCTGAATCAAACCTTTCAAAGCAACTGAACTCTGTTGGGTGGAAAGCCCTGGGGATAAGAAGTGGGGCATGAAGGATCTGGCCTACTGTCTCTCTGGGCCATCACCCTCAAATCATCCACAGGGACTATACCCGCTACACATACACCAGGGATAATGGCTCCTATGAAAATGGTACAGAAAGTCGCCAGACCATGCCAAGGCTTCAGCTACATGTTCATCTCATGGCCATACACATTGCTCTGAAGTGTCTATGGAGGTTGTGATGCAGAGGGATGTACAGCCTTGGGATGACAAGTTCACTTCACAGCCAGAACAGCCCTGAAGACACTTAATAAAAAGAAGGGCTGGTTAAGGGATTCTAACAATGCCTCCATCTGCTGAAATGCAGTGGATGCACTTCATTGTAACCCACCATAAGGATTCCAAGTGAGTAAAGGTGTCTGAGGATATAAATATGGCTTTGACTGATGGTTCCTCTGACTAGAAAGAAAAACTTTTGTGGCTTTGACAGGATATAACTTTTCTTTTATTAGCATGCTGTCCCCACTTTTTTTTTTTTTTTAATTTACATATAACGTCAGAAAAAATAATATTATATGACAGAGGCAGCCTCATATTTTTCAAATTTCATTACTGGGCAGCCAGGGAGACCAGAACACTCCTTCCATGCTGTGCTCAGCTAGTCAAAAATGAGAGGACATGGGGTGGTGTGCTTTGCTGCTTTCTTCTGTTCCCCATAATTCATATCCATCTCTAATCTCTCATCTCAGTTAGGTTTGCAGAGAACACTCACCCACTGTAGTTTTCAGAGGCATAGACAGTGCTGTGGGGGAGATGAGGCCCAGCACAGATCTCAGGCAAACACTCAGTGTGGAGCAGGGCCCAGGAGCGGCCGTGGTTGGTGGAAAATTCCAAGCTGACGCTGATAACATGGTGAGGGAAAGGAAGGAGAAAGGCACGGTAAGCCTACTTGGCAGAGACAAGCAAGTGGAAATACCACGACAGAGAAACCCCCAGGTCTGCTATTCCTGACAACTGATGCTGAGACATGCAATGATTCTGAGTATACATTTAATAAGAAAAATCCTGAAAATACAAACATGAAACAAATCAGAACGTTTGAAAAACAAAAGGTTAACCTGGATCAGACACTGAGGACTGTCTTAACACTTAGTTTAATCCTTGTTTGGCCACCATTCAGCTAGTGTTTTTATGTTGTGTTAAAATGACCTGATGTTACTTTTGTATCTCAACTAGAACCATACTGAGTGTGGTTCCAAAAATAATGAGAAAACTTGGATTCATGAGAGCCAGACAGCATCATGTGAGCACAGGACTCTCATAATTGCCAGCTGCTGAAGGTGGTAAAAGAGCACTGGTTGCTCATGCATTGGCTGTCTCTTCACCTCCACTGCTGACAAATATTAAAATATCTTTTAATCCTTCCAGGAGTCACCTGTCTCCTTCCCCCATCATGCCTAGATGGAGATCAGAAACACAGTATGGAGTAGGGAAATGGCCAGGTCCTGCCCAGTACTGCCTAAGGGTGGAGGGGACCTGTGGAAGATACCCTTCAGAAAGCCCTGTGGTAGGCAGAGTCTCAGGAGCTGCAGGAACCTCTGTGCTGCCCAGCCCTATTGGTCTTTGGAGGCTTCCTCCATCTCACAGAACCTGGAGCATTCAGTGGTGAGTTTTCTGAGTCACAGAGTCATAACCATATGAGTAAACTCCAGATTTTCCAGGAAAAAGCCTGCTCTTCTCTGGTTTCACAGACTAGCAGTAAACCAAACCAACCATGCGCAGATAATGACATTAGAGAAGCAGAAAAGCTGAGACCATCCACTGAGTCTGTGCCAAGTGGTTATCAAATTCACACTTTCAGAAGTTCATTGAAAAGATCAGTTTGCAAAAAGCTATTGCGAGAATTGTTCTGTCCCTGTTCCACTGCATATTTAACAAAACAGTGTTTACATTCTAGGAGTGTAAGGAAATCCTTACCTATCTTACATTCTGAAGACCTTGCACGGGTAATGTAAAAAGTGCTTGATTTATTAAGGCTTTAGTATTCTACTGAGATACTCTTGTAATTTCCACCATATAATTAGCTTGTAATATTCTGTTTTATTTTAAGTAATATCAATGGAACATTATAAAAGTCATAACTCATCACCTCAGTACTAAATTATTGGATTATAACTTGTCCTTTTCATTATAATTTGCTGACAATATTACTTTATAAAGTATACCATCACTGTGATATAAAAAGTATATATTAAAATGGTTTACAGAGGTTTTGACTCGTTCATTTTTGGTTCAACCATACTGATACCTTGGAGGGTCAAATTTACTGAATATATGCTGAACAAGTCCCTCACATTTGAAGCACTGAAGACATTATGAATAATGCTGTAGACCAGGAGGTGGGAAATGCTGCTGTATTTGAGAAATACAAATAGTGTTTATGGGGACCTAGTGCTTCTTTTGTTTTGAAGAACACTTCTACTTCAGAAATAGCTTATGTGAATGGAGAATATTAATCTTTCAAAATGCATACTAATCCCTATTAGATAACAAAATAGTTAAGATGGATACTTCATAAAGCATGTTTACAAGCCAGGAGTGTTTACGTGCAAAATTTTCACATTCTATGTAGAATGTTGTCTTCCCTTCCTATCAAATATGTGTGGTGCCTTGACTTTTGCTGCTCCTTAAATTCTGCTGCCCTGCATGGCGACTAGGACTGTCAGAAAGAATACATCTTTCAGATGGAAGAAGATGCCATGGGCTATGAATGTGAAAGCAGTTGCAGTTACCTACTTTAAACTCTTGGCTCTCACTTTGGAAAATAATATGAAGTAACTTAAACCTCAAAAAATATCAGGATAAAATCTCACATGCACAGAGATAAAGGTAATGTGAAGGAGTAAATAGCTTTGCAAATGTGTATTGGGGTACTCTGCACTACTGAAACCACCTCTGGAATATTGTGTTTGGTTTTGGGTACCCCACTTGAAGAAGGATGTTAAGAAACCAGAGAGGTGGAGCAGAGGATGACTGACCAAGATGTCTGTGACCCCAAGCACTGAGCTTGGAGGGGCTGAGGAGCCAAACTCATCAGCCTGGTGAGAAGGGGCAGCCTGTGATGGTGCAGAGGGCACTCACAAAGGAGCCAAACTCCCCTCAGTTGTGGCAGGCACAGTAGAATGGGGCAATGTCCATAAAGATGTGGCTCCAGAGTTTGAGACTGGATATTAGGAAACACTTTTTACTTTGTGCAGGGCACCCAGAGGGTTTGCACAATGTCCATCCATGGAGGTTTTCAAGTCATGGTTAGGCAAAGCCTTGGCTGACCTGACAATAATCCCACTTGCAGAAGGAAGTTCCACTAGATGACCTGAGGTGGTCATCTTCTATGATTCTATAAAATACAGAGCAGCAAATTACTTCCTTCTTCCCCTTTCCCTCCCCCTTAACTTTGTGGGAAAAAATCACATTGAATGTCCCAGTGAAATGAAGCCAGCAAAAGAGTTCTGTGGTCACTCTGTGGGCAGTGAGGTTCTCACACTGATGATGTTCAAGATGAGGGCTATTTATCACCAGTCTTACAAGAATTACATGCTTGTAGCATAAATAATCTCTGGGAGGTCATCAGGGGACTTTTCTGCCACTGCCTTTAACACCTCCCCCCCTTATACATACTCTTATATATTTATATATATACGTACTCTTCATATTTAGAGATAAATCTCATTGCCATCAGAAACTGAAGCAAATAGTTTAAAATCATAAGCATATTTCAGAATGGACAAAGAAAAGTATATAGATGCTATGAAAAAAAATGTTCTGGAAAGCTGATTATTGAAAGAGAAATTTTGCCTGTTGTACCTGTTACCGGGCTGATAAGTTCCACAACCCAAATTGATGGAAAACTGGATCATGTGAGTCACTGTGGAAGGGAGCACTGGAAGGACATGGAAGTAATCCACAGCCCAAACATTCCTGTTGTGGCCTTGGTGACTCTTTTGTTTCAGGCAAAACTTGGTTGCAGGAGTCTGCAGGTCCGGACTAATGACAACAGAAACCAAGGATGGAACCTTTAAAGGAAATTAAATCAGGCTTAAATAAAACAAGTAATATTAAAAAAGGTTACATGGAAATTATTTTTTTAAATTAAGAAAGCTGCTTCAAATGCTGAACAAAACATGCCCATTGCTTGTTAACTTTTGTTTTAGCCCCTCTTTTCCACAGAAGACCCCAAATGAGTTATTTTGTACTATATGCCTAGCTATTAGTACTCTGGGTACCAGTACTGCTTATCACCTTAGTGGGATCAGTTTGTTTGGTTGCAAAGACACAGTAGAAAAAACACTGTATCTTTTGTTTTATCAGCGTTTAGTTTATCAGATGTTTGTTTTATCAGTGCTCAGTTGGAAGATGAATCTCGCCCTACAGTCTTTCATGTCACAAAGAAATGCAGTATAACTGCAGGTCGAGTCTGAATATGTGAGAAGAGAGTAAGAGTATGAGTTCACAGGCTAGTAGGGAGGATGTTGTGTTGTTGAAATAAATGAAAACACTACTTTATGAACTCTAGCCTTTGTCCAAAAGCTATGTAATTGGAACTTTATTATGTCAAAAGAGGATGTCAGCTTGAAAACTGCTCATTTAAAAAAAACTCCACAATGAATTCAGTATAATTTCAGATCCTGTCACTCCCTGAATTCCCCATTTAATTTTCATTATTTTACAATTACAGTTTCCTTAGTTTAGAAAAAGTTCTACCCTGTGTTTCACACAGAACCAGGAGAGGAGGGAAACCATGTACAATGAAACAATGCAAGTGATTCAACTGAATTCAGGCCAAACCCTAATGTAACTACAAACATTTATTTTCTGAATGCTAGAATTACAAAGAAAGTGCACACAGATCTCTGGTTGAAATCAGATGCATCTTTACCACCAAGTTTCCTACACTATTCATAAAACATACTAAATTTGATTCTGCAACACAAGCACTGTGTACATATCACATGCATTTTTGTATACTGATTTCTGTTATCTGTCCTTTTTTTTATAGCAGAACACTAAGGGTCCCTCAGAGTTGGATTATTCAGAGTAGACATGGTCTGAGTCTCTCCTTGCCCAAGACAGGAAGGAACCCAACAGCGAGCTCAACTCCTTACTGCCCTGCCTGAGAGTGGTGGTGGGGAGGTGAATGTGCTGTGAAGGAGGCAGCAATAACAGCAGAAGGGAAGCTGCTTGTGAACGTGGCCAGCAACAGACTTCTGCTGCTGGGTTCATGCCTGTACTCCTACAGACCCTCTAAAGGGCACACAGCTGTATTAAAATGAAAAGAAAATGTATAAAATATGTAATTTCCTGGAAAAGATATCCAGGAAAAACATCCAGGCATTTCTTACTCAGTCTGCTCCCAGCCACTGACCTAACGCTCTCAGAAGGAAACTCCTGAATACCACACTGTGGCTGGCAGGAGCTTGAATGGAGAAGAGTGTAATTATTTGTGAAGAGATGTAATCACCAAAGTTTTCAGCTGATGGTTGAACATGGGCCTGTTGCCCATTTGCCTGTTACCGTAGCCAATGCCACCATACTGCTCAGGGGTGGAGCTGTCAGGAGTAACCACAGAGCTGTGTTGCAAAGGCACCCTTTCACTGCAAGAGCTGTGTATGATTTATGTGCTTGGAAAGGTCATGTTTGTCCCTGTGCAATTCAACATACAACATTGTTATGATGGCTTAGGAATAGATTGATCTATCCATCCCATCCACCTACTTTGTCTAAGACAATTTACCTTGTAAGCAGCATAGGTCAGGGTATCGAGAGCTATGTGCTCCCTCCTGCCTTCAATCTTGGCATAAAGCATGACATCATTTTCATGGGATTCTCCAGAATCACAAGTTCCCCCTGTACAACACACGTTTGAGAGAGAAAAAAAATAATAATTGAAGCTGTTTTTAATGGAAAGTGGGATGATATTACACAGCCATAATTACAAAAATAATTACAACCAGGTGTTATTTAACTTAAGATATGAAACAAAAGAATACAAGACCCAAGGACATACTGTATAAGAACTGTTTGATCAGATAGATACACC
This sequence comes from Oxyura jamaicensis, assembly GCF_011077185.1. Taxonomy (NCBI): domain Eukaryota; kingdom Metazoa; phylum Chordata; class Aves; order Anseriformes; family Anatidae; genus Oxyura; species Oxyura jamaicensis. The sequence goes on from NC_048893.1 coordinate 12,741,602, forward strand.
ATGCCAGAGATCAAGGGGTTGACAATAATGAAAACCTCAAGTAACTCTCTTAATCAGCTTATCGAAACAATTTAAATAGAAAATGCTATGCCCAAAGCAATACTTCTATCTGTATTTTAAATCCTGTTTATATGGAAACGCTCTACTTTTTGAGTTCTTGTCTGTTAGGACTAGATCTGTAACCTAGTATCTAGTATTTACACTCCGTGCAGCCACACACTGTATATGAGGATCTCTCATACCTCTTGGCTGATAGTCTGGCAGCTGAGAACTTGTCTCATCAGGAAAGGAGGAAGACTGCTGTGTGCCTTATTCATTGTGCCTCTTCTTCTATTGTCTATACCATATCCTAAAAAGAATGTACGGAATCTACTGTATCACACAAAATGTGTGTGATGTCACCTCACAGGGATGAGGCAGGATTTCAGTTATCTTCATATTGGTAGTTAGGTTACCCAGAAACATTTAGTAACCTTCTCTGGAAGAGAGGATGTATTGGCAAGACTGAGCATTAAGCACTACATTATAGTTAGAAGATGGACATCATCACACTAGTTTGGTGTTCTGGAAAAAGGTTTTTAAACCAGAATATCTGTAACTGGAGCAGGAAACCTGTAGTTTCCCTGTACACTGGATGTATTGCAGGCATTACAAAAAATCAGCAAAAAACAGGATGAGGAAGGTTCTTTGAACTATCTATAAAGTAGGAAGGATGCATATATGAAACACTTTCTCTGCTTTTTTCACTACAGATGGCCAACTCCTGGAATGGAATAGGCAAAGCAGTCTAGAGAGCTAGATAAGATGTGCGTTTCTTATGTGTATATATGCTTATATACTTCCTTATACTGCAATAAGGAATATCCTTGTGTCCATTCAAATTCTCTGCTTGCTTGAATATTTAAACTGTAATTTAGTTAATGTACAAAACCACATGGAACTCATTTTCAAATGTATCCCATTATCCTCTGTGCCTGCATGTACCGACAACTTCTCCCCTAAGTTCAGAAGGTTGAGCAAATTTATTTCCTGTTTCTCTTGCAGGTGTTGTAATGCTTGGAAGAACTGGAAAAAAAGCATCCTCTTTTTCCTGCGCTTTATTGGTAATTCATGTAACACAGAGGAGATGTGTGCAATTTAGGATGACAACACAAAGCCTTCCACTCATTAAATACAGGGTGTTTTTTTCTTGTTGATTCAGAAGTTTGCTTGTGGAGGTCACAAGTTTAGTCTCTGCTTCCTCCTTTATTATTCTATTATTCTCTACCTTTAAACAAAAATCCTCACCTCGTCTAAACATGGTGTTGAGAGAATAACATAATGCAATTTCCTTTATGTGCAAAATAAGAACTGTGGAAAAACACTGTACGGTACTGAATGATAGCCACAGTGTCCATAGGAGTTTTGACTTGTTACAACACTGAACTAATGCAGTTGCACTGACAAGAACAGTGGTGAGGGACAGTGATAGGACAGGCTTCTTTCTTAACCCTGAGGTTGCACTTTGTTCCAACAGGGAAGGTCCACTGATGATGCTATCAGCACATCAGTTCTTTCCACAAGGGATGCCTTCTCCAAGGCTCCAATGCTCAATGGCATTTTTTGTGTACTAGAGATGAATCTCACCCTGGGTTAATACATTAGAAGAAGAAAATGTTTATGAATATAGTGATGAACTAAGAGCTTTTGAACAGAAATATGCTGTGTTCAGCCATGTAAGCCTGTCCCACTTCTGTGCTACTCTCACCTCATCCTCAGGTGCAACTCTGTTGACACGGATGGATTAACACCAGGGTCTACATAGATAAGACTGAGGGAGGATATGACAGGAGTTTAAAATCCTCTATGGTGTGGTGGGGTTGATAAAGATATGAGACCACCTCTTCTAACACAAGCGGTAAGGGGAATTGAGTGAAATTAGAAGGTACAAGACTAGAACATCATTCTTCATGGGAAGAATTGTTAAACTATGGGGTTGCTACAGGATCTTGTGGACACAACAGACAGGTTCAGTTGAAACAGTACTGCTGAGGACCACATTAGGCACTGTGGAGGGTCCTGTCTGACCCACCTGCTACTCCAGCAGGCTGTGACTCTCCCACAAGTCCTGCATTATATCCGCCAGCACTATGCAGGTACTCTTGGACACCACCACCAACAGCCTGTGTTTGTGCAATGAATCTTGCCTGAGGACTGACATAGGGTTAACCCACTACTATATGTGCAGCAGGTGCTTAAGCTTCCTTTATATCAAAGGACATCCAACCCATGCAGTCAAGGGGGTCCAGACAATTGCTCAGCTGGTCTAGCATGTCTCATGGTGAACTGAATGATTTTTTTCCAGCAACTCTACTGACCACATCTTAGTAGATGTGACACTGATCTTTTACGGAGGCACCTTCATGTAACTTCTATATTAATCTGTTTTAATCTGGAGCTAAATGTTTATACCAGCCAAAAATAGCTGGGTAAACCCATGGAAGCAAAGTCCACCATGGGCTACTAGACCTAGAATGTCCTGACAGACCAAGATTTGTCTGTCTTACATCTCTGTGGGCATCACAGTCTTGAATCAGAGCTAACCACTTGCAAAGAGTTTTAAAAATATTTCTTATGCATTTTGTGCAATTTAAATCTCACATGCCCCCCATTTTATTATATTAAGAGTACATACTTACCCATACTGAAATAAAATCTTAAGTTCCCATAACCTGTAGTGTCAATATATGGAGTGCATATTTTTCTTTCTCCATCTCTTAGAAATACCATAGCTGAGCCAGACTCCAGCGTCCCACACTCGGTACCAACGACAGCGCCGAATATGTCCCACCTGGAGAGGTCAACAGTGGCAAGAGAATGTGCAGCAGCACGTTATTGAGCAACTCACACAAAACATGTTCTAGGAGTTAATTTTTACATGCAAAAGTAGCTGCTTCTACTATCACAGAGTACAATCTAATGCTTTTTCAAATGTGATTCCTACAAATTTACTTATATATTAAATATTAGTTTCTAAATTCAGCCTAAAATAAATGTAATGTACTTTTTAAAAATAAATAGATTGGCAGAAAAGTACAAATATTAAAAACAAAACAAAACAAAACAAAAAAAACACAACCAACCAAACAAAAAAAAAACAGAAGCTTTGGCTTCTATTACCAAATATTTAGTGTTGTATTATTCATTATTTTTCTGTCATGAAAGTGTTTAAAATACAACTGCCTTCTGTTCCATATTGTGTAAAAAAAGGTTTATAGATTAATCAAACTTGAAAAGACACGTCTCCCAGATTTGTATGCAGTCATTAGATATGTACATAATAGCTGAAAATGCTCTCTTTTAATCTTTTTGAGCATTTAGGATAACAGTTTTTAACAAACACATGAATAGAGTATGAAGAAAAGACCGCTGTGTTTCTAATATGTGATGATATGATCTTTCTCAGTTTTTCTGTACAACATTTTCTCTTATATTTAATTCAGTGATAATTAAAAGAGCTGTTGCAGAAATTTTCAATTAAATATTTTTCTTGAAAATATGTTTTCATCTTGAAACCCTCCATTTCTTTAAAACTTGATTAAACTATTTTGAAGGATTAGAAACTGGAAAATCTGTACATTATTTCAGTCTGATACATAACTATTGATGTTGAAGTTTTAATTCATAATGAAATATTTTAAAATTGTAAGCCTGATAAAGCAATGAAATTACTTAAAATCATTACATCTTGATAATCCAGTCATTTAACTGCCCAGTGTGATTCAGGATGAATGAGAAAAATTTAAGATCTGAAATCTTTGAGGGATGGCAAAGCCATTTCCTGCCTACTTCTCACAGAAAAAAAAATCTCTAGCACCAATGTGAAGTATGAAAGTTTCAAATATTGTAATTACAACAATTTAGCAATCTGTTTATCAGCTTAACCATTCAAACTATTTTAAAATGTATTTTTAAGATCTTCTTAAAAGCTGCCGGCTTTCTTATTGACCTAAGCTGTGACAGACCAACACTATGCCTGCCTGAAAATCCTGCTTTAAAACTGTCAGTCATTTATACAGGAATTAGCAAGATTAGCATCACTGAAGGGCTTTTAGGATACAAATATAAACATGTTCGTGGAAGCAGAGTTTAACCTAATCCTAATTCTGAATGGAGAACTTAAGTTGTGCAGACATTTTAAAGGTAATGTGCAATATAATCAAAATACAGTTTTGAAAATGGGTCTCTTGGGTTGAAGACAAATGCCAAATTAAACAGTTGTGCCTACTTTAACTTACATGACAAAATCTCACAACGCTCCATTGATCTTTTGTATGCTCTATTTAGCTCAATTAAAACACTCTCTTTCCTGACCCACAAAACAACTTGAGGTCATGAATGATGCAGATCATGGAGGTTTCCAGGGATCCTTTCCCTTTATGCAGCATTATAATGAAAACCAGAAAATTATAAAACATTAAATAACTGGCACTTTAATAAAAATAAATGAAAACAATGTCTGCAAAGATAAATGGAGAAGGTCTCTTGGTGATGGCGTGACAAAGATGTAGATGTTCTTGATTAAATATTACATTTGGATACATTTATCCCTCACATGACTCTTGAGATTCTTCTTTACAAAACAAATGATGGGCTGATATATATACCTAAACAAGATTTACTGGACAAGAATGTCCCAAGCTGAAATACATCTGCCAGAGACACCAGAGGCATCCCTATCTTTGGATAGGAAGATCTGTCCACTTTTAGGATCAGACCCTAATTTACGTGGTTAAAGAGAAACAGAATGCCAGTGGGAAGATGCGTTGTACCAACAGCAACCTCTATCCATGTAGCCTACTGCCTTATGTAAGGGATTTAAAAATCACTGATCAATGTCAATAACAACAATAAGCTCCTAAGCACTGAGAGTTGAGCTCCTTCAGATGTCTCATCTCAGAGTATGTTTGGCACACAGAAAGGTGGTGGTGATCCGTATGTGAGCTTCCTTTTGCTCTCCCATGCGAGTGATGCTTTTGCCTGTTCTTTGAGAGCTGCCAGCTTCCAGCTGACATTAAAACAGGGAGTCTGAGAACATCTTGCAGGTTCTCTCATGTATAAAGCATTGAAAACCTCCACTGCACTCCTCTGGAGCACTCTTCTCAGAAAATTTTGACAACACAGAAAATAGTGGCTAGAAACACAGGGGAAATATTTGAAAATAATGTGTGATGTGGAGCCTAATTCTCATTCTGAAAACTGATGGTGACAAATAGCCTGAGCTCCAAGGATTCTCAGTGACATACCGAGTCACAGCTGTTCCCTGTCACTGCTGGGAATGGGGCTTTATTTGGTACAACTTGGGGCATTTAGTGACCATTGCCCACAAACACCTCTGCTCATGCAGGTACTGTGGCAGTAGCCACAGATGCTGCTGTTCTGGGATGTCTGGGAGCTGTCAACAACATAGTGGGGGGCAGGCAGAAAGAAAGTCGAGTACTCCTTCCTACCCACCCTCAACCACTGGTGATCATTGATCTTGGTGAAGGTGTATGTTGGGGGTAGAGTAGAGGCAGCAACCAACCAAAATTCAATGGAAACCACACGCTCCCTGGAGCTGAAACATTAACACTTCTCAGAGTGGAAGGGGAAAGTGAGGCAGGTGAAGCTACCTGCAGCTGTCCCTGTTCCCAGATGATGACCCCAGTGACATATTTTTCTCTGGGCACAGGTATTTCCTATACTCCCAGCATGAGAGAAGGGAGCAGAGACACATTCCCACAGCTTTCTGGACCTATGGTCCACCAAGCAATTAAATTATTCATACAATGGAAGAACTGGACCCTCATTTCCTAGTGAATTCTGTAAATAGAAAATTCTATGTTGGGATACTCTATATTAGGTCAAACTGGAGGTTTAAACTGCAGGACTATAAATCTTCCTCCATTTTATAGTTATTATGGTTACTAAACATACAGTCTGTAATTCTTGAGTATGAGATATGCCATAGAAATCAGTGAGGAATTTTGATCAGACGTTGATCAGCTCTAACAAAAGTCTTTGCAAAGACATGGTAGTTTCAAGGAAATGTCCTTGGATCCCATGGGGGAATTTTTGATCAAGGAGGTGTTAGGCTGGATTTCCAGGCTGGATGTCCAAGACCCATGTTCAACGTCTGCTCTAGCCCATTACTTGCAGTCAGTTCTGGAATATTTTATGTCCCAGCAAACTTCTCTTATCCCTTACTATATTTTCTTTTAGTTTTGAATGACATCTTGAAAAGCCTATTTTCTCTCTAGTACATAAATAAACAAGCAACCAAACCAAACCAAACTAAAAGCAACCACAACAAACTACCAAACTTCTAAATCTTACGGTTTTTCATAGAATAGAATTGTTATTTCCTGCTCAAGCCTGCTGTGGATAGTTGCACCTTGTAACTTGTCCTTCATTGCCCTTCACAGCAAAACATCTCATAGTTCAAAAATCATTCAAAAATATTTCTCTAAGAAGGAATTAAGGAAGTGTATTCATTCAGTGTTTATTCATAGCTGCATGTAATTTAGACCTCCATTCTTATATCAACTATTGATATAAAGAAGGAAGTTTCAAATATAAAATGGAATTTTAAAAAAATCAAATAAATATTAATAAAAAAAGACAAAAGTTACAAGGACTTGAGCAGGCTACTTATTGCCTTGGAAAAAAAAGTGACCCCCTGCCAGGGCATGCTGCCACACAGCAGCAACTTTACATGCAGGGGTCCAAGAGCAGGGTTGGGTTTCTGTCACTGCATGCAGGATGGGAGTGCAAAATATATCTGCCTGGCCCCTAGCTGAGAGCAGTGGTAGATGCAGCTGGAGTGAGATGCTGTGTGAAACTGAAATGTAGTATTTGGAGAAACCATTCATTTGCTCACTAGGGTATAGTATAAATAATTGATTTCAGTACTTCTGCTCCCTGAAGAGTTTCCTATTGTAAGTAATTTTTTATGGTTTAATAATTATCTAGGAAGGAAGTGCCTTGATTAGAACCACTGATGAGGGGTTTAAATAAATATCTAGTCCAGCAGAGCAGGATCTATTGACGAGGCAGATATCCCCAGGTAACCCTCCCACCCAGCTTTTTCAAGATGTAAAGAGTCTGAGACACCTCAGATATATCCCATATGGTCACCTAACACACAACTCACATGTAAGCATTTTCTTTCTTTTGTGTGAAATAGAAATTTCTGAAATGACATGACAACAACAGAGTTTACTACCCACTAAGTCATGGGTCGGTTGTTCAAACTGGGTAGGAGTTCATGACAAATATTTTTTCTGAAGCCCCGAACAACCCAGGTGTTCACAGGATGCATTAGCATGTATTTCTCAAAAGGTGCTCTTTAGTTTCAGCACAACATAGGCAGCATCTGAATCAGCTGCTAATGACCTGAAGTACTTTGTAGGTTAAAATCAACATTCAGCAGAGACCCATAAATTAACAGTGTGTTTTCCTCATTGCCCTGGGGTTACACACACTAATGAAATTCTGTTTCTTAAAAATAAAACAAAAAAAGAATTAAGACCACACTGAAGTCGTTGGTTATTTTATTTTTGTGAGAATTTATACACTGAGGCATATGAAATGATTGAATATAAAGTTGTGCTTCTCTGCCAGGACACTTTTATTTTTGAAAAGCTCAGTTATGTTTTAGTAAAAGTGGTATGACTTCCGCTTCTGCTGTCCTGCATGGGCCAAAGCGTGGCCCACAGCAGGGATTCAGAGGGAGGATGAGTTTCTTAAGGAACTTCGTTTGTTACAGATATGAGTTAGCAGCTCTCAGGTGTGATAGAATGAAAGAAACAGATTAACGTCACGAGTTTATTTGAAATTGGTATATAATCTGGACGCATAACTTTTTCATTAAAAACTTTGGTGACAGAATGGCCAAGACTGTTCCTCCTGAGCTTTCCTGACCTGTTTGTTCCCAACATCTACAATCACCTATTATTTACTGTATCACTTTTTATTCTAGCTACATTTTTGCCTAAATAAACTGCAAAGATGAAATGCCATTCTCTGTTCACACAGTTTCCTGACTGCACACATGCTTCCAGCTCTCCCCAGGCACTCACCCTTTTGGCTGGCTCTCAAACTCTTCTGCCCACTGCTCCTGTGTATCTTCGGTGGAGAGGTCCACGTCCCGGGTCGTGGCAAAATTGAACTCACTGCCTTCTGTCCCATGGAAGTAGATGGAATTTCCATCCGATTGGCAGCTGTGCTGTAGACAAAAGGAGCACACAGGAGGTGATGTTACATCAGGTGACAAGGGCAGTCGTCCTGCTCGCCTACCTCCAGAGCTTGGAGCAAGCTGCACGTTATCTAATAACTCACCAATGCCTGAAATGAAATAGAAATAAAAAATGGACTGTCATCTTTTCTCTTTCTTGGCTTACCCCAACAGTGATTGCATCCTGATCTTCCCTATAAAAGTACTTCATACCATCGTGAAACTGTGTCTGTATAGAAAAGATATGCACTATATCTTTGGGTATTTATTTCTATTTTAAAGCATTGCAATTATGTCTGCCTTGGACCACTAATCACAAGTGTGTGTACAAATAACTTCAGTACCACTATTGCTATGGATATTTTGTTGGCATAAGAGCTTCATGCTGTGAAACAAGTCAGACCTTCATGCCTGAATTTTTGCCGATGGAGGTGTTTGCGGGTTGAAATTACTCTGTGTTGCCAGACAGCAAACTTGAGACTTGGTGTGTATGAGTGAAAAGACTATTTGCTATAATTTAATGCAAATAGCATAGCAAATAACTCTGTAGGCGGATAGTTCTTGTAATACATCAATTGCAGGCTAGTGAGGCTGCCCACAAACACAACATGTCTGCTTCTGACATTGCATTTCTGCATACAACACCTCAGCAGCATGAAATGAACAGGCACATCTGCTCAAACTGCTCTGGACACCACGATGCTCCAGGTGCAGCCACCTGGGAGAAGCTGACAGTGAGGAGCACATCGGGGTGACAAGGTGGGAGCTGAGCAAGGTTGCTCATGGCTGTGGCCAGGCACAGACACGGCCATGGGGATGGCAGGGCTGGAAACTGGAGGTAGAACCACCAAGATCACCCACATATCAATGCAGAAAACACCAATCTTCCAACCTCCTCCTTGGGTTCTTTCCTTTCAAGTTGAAAACTATATAGAGCATTTGAACAGGTTATCCTGCATGCTGACTGCAATATTGTATGTAGGCTACAATACAGACTGTCTTCTTTCTCTGATAGACTTTTGCCTTCATGTCTATCTGATAAAATGGTAAGAGTCTCCAAAATTTGTGTGGCTGAAAGAGAAACTGGAAGCTTCTAAAGAAGATCTACCTGGCCTTTACACAGAGATCCTGGTACTTTATTGAGTTGTTTGCATTAAAATAAATACTGATAAAAGTAATAATTAGCTCAAACACTTCTTTGGGGCATCGTGGCCACATTAAAAGTGAAAGCTGAAATAAAAAGTGACTAATTAGAATACTTCTCCATTCTTACCACATTTCAATATCTGAAAAAGAGATACAAGAATACCAAATTGCATTGACCTTTTCAATATCATCTATGCAGTCTGCTCTTGTCTCTGAACCCTTTCAGAACTTGCCAAGGGAAAGTGTGATGATCACCTCATCTGCATTTAAAAAAGACTTGGTGGTGCCACATAAGTTAGTAATTAAATTTTAAACAAAAAAAAAAAAAGATGTGGCAAGAAATAAAAACCTGCCCAGTACAGCTTTGTCTATGTGATTGTAAGAGTGAAGTATGAAACAATGCATTACATCATAGCCTATACTTCTTTCATTTTTCAATAAAAAAGACATAATTGATTTTTTTTTGTTGAAAATTTTTAGGCATAGTTGCCTATAACTTAGCAATTAAATTTTTATTTAGAATGCAATATGTAACTTCATTTTATGAGGTGTCTACACCTTATGGGAAACAAAACTGTGTATTGAAATCTGATTTTAGTATAGGGACTTTCTGGTCTTCAGCTGTATGACAACAGCTCTGTGTTTATTATCTCTGACTAAATAACACTTAAAGAAATATACTATAAAAATGTAAAGACTGTTTCATCTGCTAAAGTAAACAAATTGCTCCTAGTGTTTTTCTTCTAAATAAAGGTCAAAGCAATAGTAAGATTCTGCAATATTGAGAAGTTATCCCAGAAATTATGTAGGTTTTGTCACAATTCTTCCTACTCTAAGTTCACACAATGCACCATGAATGCAGCTGCTGCCACTGAAAAGCAGAATAATTTATTACATATAAAAATATTTTATAACTAGCAAAAATCAATTGAACAGTTTTATATTTTACCTCTGTTTGAAAAACAGTGTGTATCATGCAGTTATTTATACTTGACTGAGAAATGGCTTTTGTTCTCTGATTTTATACTTCATGTTCACAAGTAGTGCTAACATCATAATTCTAAGAATAATTTTCCTCCTTGGTTTTCAGAATATTCTTCATTTGCTGAACAGATATGAAGTAGCCTTTATCTGTCAATCAATCTGCCACCAAAATCCTATTATCCACAGGCAGTCAAGTAAATACACTAGAAATAAATATTCAGGCTAAAACTTCTGGTAACTCAAATTTATATGTAACCCTTCGTCTCTTAATAAACAAATAGACAAATAGATCCTATCGAGCTAGCTATTACAATTGCATACAAGCTTTGGGAAATCCTTTAAAAGCCATACTTATTTCTCAGGTGCTAAGTTACATGTAAGTGTACACTTGATAGTGCAGCAAGTCATTAGTAATCTCTTACTGATGGAAACCACCTATTAAAATATACAAAACAGATACAGTAATAGATACAGTCCTGCTATCATTTCATGTTTGTATGTCCTTCTGCTGTCTAACAGAATATTCACTGAAGTATGTCTGGTAGGGTTTCCATTTAGGTTGTCAAGATAAATAAATGGGCAGCTTGGAAAAAGGGCAGATATGTAATTATTTATAGAGTGATGTGATATCAAAAGGATATGGAAGCATCACTTATTTCATTAGTTCTATAATACTACCTTTATGTTTTATATGAAGCTACACGGTATCTATGAATATGTATTTTATGCTTACTTTATGTGTTAATGAACCACACAGCATATGGTTCAAATCAAACTCTGGTTATGTTAGCTTTGAATCTCATGTGAAACAGCTCTGCAGAAGGAAGAAAGTGGGCTGCAGAGGGGTGAACAACCTCAAAGATCGCTCAGCCAGATATTCCAGGGGCAAAGGAAGGTCCACAAGAGTTGGTACCTCACCCCCAACCACCTTGTCAGTCTTGTTCAACATCCAAGAGGCTTCTGACTGTGTTGGATTACTTTGTGGTTTTGCAATAGGGCTTGAACAGATTAGGGATTGAATTGAAAACATCAGACTCATTTTCTCTTGGGTTCAACCCAGGATTTGAATCCAAGCCTTTAGAAATTAAGAATTGAAGTACAAATTACATTCTGTGCTGCCTCTTTCCCAAATTAAAGACTTTACACTTGCAGTGGTAGTCTATAGGCTATAGTCTATAATTCAGTTTGTAAGGACTGAATTTTACAGGTCTCTCTTTTCTTGTCATCCTAAAGTGATAAAAAGTGATAAAAAGGATTAAGTTCTCCCTTAAGTGGAGATACTGCAGATCTCTTTATGCAGATAAAGAGTTTTCTCTCATGAATTTAAGATTCATTTTGTTCTCTTTTTCACTTTTATTTACATTTAAAAGATTTTTAAGATAAGAACAAATTTGATTGCTGAGTAAAACATTGTAACTAAAAAGGCCAAATGACAGCAACTTGTAGGATATTTTCCTCCTTGTTACCATGGAAGCATCAGTTGAAGGTCCAGTACAACAGCAGAGTTTAATTTTGTATTTAATGGGGGATTATAAGCATGTGAAACTTTTAATGTGTCCTTGCACGCATCATAACACTGAAAAGTTAACTAATTTGTGAGGAAAAATTAATTTAGAGAATAAATCCCTTGATAAACCTGATAACCTTCATTCAGCAAAGTTTTCTCCCAAACCACCTACATAATAGAGAATATAATACTTGCAGACACTTGAATGTACGTACTTCACAACAGGAGCTATTTCCTATTGTTTGCAACAAGAGTGGGACTGTAAGCCTGCCATAGGTAAACTGTTGTATTCCTAAATAAACAACAGCTGCCTACTGCCAGATGGAAAGAAGCCAAGATCTGTTCAGGGATGGTGGTCATCCCAAGGGAAAAAAAAAAATAATTTAACTTAATTTGGCACAACCAATTCTATTATTCACAAGCTGCAATTGTTAAGCTATTGCTTAGCATGAATAGGGCAAAATGAAAATTGGCTGGATACATTCCCATAGCTCAGCATACTTGGATTTGTTTTCAGTCTAATATTCACACTGATTTTTTCTGTGTTTCTAAAGTTTGACTGCTGGATAGTTACAGTGTCACTGCTTATTGACTGCTTTTGAGGCCCTGCAATGGCTCATCCTCACCTGCCTCTGCTGTCTCTCATATGCACTGTCTCATGGTTCACTTTTCCTTGGCTGTTGTTACCTGCCCCTACATCTGCTGGTGAGATGACCAAACTTGCATACCCTTGTCTATTCTGCTCACTTCTCCTGACAAATCCCCCACCAGGTGATGTCCTTCAGGTACTTTCCTCAACCAACCTTGACGCTAATTACACTGAAGACTGCACTGCTTACCAGAATGTGCACTCTCCCTTCTTACACACTTGTTTTTAGTTCCCCATCTTCCCAGCCTCAGCTGATATCTTGCTTTATAAATGGATGGTGATTTTTCCTGGGACACAGGATTTCTTCTTGTTTTGTGTATGAAGAGGTGATAGTAGTATACTCCCTGCTCAGGGCTCCTCGCTGCTACAGTGATACCACTCCTACAAGAAATACTTTTTCTTGATGAAATTGCTGGTTTGTCCCCTGCTAGTTTAACAGATTTCATTCAGGAATTGCTCTGCTATGGGTAAATTGATCTATTAAATCAATCCCTTCTACCACAACAGTTTTATTATACAGTACCATGCTGTACCCCATGGGAAAGCAGTGTGGAGCAGCCATGCCTGAAGAAAAACACGCATGTGCTTTCAGAATGGATTTTGCCATCAGTTTGCCTAGTAAATATTAGTCCAGGTAGAGAAGGCATTCCACTAATATGAAGTAATTAATCTATGAATATTTCCAGTCTGTGAATACAGTTCTTAGCCAACATTTCCATGAGAACCACCAAATCTGATTAATTCAGGTGAACCTTCCATTGTATGGTATGAGTGCATCAGCTAATAATTTGAAGACACAGACGGTGGGAGACAGTGACACGTGGTTTCAAGCCCAAACTTTGGGTCAAAAGCCTGAATTTCACACTCTTTATCCTACTCCATACTCCTTACAAATTACATCTTCTAACTTCAACTTTCACCCTTTTTTGGTAGTTGCTCTTAGTTGCTCGCCTGTTGATCATCTGAGATACAGAAGGGTTTTAATTATCACTGCTCAAAACTATTGTGTTTCTTATAGCAGAAGTAGGGAAATTGGATTTGGTGAAGCAGGTGCTTTCCAACTGGACCTATTTATGTTTTCTTGAATAAATATAGACTAGTTTTCAGTAACATCTAAACAGTTTAAGGGACCTGAGTAAGGTCTGGGATCCTACATCATGTTGGCATGTCTGATAAATCTACATGTTTTTAAAGACTTGCATGAGAGCACCACAGAAGGAGACATCTGCTGCGCTCAGTGTGACCTGTTGGCTGGAGGAGGTCCCTGGAGATCTCCAGTTCACTCTGCCATGTAAACTAGCACAAGCTAATTCTACGGGAGACACAGCTGGGAACACAGCCCTGAAGATTTTTAGAAGCTCAGAAGACAAAGATTGGGAATGTAAACAGAAGCACTGAAGTTCATCAAAACCAGCTTCTGTCACAGTTGTTCAAGTCAAACTTGTGAATCAATAACTACCTCCTGGTTTTATGGTATGGAAGTTCTCTACTTGGAGAGCAGAATAGAGAGCATCTGAAGGATACAACTGTGCCTTTCAGAGAAGCATCAACAGGAAACATCAGTGTGAAATTCCTTGCTGTAACATATTTTTGGCTGAGGTACTGCATATCGTTTTCCATAGCTTTGTCCCCACGCTCCCACGAAAATGTTGTTCACCTCTGTGCCTTCAAAGTACTTTCAGCCATCTTTACCATCATTTAATTAGGCTTTTATCAGAGACAAACACTGATGCACCTCTTCATATTATCTCTCCTGGGCCTAATGGCCCCGATGATTCTTTCAGACAGCTGTAGCCTTACAATTTATTTTTTGGCGACATGTCTTGTATTGGAATGAATGTGCTGGGCATTTGGGCAGTGCCAGCTTGCAAAGGGCTGGTGGCAGATGGAAAGAAATCTGCCCAGTATGCCTTCACCTCTACACGAGCAGAGAGACATCAATTTCCCCCATTAAGAAGTTGTCACGCAGCCCACCCAGCTGGAGGAGCATCTCCGATAGCCAGGCTGGTTGGCGAATGTTATTCAAATACAAAACACAGTTTAAAAGGAAACAAAAATATCGTTTGTCGGCAAATTGAAAATGCATGGCTTTGACCGCAGCCAACTTTTTAATGACCGTAATATTTTAAGTGATTATTTTTGCCACTTCAGATTGCTCCTCAGAGAGGAGAGGTTTTTTTAATTAAAATCTAGGCAATGTAAACAGATGAGATATGAGAAGCAAAGGAACAAGAAATAAGATGAAGAAAATTAATTAAAGCAGCATTGTCAATGGAGCCATAAATTAGATATTGTGTCTTTCTGGGAATGGGTCATGCAGGTTCTCAAGTTTTTTAGATTTTGGCATGAGAGCAGGTGATGGGATAGATGAAGTCTTGATAAAATTATGCCCAGTATAAGGTTTCTTAGCTAGTGAAGGAAAAATGACAGAATTTAGGACAGATTCTAAATTCTAAATTCTGTGGATTTGGCTACTAAGACTTCTGGCCTGAAGTCTATTCTTCAGCCAAACGAAAAAACACAATCTGATTAAAAGTTTCCCATGAGATAAACAGGCCTTTAATCTTTCCCACAGGCTATGTTTTTTGACCATTTAATGTAGGTTACAGAACTAAAATCTTGGCTGCGCATTCAGGCCAGGTGCAAGGAGGGTTATAGTGCACCTTCCTTTTTCAAAAAACAATGGGATGAAACTTGTTCTGTGATGTAGTAACAAACAGTCTATAAAGTGTGCTTTCACTCATCATTTCCGATTATAGACTGTTATCCAAAGGCTGATACTCAAAACATTTTCTTGTTTATGAGTGACTGGTATGATCTGTATGGTTCTTAAATTTCTGGGACATTTCATAATGTTTGTACAACATTGGTCATTCTGTTGATGACTGATTTCCTTAATGAGTCATTTAACTGGCTTGTACTGAAATATTCCTCTTTATTATTGGGAACTGTTGATATTTCTAGTACTCTGCAGCGAGCTTGATACAACCTCACCTGTTTTTCTGAAAGTAATGACGTATCAACAGCATTGTAAAATCAGAGAGAGAAAGAGTAAAACAAAGTCATTTCTATTCTTTGGCATCTAATGGGTCAATTTGCATTGCTTTTGCTAATGTGCATCTCACAGTGACCTGCAAAGACAAAATTTTTTCCTTCTAGGAGGCAGGAAACACCCCTGGTGTTTTGACGCTAGCTCAGCTCTAACCCTGGCTCCCTGCCACCCCCACCACACTTCTGAGCCACAGGGAACTGGCATGCAGAGAGGTGCAGGCTCAGCATCGCTTCCCAACAGCTATGCTCAGCTGCCTGAACAACACACAGCACCACCATCAGCCACCTACCAGTTCCAACGAACTCCAGGCCATTGTATCTAAGCATCATTGACTTAATTAAAAGTGTGATTATTAAATAACAACAATAAAATCAATCAAACAAAAAACTATACACATAAAAAAAAGACAAAAACAAACAAACAAACAAACAAAAAAACACAAGAGCAATTCCATGCATGGGCTACATCCAGTCCTATGGATATAAAGATGCTTCCTTATGGAGGGCCTACATTCTTGCTAAAGGGAGCTGGTTGACAGGTTTTGTGCACTCCGCTCTGCTGTCGTCACCTCTCCTCCCCTCTCACACTCCTCCTTCCACCCACAGAGAAGCATGAAAGGTTCTGAGCTGAGGTGCAGCAGGAAGCCAGCTCATCTCTTCCCAGGAAGATGTGGTGGATAGCGGCTCCTGTGAGGCAAAGCAGCTGGCTAGAAGGCTGGGTTTGGCCCACAGACCAAAATCTGCCTTGCTATATCTTACTCAAAACCAAAGGAGCCTTGTCAGAAGCACCTACATCAAGGTACCTTTGCCCAATATAGGGTCCTTGAAAATATCCATCTGCCATTTTCGTACTCATGTAGCTCAAGAATCACCTTTCCTTCTTCAAATATATTTCATCTGATTCACACAATGGGTATCTCAACCCTTTTTTAACATGAATTTAAAACCAAAAAAAGAAAGGGGGGGTGGGGGGGGGGGTCGGGGGGAAGACCATTTCATCACAAACAATTAAAACCAACAAAGATATATATGGAATATCAGAATGTTTGTTTTGAAAGACCAATGCCATTCCTATTAATTAACAGAGTATTCAGAAATTTGGAAATCTGCTCTGGAACGGGGGTGTGGAATAGCTTAATCAGCCTTTCTTTTTGCCAAACTCTTAGGCCTGCCCATATGTCTCCTCTGCTCAGTCACACTCAACAACACATCCAGGAAGGACTCACAGATCGAGGATGTGTATAGTCCCGATGTGCTCAGGGTGTGGCGAAAGGTCATGGAGTTTTACAGAAACGTTTTCAGCATAGTTTTCTCAGTGTGAGTGTTGAGTTTTCCCACTCTCCTCTTAGGCAGCTTTCTCTCTGCTAAACTGGATTGTGTTTCTGGGAGATTAAAACGAACTGAATGACAATGACCTGTTACTTAGCTATCACAAGTAGGCACAATCGCATGGTACAAATCTATTGAAAAGCAAGGCCACTCAACTATTTCACAATTAACAAAACAAGGACCGTGCTAACTTGGAGACTATCTCAGAACACACTTGAAATCCACTTGAGGAACTTTAAAAAATAATAATAAAAAAAAGTTGAATTTACAAACCTCAACACATCTTTTAAAACAGACTTACTTTATCCGTATAACGGGGCTGGGATGTTTTCAGGATGTATTGCTCATGTCCATGATAGTGAATAACACACATCAGGTACCATTCTCTAGCCCTGAAACCAACTTGCTCAGTGAGGCTGCCACGGGTCTTCCCTCCCTTACCCCCATCCCACACTATGTCCAGCTGCATGCTCACAGCTCAGCAGCCCAGATGACCATAGGTGTAGTGCCTGAGTCCTGCAGACCATACAAACATGCCAGATGATAGGCAAATGTCCAAATACAGAATTTGACAGGTACAGACAGGTACGTTCTTCTCCTTTAGTTGGACAACCAGATGATAGCTCTGCCATTAGTCCCTACACCCCCTGTAAAGTGGAAGGAGGATTTGTGAAATGTTACTGCATCAATCCTAAAAAAATCTATCTATAAGTACATTTACCATCCTGTGAATACAAAGGAGCAAAAGTAATGGGAAACATATAGACAATTTCTGTTTTGCCTTCATGGAGAATTGGAAGCACTTTAATATTGTGTTTATGGTGGAAAAAAGCAGTATTCCAGGAAATACCAGAGAATGATGACACTGCCTTTTGCCTGTTTCTTTCTTCATTCTTTTTTTTTGCTGTTGTCCCAGAAGTGGTAAACTGACCAGGTGGACTCCTACCCACAGCCAGCAGCTGAAGAGCAGCTGCAGCTACTGACTGAGACAGCAATTCTGTACCTTGACCCTTCTCAAAAGTGGTGAGTGTCACTAATTAACACATCATGACCGAATACGTCATCACTGTATTGCCTGTGGTTATCTACAATGCTTTCCCCCAAAAGCAGAAAAAATCTAGAAACAGATGTTTTGGTCTCAATGTTACTTTTATGTAACCAAAACCACTGCAGAGACTTGAACTATAAGACTACTGAGACTAGCTCCCTTTTCAACCTCAGCTTTTGAGCTTGTGCATCTGAACCTAGACAAGGACAATCAGAAAAAAAAAAAAAAAAAAAAAAAAAGAACATTTTGAAAAATTCAGATTTCAAAAGATAACAGTAACTTCTGGTCAAGTCTAAAGGAAGGACACATGAAGAGTCTACTAAAGATGAGACCACTTTTCTGTTCTTCTGTTCAAGAAGCATTACTGAAAAAAGATTTCATCTTTTCCCCAGATTAGCTATGGAGTGTTGAGGTCCACAGACCTTCAACAACACTCAGAGCACAGAACTGCTTCATGTGTTTCAGCAGACTCAGCCACCAGTGTAATATCCTAACCATGCTTGGTTGCAACGCCATGGTCACACTAAGAGCTGTCACTGGAGATATTGAAATGCAGTCAGGAATTTATCCTGTTCAACACCCTTCCTCACAGTTCAACTCAGATAAATACGTTCCAGTGGATCCAATTAATCTCCTAAGGGTTGCTTGGCCCTGCTAAACAGCATCTTTCTTGTCTTTTGCTGTCTTCTTTGGAACTGAGACACACAAATTCTGTGGCTTATCTCTCAGCTTGCTTCCTATCTCAGTAGCCAGTTCCAGCTGCGTCTGCAATCAGCCATGTGAGTAACAACCGCTCCTGAGCGCAGCAAGAAACACAATAAAATTCCTGGTCCAGGCTCAAGCAGACTGGGAGAGGAGGAGAAGCCACTTCCCAGGCTGGGCACAGCAAGTTCCTTAAGGCACTTATTGAGGAGACACTGTCTGATTCCACCAAAGAGGGCAATTACTATTAATGCTTGCTCCGTCCTGTCCAGTGACTGAATTTGTCATAGAGCCTAACCCAGGACACACATAACAGCCTTCATGGTATCATTTTTTCTTCATTTCAATGCCTTTTTACTTTATTAATTTAAGCAGCTACGAATTTGAGTAGTTTTACCAGCAGAGCTCCTAGAATTGCAGTGCTCACTATTTATTCTAGTAGACTTCAAGTACTACCAAAATAAAATTTCTGCAGAAAAAAAAATATACTTTCTTTGTAACTTAATGAGCATTCAACATGAGCATGTACCAGATATAACAAGCAATTCTCAAAGCCACCTCCTGGGTGACTGCTGGGAAAGAACCGGCTGGAACACATCCTCTGCATTGCTCCACCACCTGAACAATGCCTGCTGGGATAGTCCAGAAGTAAACACTTAGAGAAAGACTACTTTATGCCTTTTTCTACCAGAAAAAGTATGTATGATTTCCTCTTCTTTCAGTTCTGGCTGCCAGCTGGACAAGCTACAATACACCACAGGGTACCACTGCCCTTCCACCTGAGAAATATGCAAATATCAACCATTCCCTGTGGTGAAAAGTGGTGAGCAAGAGAGGATGAATGCAGAAAATAACCCCAATAAAAGGGAGAAATTTAGAAAGATCATTTTTTTTTTTGATGTTTCCTTTCTTGATATTTAATTCCCTGGTCCTATGAAATTACTTATCTTTATGGCACAATTTTGAAAAGGAACTGATGCCCCACAGTTTTGCGTATACCAGTTGAAACTGATTTAAACAGCAAATAACATCCACACGTGACTGTTGACATTGTCAAGGAAAACCCTAAAGAAAAGCATTGAAGGGAGTCAGTGAAGAAGTTAACACCAACTTTGAGAAAGATTTTAAGGACAATTTATCTGAAATACTAATTGACAGAAGACAGGAGGAGATGAATTTAAACTTATATGGCACAAACAGGCTTGGATATCAGAGAAAGGTCTCATCAGATTGAAATAGAGTAACACATAGTAGAAGACTGTAGGAACTTATTTGGAAAACACAGCCATGAGTGGGTATAGTAGCACAGTATAGTAATACAATCTGCTGATCCCATAATAAAAATACAGTTTTTCTGAACAAAAATCAGAACAATTTAGCAAGTTTTAGATTTCTGAGAAACAAAAGGACTTGTAGGAAAAAAATGAACTAGAATTAGGTTCCATGCAAACTATCCCTATGGCATTATCAGGGTTTCTCCAAAACTGTTTTAAATGCCAATGCCTTCAGTGTCAGAAAAATCTCCTAAAACCTTTTGATAGTAGTTTCTATTAATTGATGCAAGTTGAGAGCATTAGCAATACGGGGATTCCTGTGAAGATGTCCCACCCATTGATGCATCATCTTGCACTGGCTAAGTTATTTAGCTACTGTGAAATGCCACTTGAAACACACGTGATTAATGTGGTTCTAGCAATCTTGGGTTACACTTAAAAGGTGGTGTAATGTCATAAGCACAATGTCCAAAATGTCTCTAAATTTCTCTAAAATTTCTATTTATGTGAAATAGTATGTTTGTGATTAACTGATATTAGAGCTATGCTAAACTTTTGAAAGACAACATTAAAAGTTCTTGTTAAGTTTTACATGCTAAGTTTTATATAATATTCCAACCCTGAAAATTCAAATAAATAAATAAATAAAATCAAAAAATTATTATTGGTGCTATAATGCTACAACAGGGTCTATACTGAATCTGATGTAAATCTTGATATAATTTATGGTTTTTATTTTTGAAATGACATGAAATTTACATTTCAGAATCTGTTGAAACTACATGTGGCAAGTTTTTCCTGAAAAATTGAGGAAAACTGCAGCAAAAAATAATAATTATGAAATACGACCATGGGAGTGCTCTAGTAGCAATCCAGATACACTGAAATAGTTTGAAATAAATACAGGGTCCCCAGGAGAATAAGAGCCCTGTGTCGCACACAGCCTTAACCCAGTCTGGCTATACTACAGCCTTGCACATAGCCTTAACCTGGTGCAATTAACTATATAGCCAAATGTCAGCTGGGAACAGACAGAAGCAGTTGTTTCTAGAACAGAAGACAACCTCGGAGGAATGGCCTCATTCATACCTCACACAAGGTTTGAGCTTGAAAGGGATTTCTGTCTAGAAGCACTGACTGGTCTCTGTGTTCAAGTCCCTCATCTTTCAAGTAGCAACACTTGTGTATTGACACTGAATTGGCTGAGTTAAAAAAAATAAAAATCAAAACAAAAAAAAAAGGAGGTTTACTTATTAACATTTAGATGATGTTTGTGCACGTTTCAGAAAGAGCAAGTGGGCTTTGCCTGCTGACAAGACACAACTGCACCTATGGCACATTAATCTTTGCTTTGCTTTCATACTTTCTCATGGGTAGAAAGGATTTTGAAATCCAGTGATAAGACTGATGATACAACAAACATCAAAAGATCATAGAAAATCACTTCATTAAATATGCAGGATGAATTTTATTCTAAAATCTCATATAAAACGTCATTGTAGTTTAAATTATCTTACTGAAGTAAAAAAAGTCAATATAGAGATACTATGAGTAGATTAGTGATAGTATTTGGTTCTGAAAAGATTAACTTGAGGCCATTCATATCAGAATCTATGGGAAAAAGCTGAGGCCATGACCAATGGCTTAGTGCCCTCAGTATGTGACACCTGTTTCCTGTGTGATTGTCAGAACCATTATCAGCTTCATAAATGAACAAAGCCACCTTTTTTTCTGAATGAAAAATAGGATGAAAACAGAAAGTCATCTGCTGCTCAACTTCTGTCTGGTTGGAAGCACAAAAAGTGAGAATCCAACTGATTTTGAGATGTAAAACAATTCTGCATTTGAAGGAACCTTTTCCACAGAGATCTTGCAGGTCCCATTAGTTTTTTCTCCTAAGAAGGTATGATCCTGCTAGATCTCATGTATCTGAGCATGCTATTACAGAAACTTTTAAGGAGCAGCACCTGCCTGAGCAAGAAAGGTGATATTCACGGTCAGAAAATAGGGAAAAGCATAGCTTTGTATGATGGCTTGAGATGAAGCAAGTGGTAGTACCAAACAGCACCAAGTTAATCAAACAGGTAGATTTTAACTTCTTTGAACATCGGTTTAACATCTTTGTTGGTAACATGGGCAGTTGGATCAAGCGCACCCTCACCAAGTGTGCCGATGACACCAAGCTGTGTGGTGCAGCCAACATGCAGGAGGATGTTGGAGGATGCCATCCAGAGGGACCTGGACGGGCCTGAGAGGTGGGCCTGTGCGAACCTCATGAGGTTCAGCAAGGCCAAGTGCAAGGTGCTGCAGCTGGGCTGGGGCAATCCCAAGCACAAACACAGTCTGGGTAGAGAATGGATTGAGAGCAGCCCTGGGGAGAAGGACCTGGGGGTGTTGGTGGATGAGAAGCTCAACATGAGCCAGCAATGTGTGCTTGCAGCCCAGAAAGCCAGCCATATCCTGGGCTGCATCAACAGAAGCATGGCCAGCAGGGCAAGGGGTGTCATTGTCCCCCTCTGCTCTGCTTTTGTGAGACCCCAGCTGGAGCCTGCACTCAGCTCTGGGGCCTTCAGAGGGTCCCAGAAGGACATGGATGCATTGGAATGAGTCCAGAGGAGGGCCATGAGGATGATCAGAGGGCTGGAGCACCTCCCCTATGAAGAGGAGATGAAGGAGTTGGGGTTGTTCAGCCTGGAGAAGAGAAAGCTCTGGGGAGGCTTCTCAATGGCCTTCCAGAGCCTAAAGGGGGCCTACAGGAAAGCTGTGGAGGGACTCTTTGTCAGGGGTTTAATGATAGGATAAGTGGGTATGGCTTAAAATTAAAAGAAGGCAGATTTAGATTAGATATTTGGAAGACATTATTTACTCTGAGGGTGGTGAGGCCCTGGCACAGGCTGCCCAGAGAAGCTGTGGATGCCCCATCCCTGGAGGTGTTCAAGGCCAGGCTGGATGGGGCTTTGGGCAACCTGGTCTGGTGGGAGGTGTCCCTGCTCATGGCAGGGGTTTAGAACCAGGTGATACCAGGTACCTTCCAACCCAAACCATTCTGTGATTCACAATATCTAATTAGAGACTTGTATTTGTTCCAAAAACATTGAACCATTGTGCTAAAGGAAGCTGTTTTCCATTTTCTGTTGTATGGTCTTTGACATGACAGTAGTTACAAACTCTCACCTTATTTTGGTAGTGGCAAAAAATGTTGCATTGTTTTAGAAAGTCCCAGTGGGACACAGAAGAGGCAGAAACAGAACAACAAAGAACTCAGTTCTGCAAAAAGATGGCATGTCCTAAATATTCTTATATGTTCAGTTTGGTTATATGTTACAGTCTTCTTCTACATACAAGAATAATAATGTCATTATATCATTAGAATATTAAAATACCAAACTAACCTTCACTGTTGCCCCAGGAAAGAAAAGCCAGTTGCCAGTATCCACAGGATCAAGATTATCTTCTAATACAACTTTTCTGTGAGCAGCATTTATGATCAGGATGTTGTCCAATGCCCAACAGGCTTCATAGACTTCACCAGCATGAACATAATCCTGTTTCCACTGAAAATGGATGTTCTCCCCTTTAGCATCTTCAGGAAGGTACAAGATGTGGATGATCGTGCTGACATTGGAAGGAGCACTGGAAAACAATGATATTGAATTAGACCAAGTTTAAGCTATAGCCAGGAATGCTTTTCCCTCATTTAACACATCTGCCAGGTGTGACACAGTTATACTGACATCTCTTGTATGTTGGTAGATCTTCTATGTCAATTAGAAAATATCTGTCCCAAGGCAGAGTCCCACTGTGTTTGGCAGTGCCCAAACTAAGGCAGCCCTGCTGCAAAGAACTTTCAAGCTAGGATGGTGAATAACAACAGATCAATGCAGAGCCTGGAGAGCAGGAGCACACAGTATGGCAGCATTCATACTCGATATTGGTTGCAGGTCCTAGGTGACTGGCCATTTTCAGGTATTTTGCAGGTATGGCCAAAAGGAAATATTAAGGAAGCTTTTTATGAAAGCAGATCTCCACAGATGTGATATTTGCATGAGCTGTCACCAAAAGAAACTCCCAACTTCTGGTGTTACTCTCCCTCACCTAGTGGGATGGAACAGAATGGCTGGAAGGGAAAGCTGGGAACTTTCTCTGACCAAGCTGTCCTTCCAATCCCACAGCCCTGATGGCAGGCTGATTCTGTGTGGGGAGGGACAGGTATTCTTTATTTTGGCATGCTGCTTCCAAAACAATACAGAAGAAACAACGTAGTTGGCCTCTCTCGCACTTGCCTCTATGAATGGTAAATGTGGGGGGGAGAGCCAGACCTGGAGTATTGGCAATGACCAGGGCCTAGAGCTCTGCTTCCCGAATTTGCCCTCAGAGCTTTGAAGACTGAAGGTCATACCTAGCACTATGTTTTTTTTTTTTTTTTTTTTTTTACTTTGCCACTGGTAATGAAAGGACTGAGCTCTGTATGTGCATGGAAGGGATGCTGAGAATTGTTATTTTCATTTCATTTTGCATCCAGCAAGGGAATCAGCTACATTTGAACCTCAGGGTGCGAGGAGGTACAAAGCTGGGGTTTGCATCATGTCAGCTCTGCAACCTTGCCTCTACCCTGGTGGTGATGCCTCAATGGGTTAATAATTTGTGTGCCTTAATTCAGAAGTAATCCAGAACTTTTAGGGAAAAAAGGCAACAAGAACTTGCTCACATAGGACAAAACTGAGGGACTGCTTTTTGTCAAACAAATCAATAGAGTGCATGAAATGTTGAAAAGCAACTGTATGTGGTCTATATTCACACCCAGAACAAATCACCTTGCACTTGCAAAATGTTATGTCTTTTGCCGTCCACTGCAATGCTGCTCTGAGACATTGTCCTCACTACTCCCTGAGCCCTGGGGATGGTTCACATCCAGCACTTCCCTTACCCAAGAGACATCCTTCCCCTCCCTCTGAAATTGCACTAACATGACATGCAACAACACACCAGCACATCACCACGGTGCCTTTCCTGCCCTCCTGTCACACCCCATCCCAGTTCTCCCATTCCCTGGAGATGCATGAAGTGCAGAGAAAGCCACTGAAGCGAATTCACATAAATACTGTAACTCATACAGACCACAGGAGAAGTGAGCATCCTTTCATAATTCATCCTCCTCTCTGCTTTGCATGACATTGCTCTATTGACCCATTTTCTCCTGACTGTTCCAGCAGTCAGAATTAAAACAACACAGATAAAACTGTATGTGCACTAGTTTCATATATTCTGGGTTTCAAATGTTTATGCTTGTGCCATCGCAGCTCTTGAATTTCCTGGTTGCAGAGCTATGAGGGTAGCTGGTATCTTATGAAATAGGTGTATAATTTTGCATCAGTGTGAGGAAAGATGGTGTATGGTTACTTTGAGGTAACTCCACTGGCTGCAGTAAAGAGGTACATGTCTCAGTTTATATTTTTGTGAGATAAGAATTATTGTAATTGGTTTCACTTAAATTGTTCATAACTTGTGTCTTCTTCAAAGAAATCATAATCAGACCCAGAAGGAGCAGGAGGATAAGCTACTGAAACCCACTGCCTTACAGCCAGAGATTTGCTTGCTCATCAGAAATTTAGTAGTTCTTTACCCCACAAATTGTGTCAATGGTCTGAAAATGGACTCAGGCAAATCACCTGTGTGGCGCAGGAAAGCAGATTGAGACACAATGAGGACAATAAATATAAATAGCGTTTTTTCTTTCCCAGTTGTACTTGTTTAACTATATATAATGCAACTGCACAAAATATCTTTCTCAATATTATTTAATAACGTATTAGATGTTTCTAAGAAATCAGAATGATCTCCATTACTGATTCTCTATTTAAAGGTGTACATTTCACAAGAATATATTTTAAAATTCTTGTTCTTCTCATTCATAATCCTTTGTGCTTTTGTGTAAACCAGTCTGTTAAAAAACAAGGCATATTTCACCACAATCTGGTTATTATAAGAGTGTTAGAAGCCAAATGTTCACATCAAACCATAAACCATTTTTATGGAACATTTTATCCTACCAAAGCAGAAACCTGCAACACTATAAATCATTGTTCTTGCTGAGATTAAAAGCAGTGCAAAAATGCAAGGTTTTGGTTTGGAACAAAACAATCATGAGGAGAGCACAACAGGCCTTTTTTCCTGGTGTTTGGTGGAGAGCACCAATTAAGAAAAGTCTCTGTGACTATGATAAAGTGCTTTCTTTTTCCTTTTTGCTTTAATCAACTTACATTTCACTCTTGAAGATGTCACTGTGTTCACTAACTTTTGATTTAAAAATGGTTTGGCAGTTTGACAGTCTTTCCATTCTTGGTACAAAACACACTGATAACCACCTCACTAAATGAGGTTTGGAGCAGACCCTTGGTGAGGACCAGGAATACAAACCCACACGCTTGAAGCACAGCATGAAACAGAGCCTGAACCTTCCAGTTAACAGAGTTACACTTTAACTCTAAAGCCATTCTCTTCCTGACCTCCCACGTAAGAGTGGATGAAACTGTGATTTGCTAAGGGAACTAAGGACAGATCATGCATGACATATCTGGTGGCCTTCTACTGTGGGTTTACAGCATTGGTGGATAGGGGAAGAGAAACAGATGTCATCTACCTGGACTTGGGCAAGGCATTTGACACTGTCCCACATGATAATCTTGTCTATAAATAGAAGAGTTATGGATTTGATGGAAGGATCATGTAGTGGGTAAGGAAATGGCTGGATGGTTGCACTAAGAAAGTTGTGGTCAATGGCTCAAATTGTGGTCAATGACTCAAGGTCCAAGTAGAAATCAGTAAGGAGTGGTGTTCCTCAGGGGGTGGTATTGTGACCAGTGCTATTTAACATAGCATTGGTGACACAGAGAGTGAAATTGAATGCACTTGCAGCTAATTTGCCAATGACACCATGCTGTGTGGTACGGCCGACATGCAGGAGGAAGAGATGCCATCCAGAGGGACCTGGACAGGCCTGAGAGGTGGGCTTGTGCTACCTCATGAGGATCAACAAGGCCAAGTACAAGGTCCTGCAGCTGGGCCAGGGAAATCCCAAGCACAAACACAGTCTGGTTGGAGAATGGATTGAGAGCAGCCCTTGGGAGAAGGTGCTGGGGGAGTTGGTTCACAAGAAGCTCAACAGATCCTGGCAATGTGCGCTTGCAGCCCAGAAAGCCAGCCATATCCTGGGCTGCATCAACAGAAGCATGGCCAGCAGGACGAGGGAGGTGATTGTCCCCCTCTGCTCTACTCTTGTGAGACTCCACTTGGAGCCTGCGTTCAGCTCTGGGGCCCCCAGCACTAGAAGGATGTGGATGAATTACAATGAGTCCAGAAAAGGGCCATGAAGATGATCGGAGGGCTGGAGCCCCTCTCCTATGAAGAATGTCTAAAGGAGTTGGGGTTGTACAGCCTGGAGAAGAGAAGGCTCTGGGGAGGCTTCTCAATGGCCTTCCAATGCCTAAAGGGGGCCTACAGGAAAGCTGTGGAGGGATTCTTTGTCAGGGGGTGTAGTGACAGGACAAGAACTAATGGTTTAAACTAAAAGGGGGTAGATTTAGATTAGACATTTGGAAGAAATTCTTTACTCTGAGGGTGGTGAGGCACTAGAACAGGTTGCCCAGAGAAGCTGTGGATGCCCCATCCCTGGAGGTGTTCAAGGCCAGGCTGGATGGGGCTTTGGGCAACCTGTTTTTCTTGGGTGCCATCCCTGACTGTAGCAAGGGGGTTGGAACTCATTGATCTTCAAGGTCCCTTACAATCCAAACCATTCTATGATTCTGTGATTCTGTGCCAAAAGCAGTGGCAGTTCTGCAATTAGCATTGGTGGCCATAATTTCACCCCTCAGCTTTTAATGTGCCTAAACAAGTGAGAACTGAGAAGCTAGCAATCAAAAAGTTTTAAAAGACCGAGGCTTAAACAACACCTGCTCAGCCAGAAAGCATGAAAATGATTAAAAAACTGTAACAAACCTAATTTTTTCCAGCTGAGTCCAATCCGCAGAACTATTCTTACTGTAGGACACTGTGATGCTGGGATCTGAGTAGCTAAAGCGGCATGAACCTGATCCTGTGAAAAGCAATGAAATTAGAAGCGTTACGACACATTGAAGCAATAAATGATCCTCCAATAACAACCATTGCTGACTGTGCCTTTGTCACATCATCACTCCTCTGTAATTTTAAAGTGCTTTGATTGATGATGAAATTTCCTGGGATCTGTTGCTGCAGGTAAACACGAAATAATGCATGCTTTATGAGTCAGAAATAAAGTAGAAATGATAAATCACAGCAGTGCCATGTAATCTCTGCAAATTTCCCAAGGGAAGCCAAATAAATTGCTTAACACCCCCTACTGCAGGGAAAAAAGACACCATATAATGTTTAAACAAAACCTTGTTATTAGAGTATAATCCACAGAGCAGTATTTATAGGGAAAACAGTTAAAGACTGTTTTCACATTATTACATAGAAAAAAAAATAAACAGAAATAAAAATACTGTAAATGATAGGAAAATATATACAGGATTACTCGAACCGAGTGTGCTCTAGGAATTTAAAAGAACAAAGACATTAAAAAATTAGTTACTTTAAGGATGCCCAAAGAGAATTAAATGAAGATATCATCCCATATACTCACTAGAGCCTATAATTAATAATAAACATTGGATGTTGATCTGGGAATCTCAGAACACTTTACAAAAATGAACTAATTAAGCCTTATGGCACCCCTGCAAGGTAGGGTAATATATTTACTTTTGATTTGTAAAAGGGTGCCTCTGGGTGTTGTCACAAAGCATAAACTTAACAATTAATAAAGGGGACAGTCAAAATAATAAAAACTGTGACTGAAAAATTTGACCTACCAAATGTGATAAACAAACTGAGTGATAATTAAATACACTAAAAATACTATTTTTGTTCTCAAACATCAAGTAATTCATCCCTCTCAGAAAATTTAACACCCAATGAAACAGACAAATCCAAATGCGTTTTCCAAAGATCAACATTTCTACTTCATAGACAGGTTGAAATGTGAGACTCAAAGGTCAGCAGACAGCAGCTACCTTCCATATTTAAAAGAAGCTGCTCTCAATTAAACAACACCTCTGATTGCATCAGGATATTGCTGAATGAGTACCACAGCTTTGCTTACAGTAGGCGTATGTATTATGTGTGGTACAAGTAGCATGTTATGCTTCTGAGTGCTTCAGCTATGTTCAGCTGCAATTAAAATAATGTTTATATGGGTGTATAAATACACATTATAAAAATATAATGTATATATAATATATTCTATAAAATTATAAATATAATTGATATAAAATGGAAATATACACACATTTCTGTTTGTATATGCAAATGTGGAAATTGCTGAACATAAAATTTTGCAGCTTGGGGTACTTATTGTTGTAATGAAATAAATGGCCTGATTAAAAAAGCGTTGACCGCTTGTACAAGAGACCAGCCTACACATATGAATAGGAACATATGTCATGATGTACACTGCTTGCAGCCCCTGTTCCCCCGAGGCAGCTCCCATTCACAGCTCTCAGCTTGACAGCAGCCGCACAACTGTTTTTTCTGCTCTGCAGTACAAACCACAACCAGAGGGGAAAACGCCCAAAAGATGGGATGAAATCCTATCTCTGGAATTTTGCCTGATGCACCAAATAGCATCCTGGAAATGACCCACAAAGTTAATTTCTTGTATCTTTTACTTGTGTTAAACTGTAAATATAGAAGCAGATCCTTCCGTATCCACTCACTACAGCTGTGTGGGGGTACGTTCAGCTGCTCTGATACATACACTGCTGTAACAAGGCACAGAATAATTAATATTGCAAAAGCAGCAGGACTTTGAATTACCAAACATGTACCCAAAATGACTACAAAGCAACTCTCTGGGTATAATTTACTGACAAGGTACTTTATTTCTATCACATTAAAACCAAATGATGTCAGAAAAAGCCTTTGTATTTCATATTTGCCCATCTGCTGAGATGGTCTACTTCGCTGAGTGGCATCTGCTGTCAGTTCCTACTTGTGGCTTTTAGGAGTTCCAAAATTTAATCATATTCATTTATTTTATTACAGGGGAATTTGGTTCAAAACCAATGAACTTCAGCTGTTTTAACCACTTTGGCTGACAAGAGGCTGTTAGGCAAAGCAGCAACATACTGACTTTTCTGTCATACAAAAACTAAAGGAGCATAAACAGGACAAATAACCTGTTAATAACGTGCCATTTCAGTTATTGTTGCAATCAGCTCTTGGTATGGTACTCTTAAACAAAGCCAAGTCACAATGTCCTGCCAAAAAAAGATGAAGAAGGCCACATTTGCTGACTATCCCATAAAGACAATAAGAAACAAGCATTTCCAGTCCTCATATATGAAGGACGTAATCTCTTAAATCTGAACACCCTCAGACTATGCAAAGAAGATAAAAGTCACTGGTTCTTTTGAACCAGTGAAAAAGGGCTTTGTAAGGCAGATGCGGTGTTTCTCTTGTGTTATTGGAAAGAGAGCAGTTGGGACAAAGAAAAGAGGCGAGACAAGTTCTGGTTTCTATTATTATTTTAATAATCAGGACCAGTTTTATTAAGAGTAAAAATAGTTTGCAAATGTCATCAAGGTCAAAGTAAGCAGCAGTTACTGAGTGATGACAAATGTGTTCTTATCAGTGTTTAAACTCCTTTTTTAATGCATGTTCTTTACTCAAAATCAAAAGATATATATAAAAAAGCAACCATTTACGTATCTAATTCTGCAAAAATTTAATGGACAATAAATACATAAACAAACAAATTCACCCATCTGAAAAAAATGCCAACATGTTTCAGGCATTATTCTTTACAATTAGAACAATTTTTAAAATTATTTTTTATTTTTAAATGTACAAGAAGTATGAGGGTCTTGTGCTTGCTTCTTTTGCAAAACCAATATTCTTCCTAGCTTATATCAATAGTTTCTTCCCAAGGAAAGGGAGAAAGGTGAACATAAAACTGTTCTTCAGAACTAGACTTATTGAGATGTTATCTAAACATCTGATACATACTTTCAATATAATTTTCAATATGTAAATATTCTCAATATTACTTTCAATATTGTTATTACTTAATGCTATTCCTATTACTCATATTACTATTATTTCAGTAATCTGAAACCAGAACTATTTAAAATATTTTGTGGAAATCTGCAGTTTGGATGTTTGCCTCTGCATTGACTAACAAAGCCATCTCCTGACTTTGTGAGCTATTAGGTGATCAAAATTCAAGTAGTAACAGAGCAGAAGCTGAAGGCAAATTCCAAAATTCCTTCACACTGCTTCTAGAGATGGTAATAAATGTTGTGCCAGCTCTAAGCAGAGCCATGTGGGTAGGATGTCACACTGTAAATCTTCATACCTGCCCATCTTCTAAAGAAAAAAATGTATAAGATGACATAAAACCTTTTGAATGAGCCTAGAATATGGTTGTTTTAAGCCAAGAATGCCCAGGTTTTTAATTAGTCATGAAAACAGGTAAGAAAACATATGGAATGATTGCCATTAAGAACTCTATATTAGTAAATTACTGCATTAGAGCAAAATGTTGTTTCTTTCTTAAACCAAATACATCACAGTAAATCTGATGCCTTGATATGGTTATTGTCAGTTAGTTCAACTTTCTAAAAGTTACCAATATGCTTTCAAAATTAAGGGGCGTGTATTTGCAAATTATTCAATATGTATAGGCAAGAATTTCCTTGGGTTTCAGGAAATAAGATGAATTCTTCCTTTACTGAATTTTTGCAAATTCTTCCTTTGAAATGTTTTTACTCTTTTTCATAGGCTTCTAGCTGAAGTTCACAGATTTCTAAAAATTTTGAGAAAATGCTAGAGACAACCTTCATGAATATTTTTTCAAATGATATATTTGAAACTCAGACAATATTTTTTCGTCTGCTATGGAAAACTATGAATAGTAAAACAGCTTCTGTTATAAAACCCAGCTATATTCATATATCGAATATTCTGAAACACTAATTTATTTGGTCTGTGCTTCACATTCTTGGATTTTGCCCCAAGGCAAACCTGAATAAAATAAAATTTGCTCAAAGTGGAATCCAGACAAAAACTCTGATAGAGGATGATTTTGACTGGTAGGGTCTGTGAATGCTGAGTAGCTCCTTCCTGCTGCTTTACTAATTCTACCTAAACAAAAGAGTGAAGAATAGAAAAGGGAAGAAAAAACATGTTTCTTAACTGTTTTGCTACTTGTTCTGGAGGATTTGTAACACATAGCAAGGTGTACTGAACACTGAACGCTTATGTCCTAATGAGATGGTCATGTCTTTTTGCTTTTTTTTCTAGAAGACTTATTAATCTTGTTTTGGTTTCTTACAATGCCTTTATTAGTGAATATTTTATGCACCTTATGTTTTAAAACATTGTGAATGTAGTAGTACTAAGAGTATTTAAGGATAAATGTTATGAAGGCACTTCATAACAGGTATTTGTAACCAGGTATTGATGTATTTGCATCTAGGCTGACAATGGAGGCAAAATTAATGCAAGACTCACTACAGCTTTGCCTCCAACTGTGCCAGATCTGCAGAAATCCGAGTCATGTGGCTGTTGGTCTCTAAGATTTGTTAACAACACTGATTAGAAGCTGGTGTTTTGCTGAGATAAAACTGGGTGCCATCTGCAAGGGAAGCAATATTTTTCTCCTTATAGACTCTGACGCCCTCCGCCTCTTGACAACCTCCTGATAGCTCCTGCAAGTGCTTCAGTGGATAAGCAGATGAGATATCTAATGCTGGCTCTAAGGAGAATAAGCATAATGTGTAACTGTGTGAGAAAAACTCACATGAAAATTTGTAGAAGGGTTTGATTGTGTCCTAACAGTGGCCTGAAAGGGAGCTCAGAAGAATCCTGTTTATCTAATACTGGAAGATTACTTTTGTTCATTTTGTTAAAGTGATGAATAATGATTAGTGTTTGCTAAGGATTATGATTTGCTGATATCACTTGAATTAAGCCAGACAGAATAGTATAAATTACTAGTGGTCAAATTTGGCTGGCATGCTGATAATTTTTTTTTCCAAATTAATGAACCATACAGTCTGGTATAATGAATGCTCCATGGATACTACTTAAAAAAAAAAAAAAAAAAAAAAAAAAAAAAAAAAAGTATATGTTTATGTTATCTTCTAGTAAAGAACCAAATGATTTTAACCATGTTAAAAGATGGAATATTTTGGGCTGGGAATACTAGAAGTACTGGTACGAAAACATGCAACTCGCTATTCCTGTAATACTCACTCTGAAAATTTCATCAAGAGAAGGTCACAGGAATATTTTTAATTTTCCTTGAAGCCACAATTCTGAATTTGATTTCAAGTGTGATTTTTAATTCTGTCAAATTTTAGATCTTTAACCATTTTTTGGTGTCTTTGTTTATAGATCATCTGGAATACAAATAAATATCTTAAGCATAAAATCTTAACATTTAAAACCGCAAGAACTGTGTTCTATGTTGTAATTTTATCCTACTTTTTCATACAAATAATTAAGCACTTTATTGCTGACTATTTGTTTCTCCCTTACAAGAAGATTTTGACTGTCTGTGCCCCTGTGTGTGTTCTGGCAAACAACTTGGAATAAATACCGAACACTAGGAAAAAACAATGCCAAAGGTGTTTGCCTTTGGTGAAAACCAGAGCTACTTAACTTTAGCGTGAATTATGAAGTTTGAGATGCAAAGTCTCAACTATTCATTTCCATCAGTTTTTGGAGAACAGCTAACTTTTGTTCCACTGACAGCTTTAGACTGTTTTTTTACTTTGCAAATGCTGGTAGTTACATCCAAATTAAAGGTTGACAAACGTGCTAGAAGCCTCCATCATAAAACTGTGTAAGAGTAGAATAGTTAGTAACTACATTGGATAAAAAATAATCAAATGGACTTCAGAACTGAAGTCCTAAAATTAATCAGAGGTCAAAGCCCCATTGGATGGGGCCCTGAGCAAGCGGGGACCCCACCCAGAAGATATCCCCGGTTGGTGCAGCAGACCTCCCATCTTCCCTTTTCACCCATGTCCTGCGAAGGTTCTCAATAACAGCAAAACTACTTTCTAAGAAGTAATCCAGCTGTTAAGTAAGGTAAGTCTGAGAAAACACTTATCTGGCCCAACTTCCTTTCAGTCTATTTATATTCAGTGATATGATGTGCTTCCTGTGCTCACACAAATTTTATTCTCTTCTAATGAACAAGACAGATCACAGATCATATTTCTTTTTGTGCTGAGAACATTAAGGATAGAAAAATAAGCCAGGCAGAAAGCTGTATTTCCCTTATGCCAGTTTCCAGCTGATTCTGATGTAAAGATGCTCAGCTAATTATAGCATATCTTTCTGAGATACAGGCAGCAGGTATGTTATTGGATAATGTGTCTGTTGCCAAATAAATAATTAAATGATGCTTCTAAATTTAACCACATTCGTAATTACATCAATAGTGTATAGAGTACCTTGCTGAAGGCAAAGTGAGTAAACTTGTTAACATTTGGATGTAATAGACACCCATTAATTACAGCTACTGAAACAATAATATCATTAACTCCCCAGAAAGACTCTTTCAGTGGTTCTTGAATGTCTGACTAAGTAGTAAGCCCTACGCTAAGTAAGCATTTTCTACTTGTGCACCCATATTGTATTCTTCAATATTATTGCCATTAAATGCTTAATGTCAGATCAGGCAGAGGTTGTCTGAGAGGGTGACCTTTCAATGAAGCTGGGTAAAATTTTAATTATGCCACTTTAAACTTAAAGTAGTTATTAATTGGTACACTAACTTGTATCAATAAGTAGACAGAGACCTATTGCTTAGCTCTGATTAGCAGCCTGGGTCACCTGTGAAGGTCAGTCAGTAATCCAGACCTTTAACACCATAAGGGTATGAAAGCACAGCTAGAAAGTAAATGGTGTTTTATTCAGATCCCAACAGCTAGCATGTACCAGGGAGGCATACAGAAAGCACACATTGGTCCCAGAACTGCTATGTAAAAAGATGGTTGCTCAAATATAAAGACCTGAAAGTAGTTTCCTTGCCTGCTTTAATGAGTTTCCCCATCACCAAGAAAATCTGGGAAATATTTATTTTTTCAAGCTAAGTCCTGAATTAAGGTGACTCTCTTTTCTGAAACCCTATAAAACAGATTGCCTGTCATTAACTTTATATGTAGGTAGGTAATAACTGGTTGGGTGAAAGCTTTTTTTTTATTTTTTTCAGTGCCTGATGGGTTTTCTCTATTTTTATCTGCTTTTGCTGTCATGGAAAACCCCTCCCTTCCCCACTGGAGAAAAAAATACAGGAGCATTTTACTGAGCTGGGGTCTTCTATTCCCCCTTCCCTCCCCCAGGAACTACAGATGCTTTGTTGTTTGAGTTAATTCAGAAATGGACAATTTTAATCATACAACAGTGTTATCCTAATACAAAGATATGAGCCGGATTAAGATGAAAGTCAGTCTGTAATCCGGTATTTATTATTTGCAGCAACCAATTTGGTAATGGCTCGCATTCGACAACATGAAGGTGTCTCTGCCACCTGCCTTGAGTCAGAACCCAGGGACTCGGCTTGCTTTATCTTTGCTGCTTTTCTCTGCACAGTAAATCTGTAGCGCTCACACTTTAATTCATAACAATGGAAGAGAACCCCTGGTTCTGAACTAATAAAAACAGTATTTCATTGCAACCTTGGACTGGCCAAAACAGCACAAATCATTTCACCAAAAGGCTATTAAAATGTCTTTCAAATATCGCGTTAACTTTAAGCCCTGGTTTCGACCTAGGCATTATCTAGGCAGCCCCTCTTGTATAACTCAGCAAAATCAGTAACCACCATCTAACATCTCCACTCATGCTATGTGAAGTGTGCTGGATGATGTTACTTATCTGTCTTACTCTTTCACATTAGGTGCAATTTATAAGCTATGTATCTACACAAAGGGCTTCTCTGCCAGGAAAGTGAAAACTAGTGGGTTTCATGCCAGGCAGTAGAAAATGACAATCTGGGAGGTAAATAAAAATTTTTAATATTGTTTTATCAAGTGGAAGAAGAGAAATGAAGCAAGCAGAAGAAATTCAATATGTCAAATTACACCAATTTTGCATTTAATTATATCAAATTCTCCAGCTCTTCCCCAATGTATAGGAAACAAATCAGGACAAAACAACCTGGGTGTTCAGCTACACTCTGTTTTCTTGCTGCTTAGAAGGGACTGGATCCAAATGTAGCAACAATCAAGCTTCATTTCACAATCTTGATTTCTTACAGGCCTCAGAGCTTTAATTTACCTAATTTAAAAGCTGTTTTTATGCACTATTTAAACTCAGTTTATGCAGAGTCCTAACAATTTTTTATTAGCCAGCTTCCCAGCAATGGAATCCTTTTAAAACTATGAATGGCCCCACATTTTCTTAACACAAAATAATCTATCTGTCCTGCTGACAGTAGCAGCCATCTCCGTGTGATTCAACCACTGTGTGCTTCGGGAATTCTCCTCACCTATTCATACCACAGTTAACATGAACTTATGAATGTACCAAGCACACAAATCTGGTGCTTTTTAGAAGGCATCAGAGCAGAAGAAATCTGGGTGCTGAAGGAAATCATCCATGAAAGTGATTAAAATGAAGGGGTGGCTCAACAGGCCCAAAGCATTTAGCTCCATAGTTTCTGCCATGACTATTTTTGTGTTCAGCTACAAGACAGTGAGAGATTTAAAAGATCAAATGCTATTCCTTTCTGTCCTCAGAAGAGACTTATTTTTCACTTCTGTATTTCTCTAGAGACACGAGTGAATTTTCATAGCAATTCTGAAAGGACTTGCTCATCTCTGTCCAGCTCATCTGAGGGCAAGTCCATTGCTACCGCAACATGGCTATCACAGCATTTGTCAGTTGTTGTATAGCTTCTGCTAATTATAAAACTAACTAATAAAAAAAGAAGAGGAATTAAGAGAAAATGGTCAGCTGTGGTTAGCCAAAGCTAAGGCATATTCTTATTGAGTGGTCTGAATCCAAGCAGGAGATAAAGACAATGTAAAAGCAGTACTGTCAATATAACAGCTGCCACCAAA
This sequence comes from Oxyura jamaicensis, assembly GCF_011077185.1. Classification (NCBI taxonomy): domain Eukaryota; kingdom Metazoa; phylum Chordata; class Aves; order Anseriformes; family Anatidae; genus Oxyura; species Oxyura jamaicensis. The sequence continues at coordinate 12,778,699 of NC_048893.1, forward strand.
AATTAATTAAAACATGATAAAAATAGAAATTACTATTGCCTTTAGTCTGTAACATGGGGCCAAATGCATTAATAGTTGTTTGTGCTGCTGAGCCAAGCAGCGTAGGGGTGTTTCTAGAGAGGAGGAGAAGGAATTACCTTGCCTTGCAGATGCCCTGCAGAGCCCTCCAGATGCTACTCTAGGTGAGCACCTGGAGAGGCTGCTATTTCCTCCACAGACATACATGGGGGTCAAGTGAATCAGCTGCTGTATTTATATCTATAGATTATTTCTGTAAGGTAATTTTTGTCCACTGTGGTCTTCTGTTTGCTAAGGTTAATAGGGAAGCAAATGTATTTTCTTAAGCATAAAGCTTGGCAGTAAGGACTAATCCAAAGGGCACATTCAGTGACTCTGTTAAAAAACAACTTATTAGTAATAATAAGATTTGTGTAGTCTGAATATGTATCGGAGAAAAAAAAAAAGTATTTCCATTATCTACACAATCAGTTACATTTTATAATTCAATTCTCTAGGAATCACACTGATAACAAAGTCAAACTGCTACCACAAAATTGAAGGAAGAAATTTAAGCCTGAAAAAGTTGTATTTTTTTTTACTAGAAGTGTTAAAAAAACTCTCAGTGCTTTGTCTTCAACACACACCACTGAGATCCTTAGCACTTGGATTCGCAGAGTAAAGCAATTCTGGTGTTGACTCCAGTGACCTCAGTGGTTCGGAAAGAGTAATAGGGGCTGCTGGGTTAATGACTCACTAACCTGCTGCCTGAGGTGAGGCTGGGCATAACATGAATACCTTTTGGAACCATCATGTCAAAGATCTGCATCCAAATCAACGACCCTTACTCATATGCTAATCAAAAGCATATTTTAAACTGTTTTCTCCATTCCACTTGCAAAAGATTGTGAAATCTGCAAGCAATAAAAATAGGCTGTAAATACACTGTGCCACATAGAAGTTCTTGATACGTGCATTACACATGCACCTTTCCTCTTAACAAAATTATACTACAAACATAAAGGTCAACACAGGCTAGATGATTTCTCTTCATTTAAGTGCTGCTGATGATCTGATGGATTTATAAAGCTCAAGAATTTTGAAGTGAAGACAGTGGTGACCGCTCAACCAGAAAATCAAGTTGCAAGAGTGAAAAGTATGCTGAGCAAGACTGAAGAAATTATTAGCTTTGTTGCTTATTTCAGTGATTAAATGATGAGCTTGTCAATGAAATATTTATGCATGTGACAGCAGAAAACTTAACACTTTATTTCCTTTTGGGAAAAAAATAAACAGAAAATAGGGAGAACGAGGATACCACTGAAAAATCACTGAGTAATGTATCTGCACCCTGAATTGTTGGAGTTCCTCCTTACCAAAAAGTCCTGAACACAAGTAAAAACCTTTCTTCTATAATACTTTAAACATATGGAAAATAATAGGTGCACATATCCTTGCACTAGGGTTACATCAGAAAAATATTAAGAGAGATTGATAAGCTGCAGTTATTGTAGTGACTATAAGAAGTCTGATTTATCCCTACAAAACACTGTAGGTTTCATTCCTGTTAACTCCTGTAAGATAAATCATCAATAAACTTGGTCATCTGATGGATGTTTAGACAAAATAAGCTGGAACAATGGAAGGAGCGATAGCAACAAATGCCAGAGAAGTGACAGAACAATTTGAAAGAAGCTACCCCAGGAGCAGCAGGAGAAAGGGGCCATTCTTACTCTATGAGTAAGGTTCCATCTTCTTACTCTGTAAGTAAGAGGCATGTTTTGCTTCATGTTCAAGATTTTTTTTTTATTATTATTATTATTCTGGCTATAGCAGGGACTAAACGCACGATTCATCCAGAAAAAATACCTAAGGAAATTCTAGTGTCAGGATTGTTTGTTGTCCTGTCTCTGAAAACCACCTTTGCTCATGCATTCTTCATCTCCAAGTCTTTCATGTTACCAGCAAATAATACTCAGCAGCACCTTCTAGCCAGCTTAGTAGTACTCTCAGTACCTGACAGAACTTCAGAGAAAGGGTTTTATTTTATTGATTGCAGGCAGAATTTTCCTTCATGATATTGAGTTTCTTGTAAGATCCAACCTGAATGATTCAATGGTTCTATGGTTCTATGTTTCATTTGTCACATTGAACATACACTGCAACTTTTTCAAGTGCTGTGGTCTCACGCCTAAATCTGAGGTATAAAAAGAGTGGCAAGTCCTAGGCAGACATGCAGTTATCCCAGACTTTCTGTATGTCTTTTTCTCCACGCCAGGAATCCTAGCATGGCTACCACTAAACTAACAGAAAGGCATTTCAGAAGATTGCATTAATAACTTTAACTTCCATTACCTGATTTCTAAGCTAGATTTTACATAGTTTTATATTGGCTGTCTCTTAAGTTCACAGCAATCCAGTGTAGGAAAACTAAATGATGCTTATATAAAAGTAGTAATTCCATCACAAGATCCCAATGAATAAGAATGCAAATAATTTTTGTCAAAATGTGCTGTTTCTGTATATCAGAAAACAGTGCACAGAAGTGATAACAGTGAGGTAATGAGAGGTTTCATTCTTATGGGTTCATGCAGATTATTTTTTGATTTGGTAACATATTGCTTGGCACATTTTGCATTTCATTTAAAATTCTCTTTTGTTTAAACCAAAGTGATTGGTACACATATGAAAGGACCATAACTCAACTAAAATCAGCTAGGGAAAGGTGTTTTATGATAGGATCAAAGGGAAACTAATCCAAGTCACATATTTGCCTAGTCCTTAATAGCCAATATTAAGGGTGACTAAAGGTAAGGATTAATGATTGACTGAAAGTAGATTCTGTTTGATTTGGGAACCCAACCTTCCTAAAAGTTCTTTATCATGATGGTAGAGTTGCTTTTGTGGAAGAGGAATTCCAAGCCCAAGCTTTTTCTCCAAAGAAAGAAAAAAAAGAAAAAAAAATAATAAAAATGACCTTTGGCTAGCTCTTTGTTTGCAAAACTGTTAGCTTGTTCTTTAAAAAATTGAGCTGAAATGCCAACTGTTTGAAATATGAAGATGTATCTGATTCCAGAAGGTATTTTTTAACTAAAAGAAAACCCAATCTTTTTTTTTTTTTTTTTTTTTTTTTTTAATAAATTTAAAAATTTTTTTTATATTTATTTTATTTTATTGTTTTAATAGGGGGGAAAGCTTATTAATGTACTCTAGTAATGACAGAGGATCTCTGTGATATATCTTAAAAGTTGAAGAAAAAATAATTTTAAAATAGCATCCTTCCTTACAAACACATTGTATTTATTCAGTACAACAGTGTCAAATTCACCCTGCTTGCAGGGGAGTGTTCAAGAGTTTTCCTGAACAAAGCTGAAGAATAGGAGCTTTCCTTATCAAGTTATTCCCATTTTCCAAAATTGTTCAATAGCCAAAAATAACCTATCAATACTAAAGCATAAAGAAAGAGTCATGAAACAAAGTTTTTCACGGTAATTTAACATTTTCCATTAACAGTTTTCACATTGAGATACACATAGCCTCGAGGAGTGCCTGCCCAGAAGGACAGTCTGTGTGTTGGTGCTCACTACAGCACCTTTGGCTTCAACTTTGTGTTAGACTCAGATGTGCTGTGGAGGAAGAAGGACTGGAAATAGCCTGCCAGTGCTGAACACCCACACAACCTACATACCCCACAACCATGGGAATTTATGTTTGAAGAGGACACACAAGGAACAATGCATGAGCAGTTCCATTTGCACACCTCACACCTTGGCATTGATCCCCTAAAGCCTTTTCTCTTCTTATGGGACTCCATGGGTCTCTTTCTTCCCATGTCATTAATCTCTCATCCCAGTCATTAATCTCTCATCACTGTCAGTCACCTTCCATCATACTGGCCTATGCAAATGACAATGCATATTCATCCCAGGAAGAGTTGAAAGCATCCCTGGAGAAGCTTTTGATACAGTTACTCACAGTATCCTTCTGGACAAAATGTCAAGCATACAGATAGATAAATACATAGTACAATGGATGAAAAAATGGCTAATGTGTCATGCTCGAAGTGTTATAGTAAATGGGGTTACATCAGGCTGGCAGCCAGTCATCAGTTAGGTTCCCCATGGCATCATTTTGGGGCCAGTTCTCTTTAATGTTTTCATAAACGACTTGGATGTAGGTCTAGAAGTTGTGTTCAGTCTGCAGATGATACTAAATTGGGAGGAGAAGTCGGGGATAGAGAGGTCTTGCAGAGAGATCTTGACAAATTAGAGAGCTGGGCAATGACCAACAATATCACAGAATCACAGAACTCTAGGGGTTGGAAGGGACCTTGAGAGATCATCGGGTCCAACTCCCCTGCAAAGCAGGTTCCTCAGAGCAGGCTGCCCAGGTAGGCGTCTAGACAGGCCTTGAATATCTCTAGAGAAGGAGACTCCACAACCTCTCTAGGCAGCCTGTTCCAGTGCTCCGTCACGAAGTTTGAATATGAAGTATAACAGGAGCAAGTGCCAGATTGTGCACCTGGGAGGAGGCAACCTTGGCTGTACGTACAGACTGGGGGACAAGAGGCTGGAGAGCAGCCCTGTGGAAAGAGATCTGGGGGTTTTGGTCAATGGCAAGTTGAATATGAGCCAGCAGTGTGCCCTGGCAGCCAAAACAGCCAGCCGTGCCCTGGGGTGCATCAAGCACAGCATTACTAGTCAGTCAAGGGAAGGGATTAGCCCACTCTACTCTGTGCTGGCATGGCCTTACCTTGAGTACTGTGTGCAGTTCTAGGCACCACAATATAAAGAGCACATAAAAGTATTAGATAGTGTCCTTAGGAGGGCTACAAAGATGGTGGAGGGTCTAGAGGGGAATATATAACAGGAGGGCTGAAATCCCTTGGTTCGTTCAGCCCAGAGCAGAGCAGGCTGAGGGGAGGTCTCATGGCGGCCTGCAGCTCCCTCACGAAGGGAGCGGAGGGGCAGGTGCTGAGCTCTGCTCTCTGGGGACAGCGACAGGACCCGAGGAAACGGCATGGAGCTGGGACAGGGGAGGGTAAGGCTGGGGGTTAGGGAAAGGTTCTGCACCCAGAGGGTGGTTGGGCACTCCCCAGGGCAGTGGGCATGGCACTGAGCCTCCGGGATTTCAAGGATCATTTGGACAGCACTCTCAGACACATGGTCTGATTTTTGGGTGGTCCTGTGTGGAGCCAGGAGATGGACTCGATGATCCTTGTGTGTCCCTTCCAGCTCAGGGTATTCCACAATTCTATGTGGTTAAAGGGAAAATCCGGGTTTTGAAGTGAGATATATAGAATATTTCAGCTAATGAATCAGGCTAACATTGTGTGGCAGCTGAGATCAGAGGCTTCTGTGCAATATCCTGCAATCCCAAACTGTTGAATTAGAGGTTCTGGCCTTTAAGAGTCCAAAGTCCATGCCTTAAATATCTCATTTAACAATTCCATTGAGCACTAAGGAAACTGTTAGACTTTGTCTTTCACATATGAGTGGTTGGTCTTGCAGAAATGTAGTCATGGATGATTTAAGATATCTGAAGCAATTGAAATTTTCTGAACAATTGGGCAGACAGTGCATGAATATAAGCATCACCCCAGCCCTGCACCAGCAGGCAATATCACTGGCTCGAAGAGGCTCAGAATGAATGCTACATGGCGGACAAGTTATTCTCACTTGGAAAGGCTACTGCACTTTAATGTTGTCCAGTGTGCTGAATAAGTATTACTAATTACATTTTAATCCTAATTAAGCCTTCATCCTCTGTGCTCCTTTTGACCCCTGTTGCCCTTCAAAGGTCAAAACTACCAAATACATGGAACATTAAGAAAGCTACACAGAATATCAACTAATGAAAAATTCACTAGGGTCTTATCCTTTCTTACCATACAGTTTAAAAGGATCTGGGATTCATGATGAAATCAGGGCCTTTTTTTTTTTTTTTTTTTTTTTCTTCATTTCCTAGTCTTCAGCTGCTTATATAGCTGCAAATACAAAATTCCATCTGATAATTAGTGATGAGAGAAATCAAAGGATATGCACTTTAATGTCACCAAAGCTAGGTGAGAAATTTAATATAAAGGTGACCCCAAAAGATTGCAGCTTAAGCTATTCAGTGGTAGATAGAAAGTGTTGAGCATTCTTTAAAAAAAAGGTAATTCTCCTGGATGAATCTCTAAATAGGGTTATGATTAAACTGGACATTTGGGAATAAGCTGGAAACTGTCAAATGCCTCGTTCAGATTTATGATTGTAAAGCCAAGTACTGCTGAGCACAGCAGCAGTCCCCTGGCAAATCTGTGCTATATTTCAAGCCTAACATAGACACACAGGGAAATGTGATACATTTTGAACTTCAGGCTGAAAATTGATTTACTCAGATGTGCATATACCCCTCTCCTGCCTTACCATGTTGGGGATTTATTTGTTCCTACTGATACAGGTTCGGTCATTGTTACCACATATAGGGTATTTCTTGCTTGGATGGTTCTTGACTTTTTTTTTACTTGACCTTCCCCAGATGATAGGACCAAAGGCTACTAGTGAAATTTAAATTCTAATTTTACACTTTGGGGAGCTGCACCCTTCCAGGTCACCTGCAGTGGGCACCAGCTGCCTACCCGGAGCAGCGAATGTTCATTCACTGACTTGTGAGTTGCAGTGATGTTAACCATTCTGGGTCACTGCAAAAATAATCAACATTTTTTTTTTTTTTTTTTTTTTTTTTTTTTTTAATTTCCTGAAAACCTGGAAAGCAAAATTCTTTAGTCACTGCACACTTTCAGTGTTATAAAAGTCACACATCCTTGGGCACAGCCACAGGTGGGAGGGTGAGACAGAAACGTGGGGCTTTTGCTGGTGGGTTTCTGCTGGTGAGCAACATGTCCTAGAAGGTCAAGTGAGCTACTCCCTTTCACTGACTTCATGAAGCTGCAAGGTAAATCCAGGCTGTTTTTCTAGAGGTGCTGGGTCTTTATGCACTAATTTGGCTTAGGAATGAAGACATTTTGCTGGCTTTTTAAAAATGATAATTCAAAGTAAAAGGACAGGTACCAATACTTAGCACTAGTAACATTGCACTCAGCTGCATGGTGAAAAGTAATGATGCCCACAAATTGTCAAATGAACAACTTCAGTTCAAAACAAGTGTAACTGATGTATTTTTGAGCCTTCTAGGGTTTTGATTTCAGATCCATTAAGAAAAACTAACTTGCTTGCCAAGGTACCTGATAGCTCTTATTTCCAACTGATATTTCCAGACTTTAATCACACCTCTGCTGATACTTCTAGAGAATTACTTTTTTAAAAATGGGTATATAATTTAGAAATACATATCCAGGGATCCACAGAGGAAGCTGGCTATCTTTCTTCCTTGCTTTTTTATTGAACTATTTGTATCATAAAAATTTTTTCCTTCATATCTTGAACACTGAGATGTAAATTGAGGAATTAAATGTTTTTCCCAGTTTGCCTTCAGCCCAAGACACAACTTCTGCATTAAAGTACAACTACACACCAAAAAATCTGCAATAACTTACAGCACGTTTTCTAATACAGCATACCACCACCTTGTCGGTAATATGAACTAAATAACATCTAGTTTTAGTCTACCCTACTGCCTATTCTATTTGTACAGATGTGTTAAAAACAGCACTATCCAGTCATAACCTGGAAGACAACAAGGGCTGAAAATGGTAAAGAAGAAAAATCCACTATTGCTAGTTCAGTTTTTAGAAACAGTAATCATACGTCAAAGAAAGAACAAGTCATTATAATGTTAGCCATCAGGTTATAAAACAGACTTGAAAAAAACAACCCCATGACTATGCATCCCATCATCACAGTATCCACTGAGATTGCTCCTTGTCAAAGTTTATATTGGGGGCTCTATATATTATTAAGAGATTAATAAATGTGCTGTAGTTTTCATTTTTTATTTTATTTTTTTAATTAAATCCCTCATGTCAAGTGGCACATTGACCAGAATGGTGAATGTGAAACTGGGGGTCATTTTCCATTGCAGCAATGACTTTTTGCACTTTCTCAGGTGAAAGAGTGAGCTAAACTTACCTAGGGAAAACTGAAGGACGGATGCAGTAGTTGTGTTAAGGCCAGTGGTGGTCTACAGGAAGAAAAGCAAACAGCAGAGAGATTGTGTTAGGTTAGCAAAACAATACATTCATCACTTGTTTTCCTTTGAAAGCATGGAAGCTCTCTGGATACCTAGACCTTCAGTGCATAAAACTATTAATCTCCTACCCTTTCAGGTTGAGTGTTTATGGACATTGCTCTTATGTCATTTGGATTATTGATGTCTCAACATATGTCAAAGATGGCATTTTTTTTCCATTTTACTGTATTAATGTCTGCAAAATGAGCACATTTTATGGAATGCTGGCACTTGACCAGTGTTTAGGAGAACTAAAAGATGAACCTTGTGGTTTATGATCAGCTTAGTGTAAACCTGTATATACAGAAAGTTTTTCACTTATTTTTCCCAGCACAGAACAAGAACAAAAAATGATCATGTATAAATAGTGAAAATAACATTAAGTAAACCCAAAATAATAAAATGAAATGTTAAGAGGGGGATAACATAATCTAAGTCTTCAGCAGTAAAGCAAACAAAATCTTGATGGTACAGCATAATATATACAGTGCAATTTTGTAGAAGCATCCACACACCGTTGAAATGCAATCAAGACCTACAGGCAGGTAGAAAACACTGAGCAGTTCACTCTGTATTCAGCGCACTGCCCTCCCATGTTGCTTTTCTTTTTCTCTCTTTCAATACCCTCATATTTCAGTTGGTCACATTAGAACAGTTGTCCTGAAAATGTTATAAGATGAAGAGCACTAGAGTTTTGTGAAGAAAATAATATCACCTGTATTATTTCAAAAAGATTTTCAATTCATTTTGAAAGCTGGACTTAACAATAGTGCTACATAACAAGCAAGTCAGAGGATCACCCCAAAAAGAGGAGACTCAGAGTGTGGTTCATTCCTTTTAGGAAAGGACCCTGCAAACATATGCATACCCTGCAAAACTTTATCACTATAAGCAGATATTATATGCTAGACTGAAGATGGAAAACTGTGCAAAATGAAAGACCACTGCAGCACTAGGCCAAAAAAAGAAAAGGAAAAAGACACAAACTGGTCAGACAGGAAGTTTACACAAACTTTAAAATGTCAACAGTGACAGCAAACACCCTGATTAAATTCAACTATTCAACTATTTGTTGCTAGTGATGGCTGCAGCCTAGATCTGAAGACTTTGGAGTTGTCATCCTATGTCAGACTCCATACAAGACTTCAAGTCATTTCCCATGTGAGCAGTGATGGACTTTTCCATCGGCTGTGCTCATTGTCAGGAAGCCCTGTGATCTGCACCTGTTCACCACATCATATCATGGATAAGGCTACAGAGAAGCCAGGCTTCTGAGCAAATTCAGCCCCAGGAGCAAGGTCTGTGGCTCAAGGTCTAGGCTTCAGCTACCAGAACTCAGCTGGGGATCTGTCTGCAAGGCATCATCTCAAAGTGGAGGACTTGATTGCTTCTCCTGCTTTGCTTGCAGAAGTGAAGGAGAGGAAAACAATAAGAATAGTGTCAAACAGCAAAATACAGATAAAATTTGATGTTATGGAAACAAAACTCATTTTCTAAAAAAATCAGTACCCAAGTAAAGATTAGACGCAAGGACTTGGAAGACCCTACATTAAATCAACTGGCCATTAACTCTGGCACTATTACAAAGTCAATTTTATCAATATTTTGTAATGGTGAACAATACATTTTCTGCATAATTTCCCTGAGGCACAAGGTGAAAGCACAGATTCCTCCATTATCAGGTAGTCCTGCTCTCTTTAATTATCTACTATGTAAATAAATATGAAAACTGGAGAGAGAAATCTCTCTTATGTCTGAACTCTCTTATTACCCTGTGCATTGCTGCATGACACTGAACAAAAGCTATTTCTAAATGCAGATGTTTTCTGACTGTTATTTAGGACTTCAGTGACACAGAACAAATGCTATCTTGTGGTTACCTGTTTTGGCTTTTCTATCTTTGTAGACTTTCAAACAAAATTCCATGCCTTTGCAAACATACATTCAGAATGTGTATGTATTTTCAGGAGTATATATTTAACAAATTACTTGATGATGGGGCAGTTTTTGCCATTCCCTTCAACATGCTAACATCAGCATTTGGGTGAGAGCACATTAAGTCAGCTTGAGCAGTTGAGTTCTGTTAAACTAATGGTCTTTTCTAACGGTCTTTTTTTTTTTTTTTTTTTTTTTTCTCCTTGTAAGTTAGTTTTAACCTGGGATCATATCTGGCATGGTTCACAATGTAGCCCACCAGTGCTTGTATGGGTGGCATCTCTGCCTCCAGGTGATAGTGCAGAAGAACAAAAGAAAAAACTTCTTCCAGTACTGGTGTGCACCAAAGCAAAGTGTTTGTTAAATTATAATGGATGGAGACCTGGTCCTGGGCATGCTCAAGTGGGTTCGGGTGAGTGTGGGGTACAGCTGTGTTTTCTGAGCAGCTTTCCACAGAACCAGAAAGATCATCAGACTGATCTGTTTTCCTCCCTCTACCCTAGGGAAAAAAGGTGTCCAGGAAATGGCTTGCTTCGGCATGAATTTTTGGTGTGTCTTGTTTGTTTTCTGCATACATGCTAAATACAGAGGGAAACTTCTTATAAATGTTAATGAATGGGATCTTCACTGAAATGCACTGAAGATTGGCTGATATAAGTGACTGCAGGTGTGTTACGAGGATGCATGGAAATTTAAGAAATTTATCACAGCTATTAATGATCCGTGAACGAAGACAGACTCAGTGGGACAGATTCCCAATCATCACAAGCATCAGAAACAGCAACTTTCAAAACCATCTGAAAATTTCCCATTATCTGTACATAAAGTTTACTGAAGAAACATTTTTTTGTCTCTCCTGGGAATATTCCTAAAAGGTAATTCTAGTCTTATAACAGAAACAGAGGAGTTGCATTTATATTAACACCTTTAAAATTGTAGTCATGTCCCTATTTATGTCCATTCTGTCGGGATCGATTCGCCATTAGGTAACACATTTATCATACCAAATAATAAAGTGCTTTCTGACTTGAATTATGAGTACCTATTATATTAGCTTACATTCAATTAATTATGTTGTGCAAGTTCTAATTTCAAAATGAAACCCTTTATCAATGTTCAGTGGCTCACATCACCAAGAAATTAAGTGTATCAGTTATCACAGAAGAGGCATTCAGAAGGAATTAAAAGAGACTGTTGTCATTCATTCCAGTAACGTTTTAGAAAAACAAACAAACAAAATATTATATTTAGTAAAAACTTTTTGCAAAGTTCTGAGCTAGCAGGGAATCTTTAGCAGCTATTTCCCTCTGCAACATCTCTGACGCTATGCATCATTCCAGGGTTTTGCCAATGGTAAATTCTCACTAACAGACAGGGACAGTTGGTATTAAACAACCTCTGCCTGCAGAAACAGACAGCTACAGGGAGCCAGGAGAGGAGAGAAAGGTCAAGGAAGCAAACCAGTAGCTGTCACAGTGGTTGATATCATACATTTGACAAATTCAAACTCCTCTTCACTTAGTATTTCAAGCAATAATATGGCAATAGGAGCCATGAACAGGAACAGAGATTTCAAGAGTCATCTCAAGAACAGGACTCAAAAAATGCATAAAGATTGGAGAAGTAAAACAGGTTTTAAAATTTGTGATAGGAAGAGATACATTGTGTAATTGCTGGAAGATGGCTACAAATCAGGATCAAGTCGGCTCAGAGAAAACTGGAATTAAAACCTTTGTCCATAACCAAAAATAAAACTAGGTCAAATCTGTGGCAGGAACACTGTCCTGTGCTCACCCAAAATGGTAAACTCCTCACATGTTCCTTCGTAAGGATTTGATTTTTTTCTGCAACACTGCCATAATATTTATAAACACTTTCTTTATTAGGCTGCTATCTGTTTATAAGCATGGTGATTTTTGCAGCTGATTATTTAATCATACCACTTAGGCATCATAATACATTTTTTTCCAAATTTCTGATGCTGCAATAGTGCTATTTTATCATGTGGTAATGAAAGTACAGTCCAATGCTGGATTTTGAAGCCAATTTGTTATTAATAGGGGTAGGCTAAATTATATGTCACCAGGAAGAAAACAATTAATTAACAACATTTTAAACCCCTCATACTTGAGACCCTTGGTAAATAGATTGTTTTTCAAGGATTGCTACCTATGCTCAATACCACAATTAAAAATGAGCTAAAAATATGTGGGAAAAGTATCCCAGTGGTGTGACTTCATTTTTGCACAGGACATATAACAATGCATCTCTTCTCAAGGCAGTTAATGAAGCACAGCACATTCAGATAGCATTCCAAGTAACAGAGAGGCAATTTAGCATCACTGTCAGGATTCCCCTGCTGGAACTGGCTGTGAGGGAAATGACTGAAATTCTTCTTTATCTATAAAACCTATGAATTACTTTTAAAGCTGTTTATGACTTTCGGTAACCATACCAGCAATATCTACATTGCATTTGTGCAATTTTGATCTCAGCTAAAGATGTAAAATTAACCCTGTTAAAAGAATTGTCAGTGTCTCAAATGATGAGAAGATTGCTGGCCAAAACCACTTGTGTTTTATGGCCCTCTTCCATGTACCCTCTTCAAATAGCTCTCATCAGCCTCTCCCTCCATTCAGAATACAGTTAAAAACATGAAAATTAATTTTGAATTACACAGGCTTTGAGCTGGTCTTGTAATTTTTCAGTTCTTTCCAAAACTCCCATTTATGTACATCTCTGTAGCTATCTGCCAGTGTCAGCTGCAGCATGTGGGCATGGGTTATATATCTTTCAATTCATTTCCCCCACCCAGATGATCCCAAGTTAATGCAAATTGCACCATGTCGTTTCTTACAGCAATTATATGACCAAACTACACTCCAATGAAATTAATTCTGTCACCTTCATCGTGACTCATTTTGTTACATACTCTTTCCCGAGACTGGCAGGTGCTTGCTCCAGGCTGCATTTAAGTCTGTAAGATGCATTATTCACAAGTGATGTTTTACAACCAAATTAACAATTGTCAACAGCAACGAGAAAAAAAAGGACACAGCTAATAAAATAAGAGAAGAAAAATGAACCTTTGAAATTGAATTATCTGAAATAAAGACAATTATGCCAGTTTGAAAACACAGCTCTATTTCCTTGCCTTTTCTGCCTTTTACAAATATTTTAAATAACCTAGATATACAGCAGATCAAGAGGTTTTATTTGCAAAGGATTGCAACAAATGTTTGTTAATATCTGTTTTTTTGAAACATTGGGGTGTACCTGGGGTGCTCTTCCATGGCATTTTCACTTTGCTTAAGAGCCTGTCTACTGAACACCAAACTTTCAAAGCACTCACCAGCTCTCGGGGACCATATGGCTCACAGAAAGTGACAGCGCTGCCATGCATAATCACACCACACTGCTCTCCAACCTCACAGTTTCTGCATTCAGACCTGCAGGAAGAACAGAACGCGTTCAAAATGGAAATTAGAAACCTCACTTTGGAGACTGCATCAGGTTTGAAGACTGTAAAATAAGAGTGTTACAGTTTGGTGCTCAAACCGAATATAAAGGTTGAGCATTGGCACACACAATGTGCTAGAGCTGCCTCTTGAGAAAGGACCTTGTGGGTAGGTATTTGCTCTCTGCACGCTGTTGCCCCACAAAAAAAGGAGTGTCCTTGTTTATCGGCTGCAAAACATCATACCACAGAAACCCAGGCCAAGCTTTTACATATATAATCTATCCCAAAATTACAGTTCTTCCAAAATCCTTACTGCATGTTTGCTACACCAGATGCAAGCCCACCACTGCAGAATTACCATGTCTTGGGCAGGACAGCTCAAGAGAAGTGAGATTAGCTTGGGGGTACAAAACAGTGGGGATGGGTGATTTTATGATACCACCTAAGATCACAGGGAAGGAAGTAATTCAGAAATGTTCCAGATCTACAAAGCTCCTTGAAAGAAGTGCACCTGAGCCATCAGTTTCAAGGTCTGATGTCTGTGTCATCTCTTCCAGCTCTTCTGCATCACTTCTTAATAACCTTGGCTCCACCACCTTCCTGTCAGCAGTGGCAGAAACCTCATGAAAATATACAGAGTAAGCAGCTCAGGTTTGGAGAGAAAGCCATGAAGCTCCACATCACCCAGGGTCAGTCTGCCTTCAGTCCCCTATTGCCCTCATGCACCATGGATGGGGTCTGTGGGACCCAGCACAGAGCTCAGCCTTTGGGCACCTCATTGAGCTCCTCCAAACAAGAACATCACACTTCCTCCCAAGAGGAATAGGAACAGACATTGCAGAAAAATTGGAAGCCTTGACCCTCTCTGGCTGAAGGATTATCTATTCCAAAGGGCAGGCTCAAGGTGGGAACAGAGTGGGGAGATGACCTTGTGGCAGACAGGACTTGCACTCTGACATCTGCCATCCAGGCGAGGAGACCTATCTTCCTGGTGGTCCACCAGAGGAGGTGGCACCCCTTGCTCATATGCTGCAACTCTACCCTGAAAGTGGGCACCAAGTAGCTCCTACAGCCCAGCTGCTCCAACATGTTTCTTCCTGCTGCTTTCTAGTCATATTTGCCATATCCCCTATTCCTAGTAACAGAGGGAAGTGAGACTTTTCAACTTTTAGGCGAAGAAGTATGCAGAAACTCTCAGAGGGGCTGGTAACTGTTGCTGAATTTAATATGAAGGACTTTGCAGGCAGCCTGACTGAGGAGCAGAGGAAGGGTCCTCTCCCTCAGGGACTGAGGTATTGGCTCCTGGCTTGAGCCACGACAAACAGCCCCCAACAAACTGCCTCAGATAGGGCTGACCAACATTGTCTTCAGGCATCCCAAACTCACCCTTAACATCAAATGTAATGACAATTGCTCCTGGGACAATTCCATTGCAAGCAATGGTGAACTCACTCCCAACCCACTTATTTTTTTCTGATTTCTCTCTGTACTTTGATAATTGATAATTTTTAGAGTCTAAAGTGCAATGGACTTATGTAAGGGGTGTTAAGACTGTTTTTTCTTTGGCTTTTCTCACACAAAATGCCTCAGGCTTGGCCACCTTTTCTAATGTAGATTACCACCAAAATAAATGTTCCCGTATACAGAGTCCAGGTTTAGTTTAGTAGTTTGCAAAAAAAAATGCGTTTATTTTCTCTTTAATTCTCCAGATAATTTCTGGATGGAAGATTTTCACAGAATCTTAACAGAAATCAGATGGAAGAAATCCCAAGAAGATAGGGACTTGATATCAACATATATGCTCATAGGATCACAGAATCACAGAATGGTTTGGGTTGGAAGGGACATTAAAGATCACCCAGTTCCAACCCCCCTGACAGTAGCAGAGATGCCACCCACTAGACCAGGTTGTCCAAGGCCCTGTCCAACCTGGCCTTGAACACCTCCAGGGATGGGGCAGCCACAGCTTCTCTGGGCAGCCTGTGCCAATGCCTCACAACCCTCAGAGTAATTTCTTCCTTATATCTTCTTTTATCTTTATCTTATATCTTATATCTTAATTTCTTCTTTATATCTAATCTAAGTCTACCCATTTTTAGTTTAAAGCCATTACTCCAATTACTTCAATTCTCATGAGGTTCGCACAGGCCCACCTCTCAAGCCTGAATCTTAGTTGATTCCTGTACAAATTTCATTGATTTTTTCACCTCTTTTCCTAGATTGTGATGCTTGCTTGTCTTTTTGTTAATAGGTGTTGTGTTAAACCTCTGCAAGTCTATCCCACTGCAAGTAAACAGCTTGCAGTGGGATATTTCTATTCCTGAGTGTCCCAAAGCATCAGCACATCATGAGAATGGATGGGCAAATGAAATCTCTGGCTGCATTGCCAGGAACAGGCCAGTAGCATAGTCAAAGTGTAACATTGCTGGGAAGCTGGAGCAACACTTCCCCACAGGATCTGGGGAAAGGAGAATGGGCTACTGCAAACCTTGGTAGTGTTTAGAAATAACATTTAACTATTTTTTTAAAATACACATTCAACTAAATGCAGCTGTTTTCTGGTCTGCTCTCACAGCAAACTGTGCCATTGACAGTCTGCTGGGGGACCTTCCCAGAGTGGCAAAATAGGGGTAACTTTTTGCAGAAGGGGTTTACTCTGCACAGAGTACAATGCCCTGCACAATACTACCCTGCAAGTCTGAGTGCTAAGCTTTGCTGAAAGATAGATATTAGACTTTCAGGTACACAGATGTAGTGAATAATTGATTGCATTTGTTATTTTGGGTCTTTTCAGTTGGTCCTGGGTCAATTTAGTACAGGGCTGGCTTTCTTATGCCTATGTCCATTAGAGAAGTTAAAGATGAATGCCTCTTTTCCACTTATCAGATTGCTCCCTTAATCTGAAATTTGATTAAGCTTAGTTTCATTTCCAGTTCCAAAAACAAAGTTATATTTAAAAAATCCTTGAGTTTTTTTCATGCATGACTATATTATTAAAGTAATTCAGCAAATCACACTGATAGCATATACTATTTTGGATTTAAGTAGCAAAATTAAATCCTCTAATAAAGTAATGTATTTTCTATTGATTTCAATGAATTAATATTTACTTATAGAAGCTGTAGTTGGCCCATAATTTATTTTTCAATATAGCTCAAGGACAGAACCTGTGAGTGAACTAAAGTGTACTTTAGGAGAAAGCACAAAAACAGTGTTCATGGAGTATTTGTGTTGTCGTAATCTACGTTTCACTTGATCCCTAAACTCTGGTAGCTGGAGAACATGGGAACAGGAACAAGAAGAATACACAGAATTCTACAATATTCTGGTATTGTAACTGCCTGAAATCTTGACATATGCAGACAGAGACATATATGGCAGGAAAACTGCCTATCAAAACTACATAGGGAACTCTTATACCCTAATAAAAGGACAGACATAATCCAAGGGATATTTTAATTTTTTAATCATTGTATTTTGATGAATATACAGTGATTTGGTTGTTCATTTATTCCACTTCTGTAACGTGGTCTATGAAATATGGAGAAGTGTTTGGAAGTCTAGAAATGCTGTCCTTCTAACACAGCTGTTTCATCATCACTCATCTTCTCTAGGATGACTCCTCTCATCAGAAATTGGATGGCTGTTGGTAATCCTGATTCAAAGCTTTGTGCTCTCTCTGAAATGTATCACTTCTGACAATAAATTGCTCTGTAGCTTGACAGGAATGTATGAAGAGTAAGATAACAGATCTGCTGTTCCTCAGACCATTGCCATCATATTAAGTATTTAGAAATGATCCAATTTGCTCCTCTCCAGGTGCAGATGGTAAGGTTAACTTCTTTACCGTTCTTACAACCAAGACACAGTATTAATCATTCTGTCTAGGTGTTGCTTTTTATATTATCTTTCTCACCTGCCTGGTCTAAATTCTTAGCACATTAAAATAATTTCAGCTTTCTCTTCACTACTCATTTTCACTGCCACTCTTGGCGTTTGTCATATCCATCTAGATGCCTTCTCTACAGACCCGCCATCACTCTCATCCCTGGCCTAGAGAGTCCCACCTCTCTCAGCTATTGTTCTTCACTTTGCTGAAGGGGAAACATCTGCTGTTTCCTCATTGCTATTTGTCATCTCGTTTCCCTCTACAATACCTGAGTTTGTGGACATTGTATTGACTGATGTCTTTTGTGATGTCTGGACTATAAAGAAGATAAACATCTCAAACTGCCAAGAGATTTTAAAACATACATCTTTCTGAAGTTTAATCCCACAGTTTTAGTGCAATTTCAAAACCACTTTAGGACCTCTCTCTCCTGTCACAAAGCTTTCCTCTACCTCTTTGCCACTGGAAATATCACTGTACCTCTTCATTTCTCATGTGCTATGAATAAGTGATGGAGCCTGTTTCTTATTGATTGATTTTACTTTCTCAGCTTTTCTTCATGTCGCCTTTGAAGAGTATATCTTTTGTAAGTGATTGCTGTTTGAAGTGCCAATAGGCTTTGACATGAAACAAGGCATCAAGTTGGGAAGGAGAGTTTAGCCATCTACAGCTTCCATACAGAGTTTTTCTTTCTTAAATTTACTGAATCCCCTGTTGTCTTCATCCCTACTGTTAAAACTGTGTTTTATCCATGTATTAACATGTATTAATGCCAGAATCTCTACTAATATATGCATCTGCTTCATCCCCCACCTTTTTGTCCTAAGATTAAGTCATTTACCATTAAGATATATATATATCTTAAGATATATATATATATATACACGCTTTTTTTTTTCTAGATTTTTTCTTGTTTGATTGTTTTAGTTATATAGAACCATTTTTATACTCTGCCATGAGAAGTTACATGGAGGTTATGAGGCTACATGGAGGCAAAGTGATTGCAGAAACAGGTGCCCAATGAACTAGATAGTCTTCCAGATATCACCTATTGGGCCTTTACTCATCCAGCCACCACCTGGCCTTTTCTCTTGCAAGGCACAGGCCACGTGTTCCAGAAAATTTGAACAAGATGAACAAAACCTTGCTTCTCTTCTGCTACAAAGTGTTCATCAGAAGTATCAACCAGAATCTCAAAAAGCAAGTAACATTTCCAAAAATTGGAAACATGCAGTTCTGCCTTCAAAAGATTCTGATTAAGCCTTCCCTCCCCTAAAGGATTGAAAACTGAGGCTTCCCTGTGCAAGGGTTTCCTGTTTTCGTTTACATGATGCAGATTTCCTTTCCCTACAGAGAAAACCAATTACTTTCATGGTTTCTGATCTTTCTGAACTAACACACTCCTGACAGTTTTCAGCAAGTCCTATGGACCAGCAAACACCTGTGCTATTAAACTTTTATTTGAAAAATACAATAAACATTACTGTCTAATTAGTTCTGCAAGTCAGCCAGGAACTCATCATGAAAGTCAGTGATATGTTGACCACACAGTGGGATTCACTTAACTACCTTAACTTAAACACCTAATACACATTAGGCATGAAAAGAGAGGTGTTAATTTATGAATCCATGAGTCGTATTTATTTGAAGGATGGAGAAGGAAGAGATATCTTTGTACAGTATGCTGCAAACTAGTTGAGAGAAATGAGGAAATCTTTGCTTAAATAAACAGGCTTGTGTCTGTGGCTTGGTAGCTTTAAAAATAGTCACATTCTGACATTACTGCTTGTTGGAAGACAGCAATATAAAAATTAGTTGGACACACCACACAAGGAAATCTCCATGATGGTTGAGTCCCAAGAAAATGGAAGAGATGAGACACGCTCCAGTTCCTTTTTTCCCAGAACAGAAGTCCTCCCTGCTTCTTGCTTCACCTGTTGTCTCCTCTCCTGCTGCCTCCTCCTCTCCTCTTTCTTTACTACTTCAACAGTTTTTCCTGTCTTCTCTCAATCCACAAACTGTGATTTGGTCAGGAACCCATTCCCAGATGCTGTGATTATTGTGTTTACAAAGAGCTCAATCCCATCCCTTCCTTTCTCCTCCCCTCACAGCTCCAGAAACACCCGCGGCCATTCCTTCCCTCCTCCTGAGCCTCTGAAGAAACAGATGGTTACTGGGTGAGATGTGTCTTTTAATTCATTTAAAAGACCAGAAATCCATAAAAAGCAGGCAGACACTCTCAAAATCATATGTCGCCCTTGTGCAAAATAGTTATTTAATGTGGGGCCTCTCCCAGGGATGGAGTGTCACACCAGATCTGCTGGGACTCATAAAATTAGACACACACACAAGCTATAAAAGGCTTTGCTTGTGCACTCAGACTGCACATCTCTGGCCAGAGCAGCACATGCCAGAGAGCGAGCGGATCAGGAGGAGTGGGACAATACTAATCACACCCAAGCCACTGCTGCATAGGATCTGGGAAGAAAAGGCCATAGGAAAATATTAACACCTCTCTTTTCATCTTTACAAAATAATGGCTTCAGAAATTATTAGAGGGGCTTAGTCTAACTGGCCCCTGGTGACAAGGTGCCACTGGAGTGTCGGTGCAAAAGGCAGCTGCTACCACACTCCGAGCACAGCAGACCAGGGCCAGAGCAGGGCTGGGAATCCTGCTCCAGCAGCTACTGCAATTGTTTGTGATAAAGATGGGATTTTAGCAGCTGCCAGGGGAAAAACACAATTTTAGGATGGATGGCGTAAACTGTTAATAATCCCTGATTTAACTCCCACCAGACAATCAAATGAGAATGAGCTTTCTGCCACTAAGCAGCTCTTCACTGGAGGGAGAGCTACTGTAGAAATCCTTTATGCAGAAAAGCTCATGACACCTCATTATAGTTTTCTTTTATTTGTGCTGCAGTTCCATTTAGTGTTGCTGAAGATGTTAGCTTTCTGGTGTCATTACAGGGGTATCAAGGCATCTGTCACAGGTCTGCAGTGAGTTTTAGGACTTTCTCCCAGCACACAGATCTGTGCACTCACCCACCAGCCAAGGTGGGTCAAGGTTATTCCATGGGGACCACATCCAAATCTCAGGAATGAAAGGACCAGGAGACTGGGGCCTCTTTTACTCTGAAATTTCTCTACTGAGACTTCTGAAAAGCAAGGGTGAATTTAAAGATAAGAGAGCAATGGATAAATAAATTATGGAGGCTCCCAACAGACAGGCCCTCTGTGAGTTATGAGACATCTGCAGGGAAATAATGCCTCCTCTCATTTCCTTCCACTCAAGTCCATTTAACACACTGCTGTTAAAGCTATCTACCTTGGCAGCTATTCTGTAACCCATTAAGAGTCCTTGATCTATTCATTCCCATAAAAAAGAGTGTTTTTTTTTTTTGTTATTATTATTATTTTTTAAATATTATAGCATTCCAGGTCCCTAATGCATCTATCCAGAAAAAAAATCATTTAAAGAGATAATGTAAAAGGAACAAAAGGAGGAAAAATACTAGGCATATATGAAAAAGTAATTCAATAAGTATGTGCAAAAGAAAAATATCTGTAGCATTCCACAAGCTATAATCTTTTTACATAAGATGGTGAAACTGTGAAAGACATGCAAAGATGGAAAACTGTGAGACCTTAATAAAAAAGAAAGTAAAGTTAGATTTCAAAGAATATATGTACTCCTAACTAACAAATGGTATCTGCTACAAAGCTTGTTTTATCTGAAAAAAACTAAACTAACCCATTAGCTTAATCCAATTAGTTATATTTATGAAATAGGATTGGAGGGAATAAAATAAAATAAATAATAATAATAAAAAAAACAGTAACAACCTCATATAAAAAAAGTGACTCCAACCTTTAAAACCTTATGTTAAGGTCAATAAATGTGTTTATCTGGCTACAAAATGATCATTAGACATATTCACTATGTAGTATAAAATCAGTTTAGTACTACAAAAGACCTGTAACTTCTTCCTTTAATAAGTACACATATACCATACAAAATATACTCTGTCACTGTGACAGTGCACTTGAGCATGTACTGCTTAAGGAATAATAACAACCTGTCCTTGCTGTTTCAAACATAAATTGTGATAATGTAAATGACCCTGCTCAGGAATCCTGTCAAATGAGAAAAAATAGAAATTAGGAACTGCAGTACAGTACCAGAATGGTGAGAGCTTTCCCTTCCTGTGCAATACAAAAGATAAGGAAATTCTTGCCTTCCATGAACAAAATAAAAGAAAAAATAGTTAGCTTCTCCAGAAATATGTACTTCATGAACAGGTAATGAAAATATATTTGAAAAACAAATTTTAAATATCGAAATTCATCAGCTTTTCCATGAAAAGCTTTGATTTGAAGAAATCAACAAAAATTAAATTATAATAAAACACAAAAATATTCAGTAAGTTCAACTCTACTCCTTCTTTCTATTTTTTTGATTAATTCAAAATTTGAAGGCAATATGAATTTGCCACTCATTTCAATGGGGTTAGAATTTCTTGCTCAATCATTAATAATGAATAGCAATATATGTGGGTTCTTATGGAGCAAAGACATAAATAAGGTTAAATCAACGTGAGCTGAGATATCAAGGAATTCATGTAATACAGATATGTCACTGTAGTAAACAAAATGTTTTAATTTGCTAAGATGTACATAGAGGGAAGTAGAAGTCTGAAACTCACCACATGTTAGGATTCAGTTCTTGCTGATGGTAAGAGTCAAAGTCATCTCGTAGGATAATGCTGTCACTGTGCATTTCAGCTAAAATAAAAGAAAGTTCTATATGAAAGATCCAGTTTAATCACCAGGTGTGTTTTCCAGTTCTGACAAAGTATTGTCTTTCCTAGAGCCAATGTAGTACAATGTAAATGAGGAAGTAATATTTAAAGATTATTAGTTACAAAAGCAGGCTTTTTTTTTATTATTTTATTTTTTTTCCTTACTCTGGACCATAGTACCACATAAAATTAAGAAGTCTCCCAGTCTATTACCAAAGTGTGATGGCCATGAAAAGATGCAGTCATCCAATATATACTGATGGCAGTAAAGATCAATTCATTTAAAGTATCTAAGATGTGAATTATATTACGCAAATATTTCCAGCCATTGGACTGCACACTTTAGACTCCAACTTTCACCCCAGATTTGCTACGGTGGTTTTGATCATTTATGTATAATGACCAAAAATTACAACCCCCAAAACTTGGGCACCCGTATTTCTATTAAACAGACCCTTTTCTACAAATACTTCCCTCAAATTAATGAAGTGACAGTCACCTGTTATTCAAACTGAGCAGGGATGCCAGAATCTTGCCCACATTAACCAAATTGCAACTCAATAGTTGGTGAGCACAGGCTGGAGCTCTGCAATGTGCTCCATGACCTGCTTGGGGAGCAGGACAGGAGCTCTCCTGGGTGCACCTTGGAAGTGCATGGGGACGAATCCCTCCCAGTGACCCTGAGTTGGTGTGACACACCAGGGGTTATGTGTCCTTATGAAAATGGATGCCGTAATGCACAGCTAGGAAGAAAGGAGCTGTGGTGTGATATACTCACACTGCAAGGGCTCAAAGGCGATAAATAAACAGCAATAAAAATCACAATGAAAAAAACAACTAATCAGAGTTAGACATAATTCAATTCATTTTATATGAGTCTCATTTTTATTTGAATTCCCCAGAGCTCATTTAATATGACCTTACAGATTGTTTATTATAATAAAGTTAATATTTCTGAGTTTTAGTAATAAGAATGACAAATCACCTACCTAGGTGAGGATGTAATGGAGCTTCCGTTGGAGCTGTGGAGAACAAAGACACACAAAGCATGAATATCTGCTGTGATCAGGGCTTAATCGCAGCATTAAAGATCAGTTCAGCATAAAACAAATTGTAACAGTACGTGCTCTGCTAAGTCAACTCTTAGACATTTTAATTATGAAAAATGTGGCACGCATTAAAAGTTATAAAATATCGTAGCAAATAAAAATAAAATAAATATTCTCTAATTAAAATAAGCATCAATAATAAATGATGGACTATGAGATATTATCAGAAATAGCTCAGATTAAGATTCAGTAATTTAATGATTGACTATAATAGTTGAAATTATGTTCAGAAAAAGAAGCAAAGCCTAGGAGATGCAAAAATGCCACATTTTGACCACTTACACTGCTCTGGACCATATTTTTGGCATATTTTTAGGAGGAAAAATCCTATTATTCCTAGGGCAACAAGTATGGGATTGACTCAGCCTATCACCAAATCAAACACTTATTTTTATATGCATTTTTGCATACATTGCTGAATTGTTTCCCCAGTAGGCCTGTTCTTCCAAGAAATAATAAAATATCTTAAAGACACACTATACATGGTGTGTGTATGTGAAATGGCTAAATTTTATTGAGTAGTCATTTTCTAACACTTTGCAACAGGATTCTTGGTGTAAAATTACACAAATAAAAACAGAATATATGTATATTTGTAGATGTATGCACAAAGAATTGGGAGAATGTAGAACACGTCTACAGAGCATGTTAGATACTCCATGGTAGCTACTACATTCGTAGGCTTGCCTGATCTTAAATATCAAGTATGTTACTTCTTTTCAGAGGCAGAAATGGTGCATATAAACAAGCTCCCAGGGAGCTATCTTGTTTTCCTCTCAGTACCTTGTCCAAGTATCTGTATTTCTATCTGAATTTTATAATTTGGTAAAAAGAACACAAATAGAAGAAAAAAGATGATTCTGTGTTTCTTGTTGTACACTGGCTTAAATTGTATCATGTTCCCAATTTCTTCAGTATATTACAAAAAATTACTGAAGTACCACAATTTCTGTCATAACATCTGAAAAAATATAGATTTAAAACAAACAAAGAATCAAACAAAAAACCATAAACATGAATGCTGCAATCTGTAGAGCCCTCACACGCAGTCATTTGAATAGTAAGTAAAACACAAATATTATTTTTCTCTTCCTGTTTTTCCTTAACCACTTGGTTTGCTTGGGGGTGTGACATTTTTTAATGGATTTGCAACATTTCACGAGGAAGCTGGTGGTTACAGAAGAGAGAGCAAGAAACAAGGGATGTGTCTGCAGACCAGGAAAGAACGGTGAGCAGTCTGGATTTAGTTCAGTCAGAAGGCATTGATTCAGTCTGGGAGACTACAGTCTTTTACTCCATCCAGTAACATAAACAGACAATGCTGAAGACAACAACATGACCACTGAAAGCAGCAATCTGCAGCAAAGAGCAAATGCATTCTTAAGAGTCTGACATTGAAAAGAAGTTACAGATATACAGAAATATAAAATCTTTTTTTTTTTTTTTTTTTTTTTTTTTCTTGTGTGTCTAACTTAGGATGCGGAGAAATGGCCTCAAGTTGCACCAGGGGAGATTTAGATAAGGTTAGGCGTTGGACCGGGCTGCCCAGGGAAGTGTTAGAGACAGCATCCCTGGAGGTATTTAGGAGGTATTTAGGGATGTCCACATGTGGACACGGCACTTAAGGACATGGTTTAGTGGTGGACTTGTAGTGTTAGGTGATGGTTGTCCTTGATGATATTATGGGTCTTTTTCAACCTCTATGATTCTATGATCCTAACTTACTGTATTTTTATGGAAGAAAGTTATCTATGTAAAGATTTGACCAGCAGCTATCTTGTCTTCCCCAGAAGAAATGACAGTAAGAACTCTAGCAATGGCCAAAACCTCTCATCAAGACTTTACACAAGCTGGAGCAACTGGACTCCAGCTGCAAGCTAGGGTTTGGCACTGCCTCCAGGCTAATGCTGGTGGGTACTGCACAGGAAAAGACAGCATATGTCCCTTGCAGTCCCAGACACTCTTCTTCATGGAGGCATGTATACATTTCTCTAGAAGACTTTTTAAAACTCTTTACACAGAAGAAATGAATTAAGCTGGATTAACTGAATTGCTTCCCAGGTAGAGCAATGCAGCTGCTCTGGATTTTGCCTGCAGAAAAAGAAGTACATTATGGTGTGGGATTTGAAATACTCTTTATGTTTCAAGTGGCTAAGATTAAAATAAGACCTCTGTCTCTGATGCTCTGTATTACCCTTTTTCATTAGTCCTGGCTCATCACTAGGGGCAATCTGCGAAGACATAGCTGAGAGCCGCTCTGCTGGTGCTCTTCTGTGAGGAGGATGGTCATGTCAGGCCAGGTCATGGACAGACTCATCAGCTGGCCAAGCAAATTTCATTAACCTTAAAGAGCAACTCAATTGAAAGAGACCTTCCTCTCCAATGAGAGCACTTCAGTCCTCAAAATGGAAATGAAAGGCTCTAACTTCTCATTCATCTCAGGTCACTCAACATTGCTCTTTGGAAGAGATTTTCTGTGGAAGGTGTTCCAGCCTCAGATACATGCTATTGCTGATGGTACTTTCTGAGGTTATGCAAAATGACAGCATTCAGTTAAAAGGAGCAGGTATAGCACAAACTTGCAATCTTTAAATATTCAAATTCCTTTGCGTTCAGCATTTTTTTTTGTTTTTCTTTTCTTTTCTTTTCTTTTTTTTTTTTTTTTTTTTTTTTTTTTTTTTTTTTTTTTTTTTTTTTTTTGTATAACTAGTCATTTATAAGATTAAAGAATAAAAAAATTGGATTCTTCCTAAAAGAGCTCTTCAATTATATGCAAAACTTATATAAATCTATATTACTGCAAAACAAAACTACTTACCAATAGGCTGAAATGAAAGAAATTGTGCAAATACATAATAGTACTACTAATTGCTCATTTAAAAAAATAAAGGTGGAGTTAAGCAAACAGTGTTGGACAAAAGGTTGTTCTTACAAATAAAGTTTTTCTGTTTCTCTGTTTTTCTTTGTTTCCCCAAACTCTACGGTATCAGAGAAGCCCAAGAATTTTCACCTCCATCTAATTTGTAATTTAAATTCCAGAGCTGAACATGACAAAATATTGTGAAGGTACTACTTAATGAGTGATGAATCTAGACTTTAATCTCACGAGGAATAATTTCTCTATTACATTTTATATTGCAATACAGCAGCATGTAGGTCTTCAAGTATTGTAGCTAAGGTCCCCAAAATATTGTAAGTGTAGAACATCACAAAAAAAAAAAATATATATATATATATATATATATATTCAGGTGTGCCTCTTTTTATCAATTCATAGACCTACTTATTTTAAAACAGTGTAAATTGTACAGTGGGCCATACACCATGGTTAAAGTCAAACGGAGTTTACTTGCATAAAATGAAAAATCTAAAAAATATATGGTGCAGTTTAACTATACAATGAAAAGACCTAAACTACTTCCAATTTAAAAAACTTACAGTACTTCAGACTGAGAGGAGAAAAAGGCTATCTTAAAATGCATTTTAAATCATGATTCACTTTCTAAGATGCTTACACATGGTCGGGTGGTTTAAAATCTACAAACAGTATTTGTATGGCTCAGAAATGCATATTAGCTTGAATGAGAATCTTGTTCCACGTAATTTTTTTTTTTATTTTTTTATTTTTTGACTAGCACCACGGGTATGTAGAGAGCTTTACAAGAGGTGATTTGTACTAGGCAAAGAATGGAAATTGAGCTCAACAGAGCTCACAACCTAAGAAGCATGAGCAAATACAATACAAGAAAATGTAAGGAAATGTAGGATGCTTGCCTTGCAAGGCGAGGCAATCCTTTTTGGTAAGGAAAAGCACAGAAGAGAGCATATAATACAAAGTGATTCAGAGAGAAAAGGCCACAAACTGGAAGCGTGAGAAAGTTGAAGAAAGTAATAGGGAATTCGAAAGTCAATGGGGTCATTGTGGGGCTCTGTGTCTATGGGATAAGGGAGAATGAAGGAATCTTTTGGAGTAAAAGGTTAAGATTTTCTGTGGATGAAGTAAGGCTAATGAAAGGTTATTAACAATTAAAATAATAGAAAACTGTGTCTTGTTTTGGTTAAACTAGAGGGGAGGGAAATAGAAGTAGCAATGGAATGCCAGCTCATGCTAGAGGAGCTGGGATATGAGATGGGAAACAAGATTTGGTGATGGGTCTGATGTCCATGGAAATATAAGAACTAAAATCATTAAACATAGTAATAGCTAAAAGCTTAACAATAATAGCTAATAATAGCTAATAATAGCTAATAATAGCTAATAATAGCTAATAATAGCTAATAATAGCTAATAGCTTTAAGCAAAACAAGTGTTCAACCAGAAAAAAAAAAAAAAAGAACATAAAGCAAATTAAACATATGTTCCAGCTATGTCAGTTTATATTATTTACACTCATATTCCCTATTTGTAAAACTCACTGCAAAGAGACTTTTTTTTTTTTTTCTTTAGAACTCTGAGCATATTTTTTAAAAATATAAAGCAAAAGAAAATTACGGAAACACAAATGCTCCCAGCCAAACACCAAACTCCAAGTTCAACAGCCAGCAGCCATTAGTCATCACTCAGCAATTCATTGCAAATGAGATGTGCAGAGAGGTATATTATATTTTGCAGATTATGAAAAAGTCTAATCTCCTCATTTTCAGCCAGATGAAGAGGAAAAAGAAAAATAATGGTTTTATTTAGACCCCTGTCAATACTTGCTCTCCACTGGTAAACAAAGTTGCTATTGAAAGATAGATGCTGAACATCCCCCTAGAGAGAGCCAGTGCGTTGCCTGAGGGCTGCATTATTCTCACTGACACGTAAGCCAATACATCAGCTCTAAACTTGAGTCTTCTGTAAAATACTACTCTGGTCAAGCCTGAGAGCCTTCAATCTGTTTTGTGTTTGTTTTTCAAAGTGTTCCTTAATCCATATTTACAAGGTACAAAACATTCCTAAAAGGTCTTCCACAAACACTCAGGCAGAAGCTATCAAATCAAAGGGAACCTGGGCCAGTTCTCAAGATTTACATTAACATGGAGACTTCTGTCAGAGAAGGGAGGGGTTTCTTAAGAAAGGAATGCCAATCCTATAATCTGTGGTGTTGAATATGAGATCATATGAAATTTTGGGTATTTTGCTGAAAGGAATGATTCTGCAGTAGGAGGGAACGACAACGTCCTTTATCTTTTCCATCTTTTAAGTTTAATGGTTCTGATTCTCAGGCAGTCAGAACTAAATGACACACTCACAAATCTCCCAGCTGGTCCTTTTGCCAAAGCACTGCATTACCAGCACAAAGTTACAGAGCATATCAGTTGCAGGCTCTCCTTAACCCTCCAACAGCACTTGGTGCGGTGAAGTTGGGCTGGTGGTGTGATGTGTGTGCTGGCTCCAAACCTGCACCATGAGCTCTTTCTCCCCATGACATCTCTGCTCTCATACAGACCTGAACCACCTTCAGTTCCGCAGTGCAGTGCAGCCAGGTCTGATGTTTTGCCAACTCCATTTTAATTATGCTAGTGTTTATTAACGTAAGATTTTTGTCCTACTCCAGCCAAGAATAAATATGAATTAATCTGTACAGTAGTATGTTTACCTTATTTTAAAATTTTCCTAATAGATGAACAAGTTATATATATTATTAATTAAATACATTGTTAATAGTAATACTATCATCAGTCATTAACATCCTTATTTTTCCTTACCAATATTTATGACACATCTATCTTTTCTGTCTTGACTTATAAACTCTTTGTTTTCTTGCCTTATTTGCTGGACTTTTTTTTTTTTTTTTTTTTGTAGGATAATTTTTATGTTTCCTTCCTTTTTACGATCCAATAACATTCTTATAAACTTTAAAGCTCACATCAGTTCTCAAAGCTCTCTCTAGCTTCTTAAAATATTTATTATACGCTGAACACACAGCTTTTCAAGCAATTGTTTTACTTTCCTTGGTGTCTTTCTCTGTGGCATCATTCTTTATTCTATTCACATTATACATAGGGCTGCTGGTTTTGCATTGCCATTCCTTAACACTGCTCTTCATCATCCTATAATTGTCTTCAAAATAAGGCCTACACTTTACTTTGCTGCACAAACCCCATTAACTCTATCAGGATTTACTAATGCACGTCCAAGGGCAGACAGCCCCAACAATCATGATTTCTGAGATTCCTTGCTGCTTTCATGCCTTCATGTATATCCTTTGTACTAGTTATTATGAAGGTTGATATCATACCCAGTGAATACTTATTAAAAAATGTCTTGTAATAAATCTAATAAGTAGCCCTTTGGTTTTATGCTTTTTATTTAATATGTCACATTATTCACTTCAGCCTTTCAGTCAAGTAATATTTAGGGCCAGAAAGACACCTTAAAACCCCACTTTGGTCAATCTACCTTGCTGTTTTACATATTTATCTTTTCCTCTAAATAAACACACTAATTCTATCTGAAATAATCTTTTTTTTTTTTTTTTTTTTTTTTTTTTTTTTTTTCATTTACAGCATTGCTGAAACTATGATTGTCTTCATGGAATGGAAGAAGTGAGGTTTGCTTCAAAGAAAAATCCTTTTCTTTGAAAAGGAAAATTAATGCTAATAGCCTAAGAGCTATAATAGTACACACTGGTTAGGAGAACCAATGCAATGCACACTGTCTGCTTAAGAAGTAAGAACAAAAGGGTAGAGGAAAGCCTGGTGCTAGACCTGACTGGAGGAAAGGTAATAGGCAATGAGGTATTTGACCAGCTACATCAGGAGTACTGTGACTGAGCAAGGAAACTAAGGGGAGAGGGGTCTTGGTGAGGATAAGAATCTGGAGAAGAGCCACAAGAAGCTCTGAGAAGCTTTCACATTGGTATTTCAGGGAAATCTTATAACTCATCCAAAGATGCCACTCAGCGTATCAAACCTGATGTTTACGGAGTTACCAGCATGGTATCAAACATTCTGAGGAAAACAAAGACATTAAATCTCTGGGGTGACTGTGTACATAGTAAAGGAAATCATAAAGGGAAACACAGAAGTTGATGAGGATGCTATGACAAGTTGGGGAAGCTGGAAGCCTTTTGAGGTACATGGTGCAGGACATAGCTATCAGTGGCTGGGTGGGAGGAGGAGGCAAAGGCACTGCTACAGCTGAGCACAGGGATGGCACATCTCACCATCTCCTATTCTCTGAGCACAAACAACACACAAATCCCATTTTCCTCTGGTCCCGTGGAGTCCCTCTGTTCTCCAGGACTGCATGCAGTACCATCAGGAATTATTGTTCTAATCTAATCTAAATATTGCCAAAATGCTGATTTGAGGTTGGGTTATGCTCCAAAATTAAAGAAATGTGAAACAAAACAGGGTGAAAGAATTACAATACCTGCTGCCAGCTCTCCTAACAAAGACTCCTGGTCTAGCATGTCAGAAAGCAGAGACTGCCAAAGCCTGTATGAATGGATTTCTGCTCACTAGTCACTGCTTACCAAGGTGTTTTCTTCTAGCAGGGAGGAATCTTGTTGCTTTGCCCATATTCTCCTTGACCATGCTGCCAGCTCTGATGCTGATGGTCATATGTTTCCTTTAAACTTGTTTGCCCATAGCTTTCATCATGCAGATCACTGCCAGCTCTCTGTCTCCCTCTCCCTCTTATATCAATACATGTTTTACTTTTTCATCCCTTCCTTACCTGTTCTGGGCACTACAGGCTCTGCCTTTGGCAGTGATTTCATTATACAGCAGTCATGGAGAATTTTACCTCCTTATGAGGCTTTTTACCATTTTATGCTGATGACTCTGAATACTGATTTTTTCACTCTTGTCTACCCAGCCCATTTAAGATATCATCACCATTCTCTTTAATACATCCCAAATGGCATTCCTGCCCATACTTTTGATCCCAAATCTCTTTATACCAGTCACCAAAACACCACACCTGCATTCTAGGGGTAAAATTTATCTCCCATTCTAAATGCTAAAGATATCTTTGTTATTTCTCTACATTTTTCCTTCTACACAGTAGAACACTGTTATGTTCTGGGCCCAGTCACCTTCCATCCAGATGATTATCACACATCCATCTGACTGCCAGCACAAGTTTTACACTTTTCTAATTCATTCAAAATATACCTAATTCTAACCTCCAAGATTATTAGGTTTTATCTGTAGTCACCTCTCTGAATTCCCCTACCTACTTCCTATTGATATATTAAGATAGTGAAAATCTACATACTGAAGCTGAAAACTGAAATATTTTACCCTTAATATCACAGAGGTACTACTCATACCTTACCCTACACCTCAATAAATGTTCCTGACATAATTTCAGCAACAAAGATATTGCACAGATATTCCCAAGCTCATAGCAAAAACACACCTTAGTGCCCAAAAGGGTATTTTGAGGGTTTTTATTGTTTATTTGTATGACAGCATGTTTCTAATCTTGAAATATTTATTTTAGCCTGATTTGACCCATGCTTCAGTCTCTTTTCACATGGAAATATCACTGGAATTTTGCAGGAAAAAAAAAAAAAAAGGATCAGCAGAGAGATTCCTTTCTCTCCTGTACCAGACATGATGGATACCTTCCCTACTTCCCACTGCTTTAATGAAGCAGGTTCAAAGCAGTGTGCTGTTTGTAGAAAAGAGCTCACAACAGGACATTTATTTTTAGGTTATTCATCAAAAGAATATATGTGATAAGCTGTGCAAACAATTAGATTTTTAGTCAGTGTAAGTCAAACATTTTGTTTAGCTATAAAAATGATCAAAAGTTGCAGGTGAAGGGCAAAAATTTAGTGCTCTACTTTCACAAAATGAGAAAGTGTGTTCCTCACAAAGCTACACATGAGCTGGATGGTAAATGAAGTTTTGCTGTAGGCATGTTGCATTTTTCGTTTATAGTCAACACAAATGATAGTTAAAACTCAGCTTGTGGTGTTGACAAACACACAAACAAACAAAACAAATATAAGGCAATAAGATGTACTTCAATTTTTGGATATTCCCCAGTGCTTAGCAGGGAGGACATCACTCTAGGTTTGCCAGATCACTGATGGGAGATGTGAAGCCAAAGAAAGAATCCGTTTTGAGAATATAAAGAAGGTCCTGATGGAAAGTTTTCTAAAAATTTACTTTCATTATGAGTAGTACTGAAATGCAAGAACAATGAAAAATCACATTTACCAGGTATTTTTAAAATGATGGCTGCTCTTACCTCCCTGTTCACACAGCTGTTGTGCTAAGGCATCCTTGAATATAACTTGGCCCCTATGAGTAGCTGTAGCCCTGTGAACATAAAAAGACAACAATAAATAATGTAGCACGCTCATTTATATATGCATATGTATGGCTATGAGCATGAGTAATTGAATCAGAAGTCCCATTCTGCTTTCTTCCTCTGCTCCTCTTCCTGTACTCTTTGCTTTCAAGCTTGTAGAGCAATTTGTAGGAATCTTTTCTGTACACAGAAAAAAAAAAAAGGTTCCTAAACCAAAATGGTTAGGCTGGTAATATAAAGCACTAGCACAGAGATTCAGAAGGACATGAGTAGGTACACTGCAGAACTTAACACATCACTCTGCCTGGGAATGCATACCTGTCTCAGAGCAGGAAAGAAGAAATGGCTGTAGAGCTGCTGCCCTGTAAAATTAATAGTCATGCAATCCAATAAGCTACAGAGATACTTTGATACTCTGGGTGGAAATGTATTCAATGGGTTTCCAGAAATCCCTTCTGGAAACAAAGGGAAAACTTGTCCAAAAAAGTAGTATCCACAACATTTCTTAGTACGCTGTATTAGGTTTTGCTGCCATTTGAGTTACTGCTTCTCTCCTTTTCATTTTTGTCATTGTTCAGAGAAATCCAAGTGGATCACTTTATTTATTATTATTATTATTTTTTTTCTTGTTGGAAAAACATCATTATTCGTTTCCTTTTTTTTTTTCCAACTCCACAAACTCACAGGCCCAGTATCTTGACCCTGACTGTCCTCTAACCATTCACCTTCTGAACAATATACCATTTTCTTGGTCCCCGCTGGTCTCTCTCAGTCTGCCTCTACCTTTGAGGAAGTGATATGCCTATAATAGCATGTAGTGTTTCTATACTTGAGGTCTTACCAGTTTTATCTACATAATAATTCTTTCCCATTAATGACCCACAACTAACAGGCTGCCTAATGTACCATGGAGAAATATTTGTCATTTTGTTTTCCCATAATCAGCTAGGGATCCAATGCAATTTGATTTGCTCTTCTCTTACAGTGCTGCCATGCTAACAGTGCTGGTTATTATTATTATTATTTTTTTTTTTTCCAATTGCTCATTTCATCTCTATTTCCTAAGTGTAACTTTGCAACTTAATTTTATCTTGTTGATTTCAAAATCAGTATTTGTCAGTGCTGACTTGAATTCTGATTTCTTGCAGCCAAAGTTCTTCCAATACCTGTCTAGACTTATATACACTCTCATACATGTTCTTCACCCTTTCTGAGTCAGTAACAGAAATAATTAACATAAATAGACTCAGGACTGATCAATATGAATTCCTTGAAATAGCCTCTCAGCCCAACAGTAAGATATTGAAAACAACTTTATGAGTGTGATTTTTAGCCAGCTGTGTGCCCTCTCTAATGCATCACACCTGACTTGCCCATGAAACTGTCAGGAAGGAGCATAAAGGCATGGTCTGTAGAGGTAACTCTACATAGATCATTTTTTACTCAGCTATTAGGCCAGTTACGCTGACAGGGAAGAGCAACAAAACACATCTAATGCTATATTTTTCAGATATAGGGGACCCTGAAGGTAAAACTCATCTGCAAACTGCCAAACAGGAAAACTTCTTTGGGATCCAATTTGCTTCCTGCTCAAATAGGAAAACTCTATTTACCCCTATTTGTATGACCAGAAATGCAAAATTATGGCTACCTGATGCTGTTAGGGCACTCAGGGAATTCCCTTCCCCTGTGCTTGTTGCTTTATCTGGCTGGTTGGACTGCTTGGTTGCTTTGGAGGTGTAGGGAAAGCTGAGGTGGAGCCTCACCAGGTAGTAAGAGTACCTTGGCCACAGTGCTGGGATCACATTACTGGTGTGAGGTTTTGGTTGTAGCTCCTACTATATACATTATACATCCTATTTTAGGATTTCAAACACTTCTGTAAAATACAGCAAAACGTCATGCCTCAGTTCTCCACTAGCATTTCTTCCTCTGTTATTGTGAGCAGTGACCATACTGTGCACAATGCAAAATAAAAATAAATATATTGCCTCCACACATAAAAAAGGACATAAAAATGCCAGAAAGCTGAGACTTTAAGTCTCATTTAACAGTATGAACTCAAGTAATTTTTACACCTGTGTTGTGATGAACATGCACTAGATACATTTCTGCAAGTTCCCTCACAGGTTTATGTGGACACACCAGGCAGAATAAGACCAAACAATCTCCCAAACCAAACATGCCCAGGCTTCTTTAAAAGAACTGGATTTGGTGACTTTGGTTAACAGATAAAATTGCAGGACATTCCACAGCCATATCTAGGTGCAGACCAGCATGAACAGACTTGTTTTGCTAATGTGTTTCATTGTGGGAATTCCAGGTCTTCAGCAAGATTTCTGTTATACAGAGAGATCCCTGTTACACACCTAAAAGAAAATTCCACACCTAATGCACAGAAGAGATTTTGTGCAGCATTTCTATCTGCCCATTCTGACAGTATGGAAGACAGGGCTGCTTGCAGACAGAGAAAAAGAAAACTTATACCAGCCATGGGCTGACCCTCCAGAGAAACTGTTTATGCACTCACCCAGGATACAATTCAGGATGTATGCAACAAGGATAACAACAAAACTCCTCTATGAGGCAGAGAGGAGCAAACTCTCAAAACACAGACCATATGCAGAGGGGAGCTTGAGTATGTGTCTGAATGCAAACCAATACCAATAACACCAAACTGAGTAGTGCTTACTTGCCCATGTATAAGAAAAGGGAGGTTTGGGATGGAGCCAGCAACCCTCAGAATTATCTGCATCTTCCTGCGTCCATCATCCCTTGCTTGATAGCACAGACCAGGAGCTAATTATTGCAGCTCCACGGCAGGAGTGATCTGTGCCTGGGAACAGAGGTGCTCTGCAGGAAGAACACCACTTCCTACAACGTGCTCAAGTTAGCATTAGTTTTGCACTGGACATACGCATGAGTTCTGCGCCAGCCAGGGCAGCTTCAGAGAATTATTAAGGTATTGCTCCTGTTTTCCAGTATTATCCACTTTTTTTTTTTTTTTTTTTTTTTTTTTTATGGTTTACACATGGAGCAAATGCCTATAATGCAGTGCAATTATACAGGAGCTAAGCTACTTTTAGAAAGAAATGCAAAATGTACCTTGCCTCTATTGAACTTCCCTCACTTGTGACATTCCTACCTGTCAGGTGAGCTTATTAGGACAGGATCATGAATTTGGATTTTTAACTTTTAAAACTCCAAAAAAATAACCATCCCTATAGTGACACTCAAGAAATTACTATAGTAATTATAATAAAAATAATAAAGGTAAAGTTTAAAAAAATCTCTACTAAAGAAAGAAAATTAATCAATTATTAATTGTGGAGTTTTTTTTTCTTGACGTATATATTAACTGATTTCTGTACTATTTTTCAGAAGTCTCTGTACAGACGTCAGTATAGTTAAATGTTGCTTAGATGAAGAGTACTTAATTAATTGGTGTTACTCCACATGAGCCTGTATTCCTACTTTGTCACTGTATGCTAATTATTTCCAGCTAAAGGGCAAGTGACCCATCAAGTATCACCTGTCAGCCAGGCAAAAGGCAGGATGTGTGCTCTGTGTGTCCCCAGAGGTAGCTCCTTCCCAGGAATCAATCTCTCCAAGGGGTTGAGAAATAAAAGAAAAATGGAAGGGAACAGGAACGTCCTGACATGGTAAGTGAGGGCTTTGAAAGAAAAACAACTTAGAGGTAATAAGGTTCCTCTTTACATTAACTTCGCGCCTCCATTAGTCTAGATGGATCTGTCTGCTTGGGGCCATGTAAGGGAGAAGAGAGAAAAAGTGGTTTTAACAGGAGCAAGGAGAGATAAACTGCTGAGAGAGGACAAAAAGGCTCTGAACACTGGAAGCCTCTATCTGGTGCCAAGGCTTGCTAAGGGTTCAAGACATTGCCAACTCCATGCTTCGACCCTAGGAGTTCTGTAACCAACTTTGCTTCCCAAACCAGAACTGCTAAAGGTGAAATCAGGTGCCAAAAAAGACTTTTAGATTGTCTGTCACTGAAAAGGAAAAAATAATTCTGGTAAAAGGAAAAAAGGTGGGGGGACAAAGTAACACCCTGCCAACAAGCTTAAAACCACTTTATTCAAGTGCAGCATTGCCAGCTCTTCTGAACATAGCCTAAGAAGTGACATCATTTTGTCCCCTGTGTGATGACACAAATCATGCTAGCCTTCAGGCAATGTGGGAGAAACAAGTCCAGAGTTGTTCACATCCGTTCTCAAACCTGTGGTCCAGCCTCCTGCAGCATGCTTTGTGCTGCTTGCCCAGGAGCAGAGCACCAGCCCCAGGCCTCCCTCCAAGGGCTGCCAGCACCTGGTCATACTCTGGGGTCAGCACGGCCTGGCCCTCGCTCTGCTCCTACAGGGGCTGGCAACACCTGTGCCTTCCCCTGGAGAGAGAAGACAGACACCAGCACAAACTTGTTCAGGAGGCATCTGGGAAGAGAGATTTCCTACAATAAAATACTCCTTCTCATGACAGCCCCCAAAAGTTTTTTAACAGGATCATGGAAAATGAGGTTAAAGAATCACAGAACCACAGAATGGTTTGGATCATAAGGGACCTTAGAGACCATTTAATTCCAACCCCATGCCATGGGCAGAGACACCTCCAACGAGACCAGTTTGTCCAAAGCCCCAAGTCCAGCCTGGCCTTGAACACCTCCAGGGATGGGGCATCCACAGCTTCTCTGGGCAGCCTGTGCCAGTGCCTCACTACCTTCAGAGTTTCTTCCTTATATCTAATCTAAATCTACCTGCTTTCAGATTAAAATAATTACCCATTGATCTATCATTACATGCCCTCATAAAAAGTTATTCCTTTTCCCCACATTAGCATGGTTTAGCCCTGTGCCTGTCACTAGCACCTGCATTGCTTCTCCATGTGTCATGGTCATGACTACTTCCACTGGAGGAAATTAAGGATGCTATCCATCTCTCCAGGGAATCAGTGGCTGGCTATACTAAGCAGAGATTTTTCTCCCAAACTGCATAGCACTGTCCCCCCTAAATCCAGTGGGATCCACTGACAGCATGGACTGCACTCCATCCCTGCCACTCCCCTGTGATACAGGAGATGCCCCATGCTGATGGCTCTGGGCTAGGAAGGAAAATAAATGCATTCATACTGAATAACTGCTATCATGATTTTATGTTGAAGTATCTTATATACCACAGTGAATATGGGTGCACTGCCAGAATGCTGTATTTTACATGTTTCAGCTCAGGAGAGAATAGCCAGGCAAGGTGAGTGGGGCTGAGTCCAGGCTCTCCTGTGTGCAGCAAGGATGCATGACAGCACTGCCCAGAGGCCAGGGCAGAGATTTGCCCTATTGTTCAAATAAACTAGGTAGGTTTAATGCTTTATTGTACTTGTAAAACTATCTCTGCTTGAAGAGTTGTCCTGTTTTGGCTATAGTCAAAAACAAACAAACAAACAAAAAACAAAAACACACAGAAACACACAAAAAAATACTACCCAAATAAGAGGTTTTAATGAAATACATAAATTAAAAAGCAAGAAGAGGAATAGGTCTGCTGGGAGTTACATACCCAGGGCAGGAGCATCCAGCCTTTCTCGGAGGGAGTCTGAAACATATTTTCAAATTGAACTGCAAAGGTAGCTTAGTGACCGAGTACAGGGCAGGGCAGGGTGTGATGCTGCTGTGTACTTCAGCCTGTGCCTCCCATCGTGCTGAAACCACCAGTGACCAGGTC
The DNA here is from genome assembly GCF_011077185.1 of Oxyura jamaicensis. NCBI lineage: Eukaryota > Metazoa > Chordata > Aves > Anseriformes > Anatidae > Oxyura > Oxyura jamaicensis. The sequence goes on from NC_048893.1 coordinate 12,817,045, forward strand.
TCCAACGGCAGCCAAGGAGGTGATTCAGGAGGTGCTGGGCATTTGGGCACTAGTTGGATGCCTCTAAGTTGTTTTTTCAGCCTCCGCTTGACTTGTAAACACAGTCTAATTAAAGTAGCAGGGATGAGGTATGTGCATCCTAAAAAACATGGTTTTGGCTCTGCCTTTCCCTCCCTTTATCCAACTGTTTCTTCCCTGAGGTACTATAAAAAAAAGTCATCTGTCCTGGCTGTATTCAGCTGAAGCTGCCAGGGAAAGCTGGCAAGTAAGATGTGATTATTTATGTGTGCATTTGTTCAAGAGGACAAAATTACATGCTCGTTCTGAAAGCCTGAATCAGAGGTGAAAAGACTTCAGAGGGAAAGGCTTAAAATGGCCACAGCCAACAGGGTTTGTGTTAGAGGCCAAAGAGCAACTAGCACACTTGTGGCAGCTGCCCCGGGCTGAAGCCTGCAGGCCGTGCTCATGCATTGTGCTTCTGGCTGACTTTATCAGGAGCTTGGGCTCCTTTGCATTCATATGGAGTAAGTGCAAGAGGAACAAGAGCCACCTCCTTTAACTCCTGCCTCTGAAGTTACCTCTGGGGTCAGCCCATGTGGGGAAGGGCACCAGGAGTCTAACGCAGGAGTGGCGTGAATATCTTTGTGAAGATTTTGAAAATGACAATGACAGAAAAAATTATGTCTGAGAGACAAAAAGTGCAGATGAAATGTCAAAGGGTTTCTCAGCAAGATCCAATAAACACCAAATAAAGAAATCAAAGTCTTCTTTTGTGGATGTCTGATATTAAAACAGCATTTAAAGCTGCTTGTGTGCATTTGTGTGTATGGGAGGGAGCGTATATCAGCATATGTGTACCCATGTCAACTAGTATTAGGTGAGACTACCCTGCCCTTAACAGAGCATGCAACACAATGGGTATGGCTGGCAGAAACTCTACTGGCTGGGACAAACCACACACAGTACGAGCAGTGATGGGAACTTCCTCCCTCCCACACACAGTCTATGCACTGTAAAGTGCTCATTACCATGTTGCTAGCTCCAACCTGCGTGCAGCCAGTCTTGCAGAACTTTTCTCTCAGTGCACCCCGTGCAAAACATGCATTTTTAAAAACCTACAACTTCAACCACACTCCAAATGAGACACTTTTAAAGTGTGCAGTGGTCCGTGCACCCCTCCGTGTGTTGGCCTGATGTGTACGGTTTCAACTGTACACATGGTCCAGTGCACACTTACAACACATATAGAGAACAGGGCTCCAAGACCTATCCCCATATATCTTCTGCACATTTTTTGTAGTGTGACTATATTAGCACCTAAACAGGTGATAATATACAAAAATAGACTTCTGTTTCAATCAAATATATCAGTCAAAATATTGATATGAGGAGCCATTCATTTGTGTCAGCTTACCCTTTCTCATAAATAAAATTACTGATTGATTTTTCATGTTTAGTCTTTTCTAGCATTGTTGGGAGAACTGGTTTATCAGTAGGCTGTGAAAGCCACCCTCCATCCTGAGACATGGGTTTGGAGTCATCTTGGAAAAAATTTCCATCTCATTCACTGAGGTGAGATCAGTTTTGTTGTTATTGTCTTTGACATTTTAAAAGTTAAAAATCTAAGTAAACAAATGTTTAAGAGAGAACATGATGATTTTCCAGAAATAAATTTAGAATAAAATATGAAGGGAGGAATATGATGGTGAAATGTCAATATCTGTTGAAGATCAAGCAGATTTAATTCTTTATGGTTTAACATGGAAAGCTGCCCCACACTGCTTCACTTAGGAAGTGTTGCTCTGATTAGGGGGGTTGAATTAAATATATATTTAAGTGCTTTCTTTAATCAAGTTTTGAATAAAAATGGTAGAAAAATAAATGAGATGAACATATAATTACTGAGTATATTACAGAGATTTGTGGATTTGTGGCTACAGCTCTGGAAGCAGAAGGGTGCACAGGAAGCCCCATCCCCTACACATTATAATTTATAAGAATTCCCTTTCGTAGTCATAAAAAAAAAAAAAAAAAAAAAAAAGTTTGGTTACAGGGAGTGAGTACAAAATAGGGATACAACAGATCAGTAAATATGCATTAAAAATGAGGAAAAAAATAAGAATTACCATTTTAAACTGTAAGTAAACATTTCCATCCTCTTTTCCCCTGTATATCAAAGAATAAAAAGATGTTTTTCACTTCTATCTACTTTTATGTGACTGGAATGATTAGAGCCTCTTGCTGACTGAAAGCAGATTAGGACAATACTTTCTTCCCAGCTACAGGAAATCCAACATTTTCATTAGTATTTTGCATTGTGTGATTATAAAGGAAAGCAAATTCTATTTTTTCTACATTTTAAATAAAGGTTTTTTTTTTTGTTTTTTTTTTTTTTTCAGTGGCATCTGCCAAGCAGTCAGTTCATATAAATAATAGAACAAGCATCCATTGTCTCTATACTGACACAATGCCAACAACTAGGTCTCTGTTTTCCACCTTTTCCTGTGTTTGGGAGAGGGTGCTGTCCTTGTCTTAGGTTTTACAATCTGTTGTGCTTTATTACCTAGTGAAACATTGATTGCATGAATTTCCATTTTTTAATGTGTTAAGTATTCATAAGTATTAAAAGTCCATATTTAGCCCTAGCCTAGTGAATATATTATTTCTTTTTGTGTAAAAAATACTATTTTTCCCAAACTTTGCCCCTATAGTCTTCTAAAGACTTTATTTAATCAAAATGTCTTTCAATCACCTGAATTATCCTTCAAGAAGAACAACAACAACAAAAATGTCTTTTCTTGTGTCATAGAAAGAAATGTTACAGCTTAATATGGATTTTCAAAGTACCTGACACATCTAAGGGAACACAGAGGTATTAAGTAAATGAATTTAACGGCACATGGTTATTTCCTCTATTCCCATACAATGAATAGTATCCTTTCCTTTACTTATCAAGGCATAGTAATCAGATTTGACAGTGCTGATCAACTGGGGTGACTTGAGCAGAGGCCACAGAAGTGGTTGGGGCATCGGCATCTGCCCTACGAGGAGGGGCTGTGGGACTGGGGCTTGTTCAGCCAGAGAGGAGACGACCCTAGGGAGATCTGACAGCAGCTGCCCAAGCAGTGGTGTGGGCTGCCCAGAGAGGTGGTACAGTATCTCTCCATCTCTAAAAAAAAAGCTTAAAATCTGAAAGAGTAAAATCTGAAACAGAGTATGTACCTACCAATGTATCTACCATTTTTTCTATGGTAGAAAAAAATAATTAAAAAAAAAAATGCTTCTGGACAATCCTAAGTAATGGAAAAAAGGATGATTTTAAGGACACTTTTTCAGTTCACTGCTCTCGTGCCTTCTGTCTCACTATCCGTTTTCCCGTTAAGGTTTGAGCAGCCTGCTGTAACCTGTTTTAGCTGCCCACATCCCCGAAGGATGCTGCCAGCAGCTGCAGATGACCTGAACCATATGAGAATCTGGAACTTCACCCACCGTGTTTGCTTTACAACCCACACAGGGAAATCCTCATATAGACAAATTAACCCCGTTTCTTAACAAACACAGTTCAAAATTAATTACAGAGATGCAACTGGTGCATCCACATTGTGTAAAGCAGATTATAAGGGAAAGATAAAACCTGTCTCTTTAGACTAAAGCTAGAAAAAGTTGCATCAAAAATCAAAACGTCCACAGGCTGCAGCCCGGTGTCCCTGGGACATGTCTCCGCATCCTACAGCTTCACTGGACACTGAAATATTACCTTCCTTGTCTAAAGTTTCCTTGTGCTCTTCCCACTGTCCTAAATATTTCCAGAGGACTGAAAAACAAATGAAGTACACAAACCTTTAACAGATTTCTACAAATCAAATTATGGAAGAACCAGCTACAGTCATTACTTACTGCTTTTATCTTTTTATTCCCTTCTTTCCCAAGAGGAAATTACAGCCCCCACTTGCCTCTTGCAATGGGAATTGCCAGATGGGAATACGGCAGATTTCGGGGGGAGGGGGGGGGGGGGGGGGGGAAGGAAAGGAAAAAAAAAAAGCAGGGTAACAAATCATACAAAAGACAGTTATTTATCCTTCTTGGTTTTTAATTTTCAGCCAGATTTATGTGTTGGAAGAAAACACATATCCCTTAAGACCATACCAGCTTACAAACAGAAATAGACAGGTGAAATATTGCCTTAGGAGAATAATTAATTCCATCAGCCACTGAAAAAAAAATGACAAATTTGTTAAGTATTGCAGAACTCCAGCCAAAAAAAAGCAGGTGGAAGGACATCAGGAATATGGCATAAACTGGAGAGGCTACAGTGAGGAGGTCTGACATCAATACCAGGAGCTGGATGTACAGGGAAGGGCAGGAGGATATCTGCGGACCACGCAGCTATTGCAGGAGAGTCTGACATGTGGTGTGAGAGCAGCTGGGAGCTATGGGCACTTACTGCTTGAAGCCACATGAAACAAAGATGCATGGATTCTGCTACTCATGGCATTGCTCGGTGTTTCATCAAAAAGGATATTTGTTTCAGAGAGGCCGGTTTAAGTAACGCTGCTTCTGAGCCAGAGGCAGAATCTTTGATTCCTCCACCCAGGAGACGGTGGTCTGGCCACACAGACTCTTCACACCCCAGAGAAGTTCATAGGATGATAAGAAAATCCAGGCTGGAAGGGACCTCAAGAGGTCCCCTGGCCAACCTCCTGCATTGAGCAGTCAGCTGCATTGATCAAACACACACAACCCTGCTATGCCTTCTGCCACACTGTGCGATAGCATGTCCAGACTCACAGCTCTGGTACTCATGAATGTTTTTACATGGTAAAATACTGCTAAAGTTATCAAGATTATTTTAAACAAAAACTGCCATGTGAACTTTCGCTTGAATTGGTCAGTCACTTGGCACAGGCATAAACACTCTAAATTTACAGCTCATTTGGACAGCAACCTCCCATGTAATATACTGTTCCAACAATAATGAGTCTGAACCCCTGCTTCTCACTAGGAAGCAATCAGTGATTTATCTCACTCTGAAATAAATTACCCACTAAGCTACATTGCCATAACACCTCCTTTTGATACTGTGTTGGTAATAAATCTTTAAACCTATTACTAAAAAAGCCATCCAACTCTAAAAACCCTTCTCTTTAAGCAGAGTATTAATGGAGAGATCTATAACCACAGCCCTGAAAGAAAGCAAAGAGAGAATCTTCAAGTAATAACGTAAGTACTTCTAGGATAGATGGTTGGTGTCAGTTCTTTGTTCCTGACTCATTTTTCCTCTGAGTATAGATTTGTTTTCAGAAATTGTTGGCAGAATAAGCACAACACTAGAATGAATCTTTGTAGGAAAATATTTTGATGGTGTTCTGAGACTCTTCAGTACAGTCACAACATTGGGCTCTGTACGTCCCAGATGAACAAAAACATTGCAAAATTGGGTAAAATGTAACCAGACTTTGACTCTTCATTTATTTGCTAATGACAGTTCCTAATCAAAATGAATACATTCGGAATTCAGTTCAGTAATGTTGCCAGGAAGGTGAATTTTTCAAATACTTAAAAATAATTATTGCTCTGTTACATGAAATATTGCTTGCGTTCTCTAATTCCCATGCACGGAATCCCAAATACGAAGTGTTCCAGATGAAGGCATTCATCAGAGACCTGCACATCTGGTGCTGTACATAACAGAATGGTGCTGGAAATTAGGGAAATTCATGAGTAATTTGTATAGCTAAGAAGTTTATGGTTGATTAATAAAACAGCAAACTTGAGCTAACACTTATGATGAAATAGGACCTTGTCTCAAAATTGATATGCTAATGGCTTTTCAGAGCACCACATGTATTAACTTTTAACTTTTTATTATTATTATTATTATTATGTCTGCATCAAATAAGCAGCATCATAGGAGGTGGGATTGTTCTTGTGAATCTCTCAACTTCAACTAATGAACTTATGCAGTAGATGCACCACCGCATTTAATACAAGTCCCTGTGCCATGAGGGAAAGAAACATCTCGTAAGCTGTTCAGGACAAATTCAGGACTGTGTCAGGCTAAGGCAGGCAGAGGTTTTCTAGCACCTTGGTGCTTCTGAGCAGTCTCTTTGGCAGAAATACACCAAGTACTGGCTCCATCAGAGTCTTCTGGCACTGGGAAAGAGTAACATACCATCTCTAAGTTAAATCTTTCTGTGCAAGAAAATGGCCAGATGTCTGAGAATTGCCATTGTGGACAGAGTCAGAATAGATTTGATGGAATGTCATATAAAGTCACAACAAACATTTCCCCTTTTAAATGGTAACTCCGCTTCTTGAATAATTACTAAATACCCCGTGATTTCTGAAGAGAAAATCACATCTGCACAGAGAATGGCTGAAATCTTGAAAAACTGCGACAAAGAAACAATGAACCAAAGGCTATAAAGTATTCTGCCCATGTGGGTAGATGCATGTTGCTGTGACTAGAAAGACTTGAAGCAAGACCCATCAAACAGATGGCAGGAATAACAGTAAACTGTGAACTGGTAAAGGTGTATGGATGACAGAGATACAATTATCAATTTAGAAGAAAATAAGACATCTCTGAGAACAGCATCTGAAAACAATGCTGTAAAAATAGCACCCTAACTATGTCGTACCACTTGTTTGGCACATGCTGGAGAAACAGACAGACTTCATTCAATGGCAGAGATTAACTCTGCTATGTTATTCTAGTAGGAAGACTGTGAAAAAACAATATATTGCCAACAACAAATACAATGTTTTAAAATACAGCTGGTGATCCATGTCTTTTAGCTTCCAGGTGCATCCATCTCTTGGGATCCCTCATTCAATTGGCTCATAGTAAGTTTGGATTCCTTGCATGATTTTGCTGTGCATTTCATATTTTAAATTTATTGACCTCAGGCCAAACTGTTGCTTTGAAGCTGAAGACCTGTGCTTATATATCACTGATACTCAGTGGACACATCTTCACAGGTACCTTTTACGTTCAGAATTTTAAAATATTTATTTATTCCTGTTTCTCAGTATATACTGCACCTAAACATTGTTCTGGCTGTATTATTGACTATGAATAAAATGATATGAAAAATCATGAGAATTCCTGAACAAAGAGAAACAGGATTCATCATAAATGTTTTAGATATATTTAGTCAACCAGAACATGAGTCCTATTCAGGTTTCCATTTACAAATCTTTTTTGTTATACTTGTTGCAAAACTTTTCATGTTGTCTTGTTGTAGAGGAATACCTTACTGATTTGCAGCTGGCAGTAGTGTTGCTTTTCAATATTTTTCACACTGCTACTTGATCTTCCAAAGAGTTTACCAATAAGAACATTGGAAAGATCTGTTGGTTTTAGGGAGCATAATTGAAACTGCTCTTTTTTTTCCAGATCACTTCACATACTTCATTATGCACAACAAAATACAACAAAAAGTTGAAGAATATATTTGCTATTCAAATGCTAAAATTAATTCTCTAGTGCATAAACATTGGTCCTACTGATTTTTATTTTAAAAGAACTGCATCTTATTTCTTAATAGTCTATTTTTACGGAAAAAAATGTTTATAGGAATTAACAGTTCTGAAACTCATATCAGAATAAATATTAAAGTCCCATTTTATTTGGGGGTGGGGTGGCGGAGGAAATATACTTTAAACAAACAAACAAACAAAAGATTCTGTTTAAAGTCAGAAATTTCCAGCTGCATTCCTGATGCCAGGTATGCTGCACTATACTGCTTTGTGATTTTACAATGAGTTTATTGGGTAGTGTGAAACTTGATGTATTTCCCTGTGTGCTGCCAGACAGTTAGTGTGCACACAGACATTCCCCACCTCAGGTAAGGAGAGGTGACATCGAAACCACAAGGTCATCACAGCCACACTGGTGTCATTTTTCTTTTTATCTCTCAACTCAATTGAGACTCCTCCTGTATGTGATAATACTCCCCACTGGTTCCTGCAGCAGGATCCTCTATATTCAAACACCCAGAATAATGTATTGAAGACACTTAAGCTGCTGTATGCTTTCATTGGAACAGACCTACGTGTTCAAAAATAATTTGTGTACGAAGAAGAATGCGTTGATAAACAGCATTATCAGTCCAGCAATATATCTAAGGCTAAACATCCCCAGATTAAAATTATTTTTCTTGCATGTTTTTCTCTTACTTGCTTTTAACTGGCACAAGCACCTTTTGATACTGGTGATGGCAAATGTTAATGTAACTTACTGACTGTCTGAAAACTGGACACTTGCCCAGGAATTGACTCTACTACGTCACCATGCACTGCAGTTACCTATTTTGAGTCAAAACCTTCCTAATCAAATGGCACACAAAATAATGAAGAAAAATTACCCTAGTCACTGCTATTTCAGAAGTACTAGAAGGTGAAATTCTGGGCTTGCTTGCAGTTAGTTCATGTATTGGAGCTCTGTGTCTTGGACAGATTGATATAATTATGTAGATCCATGATAACTCTTTTGTTTGCACCTTCATATCCTGCCTAAGGATGCCACAACTAGCAAGACATTAGTTTTCTTTGTGAAACTGAGGAAATAATGTCTTGGGCTCCTTCCTTGGGGTCTCAGGGCACCAAAGGCATTTTCCCTCCTTGCAAGTTCTCAGTATCCTTTCTAAAAGCATTTGCCACAAAACCAAATCATCCCAAGATAGTCTGCTGAAGTTTGGGTGCTGGAGGCCTGCGGAGGTAGATGCCTGCAGAGCTGGATGCTCAGAGGTGTCTAGAGGAAGGTCTACAAATACATGGGTCACCCCCTGCTGTGAGACCAAGGGATCCCCCAGGGTCCTCAGACGTTCCCCAAATTCACTTCTCACATCCTTGATATAACCCAGCACAATAGTGGGAGCAAAGGGTGCTAGATATCTGGAGGCAAACAAGCTATCTTTGCAGGGGAAGGAGGAACAAAGGAGACATTCAAGATAAAGAATTTCTGGAATATTTGGAACCCATAAAATACTAATAGGAATTTCTGATTTTCTCACATAAATGATTTTTTTCCTAGAAGTGTCTAAGTCTTGTTTACAAATAGAATGGTCTGATTTGCAAAACTGTGGTAACAAGATAATATTAATCCAAAAAGTTCACCTCCAACATATTTTTAAGTGAAAATGGGAAAAAAAAATACTTCCAGATTTGTGCATTAAATTTAAATGTATATTTAAATTGATTTTTCCCTCATCCTAATGCACATGTTCTCATCTCAGTGACAGGCCAAATATTTGTTCAAGCTTTTGAGTCTTTGTTGGTCTAACCTTTTTACTGGACCTGAAAAAAGGATAGAAATCCCAGTTTGTGGGGCATGCCAGAACTCTGAAACAAATGTGGTTGCCATTTGCCAAGGAGTTTCGGGGCAGCACAAGAGGGAGTGGGATGGGTCCTGCCCACCCACTCCTGCCCGAGGAGAGGCAGCAGTGACAGCAAGCGGTGGTGAAAGTGGGGATGCAGCTCTTTTCCTAACTGCACCATGCTTATTCCAAATTTATATTCACTCACAAGGATAAGGCATGAAAGATGTGGCATAAGGAGCCTCAAGTCTGATTTTTCTCCCTGTCCAGTGACAAGTTATATTCATCTCTTTCTTTTATAGTATTTTGTTTCTGAACAATTTTTAAACAAAAGCTTAAAATAGTAAACAAGCAATAATCCTTCATCTTCAGAAACACATTTTTTTCCAGTTTTGCTTTGGGTATAAACATTGGTATTCTCCCATGAATGCAGCTTCTTTCAGTCACACATTTAAAACCTGATGGCTATTTTGCTAACTCCAAGAAATATCTAAGAGTATGTCCCACTTCTTACAGACAAGCAATGAACAAACTCAGTGAGTAACAGCCCTGGAATCATCCACAGATCTTGCACGCCTAACACCTGTAATAAACAGCCTCAATAGCATGAAGAGTTAAATCTTTTTTCTTCAAATTACTTTTGTATGTGAATGACACTGTCAAGTATTCATACACACTTTGAATAACACTGAAATAAAAGCACATTTTCAAGTCATACCTGATTCTAAATTTAGCCTTTCTAAAACTACTTTTTTTTTTTTCTTTACAAAAGCTAAAAAGGACAGATATATTTACATAAAATTAATAAAAAGTTAAAAAACAAAACAAAACAAAACAAAAAAAAACTAGATAAATGTTCTTATATGCTTTCCAGTAGTCTGGATTTCAATGCACTAGTTCAAGAAGAATTTAAAGAGATAAGTAAAGGAAGACTATAATGAAGAGAGGGTTTATTTACATTTCTGTGGGAAGAGAAATGAAAATAACATTAAGAAATACTAGAAATGTTAGGTTTTTAAAAAGTAATTTAAATAATCAACAATAGTATTTATAGCATAGAATAGGCAAGACTTATCTTTATATTTATGGATTCCTTTATGAATCACTTTAAGTATATTCATGTAAATATATTCCTTTGTGTCTTGTGGTAAAAATAATGATACCATTTGTACACAAATAAATAAAAACACAAATGTTATTCCCTTGACAAACTGCACCGTATTATTATATATTATTCTCACACAGAACATAAGGGCATATAGAGAGTCTGAATGCAATCAGAAGAGGTATTGTAAAGCATATTTTTGACATCTTCTAGCCCAACCTACACCTAAATGAGAGATTGGTGCCTCTTATGAATTATACATAGTTCTTGATTTATGTTCCATAACCCTTGTATCAAAAACCATAGTTCCAGAGCAATGTCACTGTGAATTCATTTAATGATATTGATGATACAGCTAACACAGAGAATGCAAAGTAACAAGTAGTGCAGAGCATGGCTTTATAAATCACTCCTACAAAGAACTAGGCAATAAATAACAAGCCTTTAATTCCCTCTAAATTATGCTAAAATACTTAAACTACTTGTGTAGCAAATTATAAATGCCTGCCATTTCTGGTAAAAATGTGAGACTTCTGACCAAGAAATTTTATCAAATCACATTGCACATATCAAACTTTAGAGTAACCAGTTTTGTGTGAGAACTGATTTCTTTAAAACAAGACACAATTTGTGTCTGGAAGAAAATATTGCAGTTATGCCATCCTTTACACCAGATCCTTTCCAGTACCCTGATTCTGAATTACACCTCTGCTTCTACGAGTCAGTGCCATGACTGTGCAGGCATCTCCCCAAATGCCTGATGGTGCTGGTGCAGCACCTGCATGCAATGAGCCAGGTCCTGAGTGCTTGCACCCTGAGTTACCAACACGTGGTCTCAGGAGAAGAGCTCACCTGCTGGTTACCAGCTATGCTGGTACTCACACTGCATGTGGTGGGGCTGGCTACTTGTGTGATACAGTCCTGTGCAATGGGATTTAAAATAGCAGAATGTGGTCTCATGGAGATTTGGAAACATTCTCCTGGGAGAAAACTAAAATGGGAGTGCAATGGAGGATTAATTTACAAAAACATTTGTCATTAAAGGTAGTCAAGAGATGTTAAAGTTGAGAGAATTTGACAGGAAAACCAGGTAATCTGTTTTTTTAAGGTCAAATCTTCAATATTTAGGGTAACTTAGTTTCAAGTGTTGTTTTTTCTGTAACTACTTAGCATAGTTATATATATTTTTGTCTGTGTCTCAGAAACAGTAAAACCACTCCAACTGTACGTATCAGTCCTAACTTTTTGAATCCTGAAATTGAATCCAATTTCATATCCTCTACAATTTGTGAGGTAGCAACTGTAGAGCTGGATTATGACCCTATTGTGCAGGCCACAACTGGTATGATGGATGCAATGACCACAAAAGAAGTTGTTTGCTTTCCCAGGAACTTTGGGACCCCAGTCCTGACATATGACCCCAACAGGGAACCCCTTACGTAAAGCTGTTCACAAATATCTCAGCCTCCTTGTTGGATCTGCTAATAGCTTCAGAGAACCCAGTCAGAGGGAAGTAATTGTGCTCAAAAGGGCAAGATTACAAGCCCAAGAAATCTGTTTAATGTACCATGAACCTGACCATGCCTGCTGGTGCTCCAATACAGCTCTTTCATGATATTTAGCCTAGCTGGTCAAAAAGGATAAAATAGCAGTCTGATAATTTGTGTGCTGTTGCACTCAGGGCAGCTGTTTTATTCCGTTGTAACTCTATTAACTCCAAGGAAAAATTCCACTCTTAAAATTGCAGTGAGAAAGCTGAGAGCTAAGGCTGAGTGCAGGAGATGACCACTGTCCCCGTTTCATACACATTAAGGTAAAATCTTTTCATGAGCACTTTTTATCTTGATTAGCAAACAGTGCTTAAAAAGGCAATAAAATTGGTGGAACTGTTAGAACATGATCTGTATGGCGTTTGGGTTTGGGCTTTCCCAGGCTGTTCTGGCTCCTCTACCACTGCCCCTTTCCACAATCCACCAGTAATCTCCAGAACAGGTATCGTGTAATCTGTTGCTTTGATAATGGAGATTTGAGGACTGCCACTGGCAGAGAAACACCAGTAAAACTAATAAAAATGGCTCTGGAAGAGTAATGAAGTCACTCAGTAATTTCTCCTTTTTTTTTAATTTTTATTTTATTTTATTTTATTTTTCCCTTCAAAATTTCTATAGGGAGGCTGCTCACTTTCTGCACAAACTCCCCGTAAGCCTGGCTAAGCCTGTTCCCCCATGAGCTTCACCGTCTCACCACAAGATCACTCTCTTTTTTTATCTCCCAGGTTGTTTTTTTCTGTTCCCACACATTTTTGTATTTCCCAAAACAATCCTAAGAATTTGCCAGTGGGAAACACAGAAGACAGCTCTTTCTAACTATCCCATCTGGAATTATACCTCCTAAATTAACTTTTCCTTTGAAAAGAAACCATTTAGTCTAACATTGTTTTAACTATGTTTTTAGAATAAAAGGGTAATTATACTCTACATATATCAGCCTCAATGCTAAAATTTAGCTTCATCTATGAGTAACTGTAGCAGTCACTGGGAGACCACAGATATGTTAGTCACTCACTGTAAGTCTTCCCCCGAACCTTTTTGTTGGTTTGTTTGTTTTATTATTTTTACAACCTCCAACAGCCATTTACATATCAACAGCTGTATTAAAAAGCTCTTGCTCTTTAATTGTTCCAGTAGTTGCATGAGCAGATTGAGGTCAGCATAATGCCCTCAGAATTCCTAGTGGCAAACCGCTGGTGTTACATACTGAGATAGCCATAGCCCAGACTTTTCCACATTAAAAATCCTGAGTCTGACCCAGTTATCCAGCTCTGGCACAGGTTATCTCTACAATAGTCCCAAAGACACACAGCAGCAGAATCTAATTGCATATACTGCAAGTATTAAATATAGGCAAAGCACTGGAATTTCAGTCTGTAGAGACCAGGTTCAGCTTTAAAATTCATCAGAATAAAGCTTTAAAATATAATGATAAATATAGATTGTTTATATGAACAATGACAGTACAAATCATTACTGTTTTTCCTAGCTACTATCTTAACTACATTTCCTAACTGTAACAAAACCCTAAAATAAAGTATTGTTAGCACCAAAGTTACACTTCTCACATTTTGCCTTAGTAGATCAGCAGTCACTCTATAGCTGAAGAGAGCTATTCTTAGTTTGGTGCTATTTTGGTAATGATACTGCTGATTTAACTTCACCCATACAGACTCTCTGAATGCACAACTTCCCATATGTGCAGCAGGCAGCCAGCTTTCAGCTGGTGCACTCTCCATCGGGTACTGCCCAGCCATGGCTGGAAGTGCTCTCAGCCTTTGGCAAGTGTTTAGCGAAAGAAATTTTGTAGGAATGCACAAGCATGAAAATTATTATTGCATTACTTGTTGTCATGCTAATTTTGTTAAGGGTCTGACGGAGTTTCATTATAAACCATATTTTGAAGAGGTTCATAAATCAACCATGAAATGTATTCTGTGCTCAAACTTTTCACACAGAGTACATCCTAAAAACATTATTATTTTACCAATTTGAAAAAAAAAAAGGAAGAAAGAAACATGTCTATTAAAAATCTATTAACTTTTCAAATATAATTTGAAAGTTTAAAGTTATTGCTGAAGCCCTGCTAAAGAGAGTAATGCAAAGGTTCCAGCACAAACAAATGCTGAGCTTCACTTGCACTATGATTTTTTACTATATCTGAAAATCTAATGATGTTCACAACAGCTTCAGAAACTTGTTTTAACACTTCTTTTTCCACTGGGGTTTCTATCCCTCAGGTGCTAGATGTGTTCAGTTCCTCAACCCAAGAGCTACTCACCAAAGCCTCTGGGCAGCTGAAAGCCCCACGATACATGCCACATCCCTTGGAGGTCTGATGCATGCATAGTTCCAGGACCAGCTCCCAGGTACAAAGGGATCATCATCCAAGGGTGTTACCTACTGTATCGAGGCTTTGACCTCAAAAGCTTCTTTTCTGCTCCATCTGGTTATTAATGTTACCAGTCACATTCTGCAGCAGAAAAACCCTGCTGGCAAAAATGGGACAAAACCCCAGGTCTGAAATCCACCTTAACCACCTATGAAACAGGTCCTCTACATCACACAGATGCAAATAAACTACCTTTACAAAACTAAACCACTGCAACTAAACTCCCCTTTATGACAAATGTAAGTCATCTTTATCCAATTACACAACGTCTGTCAGACTCAGGAATATTTGTTCTGATTATATATATATATATATATATAATTTCTAATTCTTCTCTTAGTCCACTGAGACTTGTAGCCAAAATTATTCCAGAACTCCGAACATAGTCACAAATAGTAGTCCTAGCTACTGGTTAGATCCATAGTGGGATACACTGGAAATATCCTTACAAATATAAGTAAACATTCCTAACATATCCTAGAAAGTAGTAAGAGTGAGATCTTTTCATCATTTGTATTTCATTTGGTTAAAACATGCTAACAATCCGGTGTCTTCCTGAGATGCTTAGTTTGTGCATCATAACAAAGCATTAAAAGATCAACCCTTAAAAGCTTAACAATAAAAAAGGCCAAGTGCAATCTATATGTACTGAAAATAATGATTATTATGACAATCTACTTATCCACCACATCAGTCTGGCAATTTAATGCATGAACTCCTGGAGTCTTAGGGCCTTAAGTTTGTGCCATATGGCACTGCAAAGTTAAATTTAAATTTGGCTTCAATATCCCAATGGCTATCCCTTTAAAGGCACAAATAAATGCACTAACAAATACATGAGGACTGTATTAATTTTCAGAAAATTAATATTGATTTGCACTTTTTAAAGCACGACTTATTCTTGGGGACTACCGCCCTAAGAAATAAAGCCAACATTCCCTGTCCATCAGCACGATCAACAGCTTATAATGCTAAATTAGTGGTTCCCAGAAAGAGGTCCTTCATGTGGCTTTGAAAGGGAGGAAAGGGTCACCATTTTGTCCCTTCCCATGGCAGTCTGAGCTGTGGGTCCCTGCTGATGTAGGAGGAAGCCACTGCCTCCTGTCCAGAGGGGCAGAGAGAGGCAGGAGCATGGCTTTGTCCAACTCCGTCCCTCACACTGGTGACCATCACAGCTGAGCTAACGTAGCAGGAGAGGGACATGAGCTACTTCCAAAAACAACCTCCTCCGGTTTGCTTCTTTGCAAATCTGCAATGCAGACAGCTTGAAAATACTTATTGGTCAAAGCCACTGGAAGACACAACACCACTATCTGAAGAAAAGATGTTTTCTTCATGTTAAGTAACAACATGAAGTCCAGCCTCCTGGGACCTTTTTTTTGTAAGAAGGTCACTCCAAAATAAATTCCTTAAAGCAAAACAAAAATTTACACAGAGATAATTGGAACGATGACCTAATTGCCCATGCTATTTAAAACACAAAGCTCTGGCTAAAAACATCAGAAACCCACAAAAGAGTGCCAACTCCAGGAGTGAAGGGAAACTAGCTCCACAGCCAGGCACTTCATCCAGAGGAAAGGTCAGCGCTCCCTGGCAAGCAGGGAAATACCCAAACAGGTTCATGGCTGCTGGCAAGGAAGAGGCTGACGGCTGATATGTTTGTCCTTACGAACATGGCAGCTGAAATTTCAAATGACATTCAGCATGACTTGAGTGCTGCAAGGGGATCTGGTATTATGTAGGGCACATGGGAGCAGCTGAGGGAGCCCAGCTCCATCTGCAATCGTGCCTCACCTGAGAGTTTCCTGGGCACAGGGATTCAGGCACATGCAGCTTCCACAGCCCGACCAAGGCAGAGGGTCTGTCCCAAGCTCCCAGGAGGGCTGCAGATGTCTGACCAGCCACACTCCTGCACATCTGCCTCTCACCAATGTCCCAGTGTCCAGCTTCTAGCATAGCAGCCAAGTTCTGTTCTGTTAACCATGGCTGTTAGTGACCCTTTCCTCCATCTTTTCAATAACAGACCAAAAAGCAAAGGAATGAGACTGGAAATGGTCGATACTGACCCAGTTCCCACCTGGGTCCAAGGATATCCCTTCACGGAGCAGGATTTTCCCACTCACCCAAGCTAATTGGGTGCTCACGTCCCTTCCACTAAACCCAGGAACCAGGCAGCTTCTTGCAGTCAGAGCAGTGAGTCAGAAAAAAAAAATAAAAAAAAAAATCAGCAAGACAAAACCTAAGAGATAGACAAGGGATCTGAGATTTAATCCTTAATCCCTCCATGGGAGTGGAGTCCACATGTCTCTGCATGGGTGCTGTTTCAGCCCCCAGAGTTCAGGATGTCACACTTTGTCACACGCAGCAGAGAGGGGGGGCCTCCAGCTCCTCCAAGACCAGGATGGCTCCACCAAAAGCCAACTTTGAGTGATTCAGCTTGCTCCACATTTTATCTCAGTCCTTTGTCATGTGAGGTAACGAGTGTACCCACAGCCCGGACAGAATACATGCTGCCACTTCCAAGCCCAAATTCAGTCCTGCAGATCCAGATCGGGTATCCCCAAACCTAACTCACCAGCATGTCATGCTGTGATCAGGTTTACAAGCTCAGGCTAAGTGACAGCAGGGACTCCGCTTGGGGCAGGTATTCCCCAGGCAACCCAAACTGTGTTGGAAACCATGAGGAAGAGTCAACGGTCTTATTTCTGAGAGGAGAGGAGCCCCTCCTGAGGCTGGAAGCTGCATGATTAGCTAAATTCTTCCATTTTCAAGGGTATGGAATCTCCATATTGCCTCGGATAGTGAAGTACCAACTATGTGATATCCTTTTCAGCGTTAGTTTTTCTTCAGTAAAGACAGTTACTCTAAAATTAGCAAACTGAAAAGCCTTAATGTTCACTGATGTTATTTATAGAGGACTGAGCATTGCCTTCCTTCCACTGTTTTAAGAGAATGAAACTTTCTAACTGTAAATATCAAAGTACTTCCAAATGCTATCAGATATGGCCCTCTTAGTAAAATGCACTTCAAACATCTATTTCTTAACTTTTATGTCTTCTGGAGATGTCAGTTTCCCTTATAATTTTCGCAGTCTGACAAATTTGAGGGAAGTTTCCCAGTACCTCACATGCTGTCACGGCATCTTCAAAATGTCTTTAGAGCTCTTCCATTATGTTTTGTGTAAAGAAAAACTTTTAACTCATCATTGCAGCAGCTGCTTATTAAGATCTGCAGGCTTTTTTTTTTTTTTTTTAGTTGATAAAGAGAGAATGACAAATATTTTAAGTAGCCATTAAACAGCACCAAGCCAATGGTGTTTTACACAATTTCTATAGAAACGTAGAGCATATCCACTTTCATATCAAGTGAGTTAATATTAATCAATGTTACCACAGTGAAAAGCAAATGAAACCTTAATAGCAAGAAACTTTACAAAAATAGGAGCTAACACAAAACCTCCTTGCTGCATTTTTCATGTTATATTATTGGGAACTACTACTATCTTGAAAAAAATTAAAAGGAAAACGTGAGTACTTTAAAGACTTATGGATCAATTTACAACACATAATAGGATTAGGAAAGAAGGGTGAGATTGTTTAATGTTCATTTTTTCTATGTTATTGTAAATTTATTTTAACAAGTGTTAGATTAATTCAAAAGTTATCATCATAGAATTCGGGGTTATTTTTTAGCCACTGAATACAAGACTGGAGACATTATGTCCTTGTCTCACTTTTACAACCTTTTTTGTTTGACTTGTAGGTTTTAATGTGCATCATAACACCTCTCATCTAGCAGTAAGAAATTCACTGGGGAACACTTGCAGAAAATAGGACATTGAGTCCATAATTAAAGTAATCTCTTCCCAGGCAGATGCTTCAGTTGGCTCTGTTATCACATATTACAAAAGGCATCTTGAGGCCTATAAAATGTGCAGCAAATGGCTTTGGAGATGAGAAACAGCAATTTTTCATCTAATTTTGATCCATAGACATGTAAGTACTGTATTGCCACTTTTTGGTATGGAGCCAAATAACTATTGTGGTAGTTCAAATAAGCTTGGCAGTAACCAAAATTAAAGAGTACTCCAGCTTTTATCCTCAGTCAGGAAAGCCTTTTTCTAACCATCTTTGCATTTAGCAAATAAGCATGCCATCTCAAATGCGCGTGTTAATGCCTACATCTGGATTTAGAAGAAAGGCTTTATGCAGCTTAACTCACCATACACATTCTCTCTATATATGCTTGTTAAAACTGTCGTTCAAATTATGGCCCTAACATCTTCACTGTTTTGCAAAGCAGTCTGTGATATTGATTGGAAATGTTTCTACTGTTTATCTTTTGGATTTTAGGACATTTAGGACATAGCTCAGTAATTTGTTCACATCAGTTATAATCCTTTACATAAACACTAATGTTGATAGGAGCTGGGTGAGCTTTTTCAAGCATGTTCTTGGTCACTGACTGCAACTGATGTGTCATATGTGAGCAACATTTGACCTCAATCTAGTGAAGTGTTTGAAAAAAGAGATTGACTTTCTTCCATTATTCATTTCTTCAAACTTGCAATTTTAAACTCTTTCCTGCTTTGGTGGGAAATTACAGAGATTGATAGAGAGTTGCTTACTGTTTAAGGCTTCAAAAATGCATTTTTCACAGAAAAAGTCTCAAGTAAATGTACATCTTAGGCTAAACAGCTTACGTTGAGCTAAGAGGGTTATTAAGAAGAGTGTAGGATAATATGTTACATTTCTATTAGGAACTAAAGGATTCAAACCATTCAAGAGGATAAAGGAAAACAATGCCTTGTTAGGAAAACACTATCATAAAGCTGTGGTGGTATAATATTTGTACAATACCTGTTACGAGAACAGCCATTAGGCAGTAAAAACAGCCAGCAAGTGGCATGTAAAATGCTTCAATTATTTTCTCCTAAAATGAAATTTATTTTTATTTGAATTAGTGCAGCATCTCCAAGCCTTCTCCTAGGTGATTGCTCTTCTGTATCACAATAGAACGGAACACAGCTCTCGCTGTGAGCTGTTATCATGATGACCCTGTGTGATGACATCCTTATGACCTCCGCCACTGCAACATCATTATGTCATAATTATGAGAGCAGGTGCCTTGCTGGGTACCTGTCTAAGACTTCTGCCCCTGCGATTGAGCTGCTGCGCTCCAGGAAATATTGAGCAGTTGATGTGCCAAATTTACCTCAGCCAAAATCTCTTATTGTGGTGCTCATATGGAAATGGATGCACCATTTATTAATTCTGATAGTTAGTGCTGTGCACCTCTCTTGAAGATTATTTTTTATACTTTCACAATGGTCTGAAATTGTCAAAGTATTGCTGTATAGGCTAGCAATAAACACCCTTTAAAATCTAATGGCTCTCTCATCACACAAGATGGATCTGTGTGGGCTACTACCTAAAGAGACCGTGCGATCATGGTGAAGGAGAGAGGGTGGTCACCTAGAGGTGCCAGTATGTATCTGAAGATGCTGGTGATGGTGCCACCATTCATCAAGGGCATTGTCAAAAAGGGTATATTTCAGGCCATAAGAGAAAAGGAGGCAAGATGGACATGCTGCAAGGGATTCAGGAGTGAGAGACTCCAAGTTTTTCAGAGGACAAGTGGTGCAATAAAGTGGAGAAAAAGGGAGAGAACTAACTATCAACATATATTTTTCAAACTTCTTTAATGTAAAGAATGGAAGAAATATGAAACAAGGGAATAAGCATTTATTATTTAATTTACCTCTCCATATTATCTCTTTTACGTGCCAAATAATGATAGAGTTAAAAAGTTCTGCAAGCCTTGGAGTTCTACTAGACCTCAAGAGTCTATAGCTCAAGAAGACAGAGTTCATATAGACCACAATATGATTATATACAGAGCACTGTTTATAAGCAATGTTAGTAAAAAAATGAAATCTGAATGGCATCAAAAATTAACTCTCATTTCTGAGTACTGTTAAAAAAAAACAAAACAAAACAAAACAAAACAAACAACAACAAAAAAAGACGGATACCATCAAAATTTTCCTAGGGCAGTTCCATCTTGATGACATTTGTATAATGTAGATGCTGAGGTTATAATAGAATTAAATTTTATTATTTATTTGATGCTAGTTTATATATAATACTGTTCTTTAGTATTTTATAATTTATAATTATAAACAATGAATTATATTTCATTCTACCTCAGATAAGTATTATCTAATTATTAATAACAGATCTGAGTTTCTCAAACTGAGATGAGACGGACACAACCTATTGTTAAGTACAGGTTAAAAACTTATTATGAAGGATTGTCAAAATAAATATGACAGAGTGCACTCTGTCAGGTAGTTTGAGGTCATGGTCATTTTAAATACTCAAACCCAAATTTTCCCAGCATATGAGCAACAGAATTTGATACAATATATTTGATATTTTCAAGTATAAGGTTTATTTCTTTTTTTTTGTTTTTAAACTTTTGCTACATTTAGATGTGAGGAGAATGTCTTACTACAGAAAAAGGCAGAAAGAACATTTTTTTTCTTGTCATGAGTGAAGACATGAAATAATAAAAAAAAATACAAAAAACATTGTCTGTGGTTTTGCTGACAGCCTGTACACGCACGATTGCTCTGCTGGATCAAAGCCAGTGCTCAGCATCCTGCGGTACTGAGTTCTTCACAAAATTATTTAGTAATAGTCCCTTGCAAAAAGTGCTTCCCAAAGAATTATAAAGACAATGCCCTTATCTCAAACTCATTTATGCACTGGACACTTCTTGAATTATCCACTCAAGAGACAGCATTGAAATTATCAGACTCTCTTAATCAGCCAGGGGGACATTCCAGAGCTACAAAGGTCTTCCACATGGACACAGTGTCTGGTTGTACAGGCTTGTCGGCAGTACTGAAATTTAGCTTTCAAAATAAAATAAAATAAAACAATACAAATGTTCTCTCCCCTTGGCTGTAGTAGGGATTTTATATACTATATGTTTACAGTGAAAGAATGGTTCTATGTGTGTTAACAGCTCATTCTTCACATAGCCAAAATTTCCAGAAGAATTCACAAAAAAAAAAAAAAAAAATCATGCTGATTTCATTAAACATATTCCTTCTGTAATCTCATTTTAGAAAGTTTGTTATCAAACAATTATTAGCAGTCAAAAGATATTTCACTCAATTCATCTGTTACAGTACAGGCAAACTGTTGGAGTGTGTGTAATAAATTTTATATTCCAGTCATGTTTTCAAAATTAAAGCATCTTGGGAAAAAGGGAAGACAAAGCATCTCTTTGAATGAAACAAAGATTTATGTTCTTGATGAACATGCATATTTGATAAAATATGCTCTGAAAAATAACCCTGAGGTTAAATTTCAGAGAGAGCAAAACAAAGTTCAAGAGAGTTCTAAACACAATTACTGATAACTGTACTGTGGATTGTGAATTGATGGTCTCATGCACAAAAATAATGGGTACATTGCACAGAAAAGGAAAAAAGTAAAATCTAATCTCTGCTTCTAGAATTGCCAAATGAATATTTGTAAGAAGGGAAGCAATTCTCATAGTGATTGTTTTATTATTTAGATAATACTGGTAGAAAATGAATTTCATTTTCTTTCATGCAGGAGGTGCCAGAGTCCTATATGGAACCATGCCAAAATCTTAACAGAGTAGCCAAAGGCTATATTGAACTGCCTTCTGCTATCATACATTACAAGTACATGATATATTAAATTTGTATCACACAAATAAAAGAAACCATCCTAATATTGTATCATTTTGCAGTTTCTATTCTGGCACTACACAATATCGATGAAAGTAGTATTTTATGCTTTTTGCTCATCTTTTGAATTGAGTGCAACTAACTTATCAATAGAATTTTCATGTGCTTTTCTTTTTTAATACATGTTCATGTATCCATTCTTCCTGTCTTTTTTGGTTCTGTTTCTTTTGCACCTACACAGCATGAGGAACCTAAAATAGCAAATGGTCATTTATCTGCAAGCTTGGAAAAAATGTTAAGCATTGAACATCTCTCTCATTTTCATGGGCTTTTAGAAGTATTACCAGCTACCTGAGGGGACATTAGACAATAAAATTTACTTCCAAGGGAAAAGGAAAAAATTGCCAGATTTTATGAACTTTACAAGGTTGACTTTTTTTTATTCATACTCCTCAGCAGTTTTCAACTGTTGAGCAACCAACTTGTTAGAGATATCTTGACATGTTGAGGATGATGGAGATAAAGAATTCATTTTTCTTGATATGGCAAGGGGTGCTTATGCTTAGGCAGATGAGTCTGTGTTGGTGGGATACAGATCCAGACTGAAAAACTTAGGTCCTTGCAGAAAGGTAAACATGAGAATTAGGTAGCTAGTGATCCATTAGAGTTACTGGAGACCTAGGACTTGATTCAGCCACTTAAATATGTCTGAAATAATTTGAGATGTCCTAAAGAACATTAGAGCTAGAGAGACCTTCTAGACCTGTAGGTACCTCCCTGTAAATGTAAAATTAGATGTCAGAGTGTACATGTGTGTGGTTTTGTAACTGGCCCAATTAGCTATGAAGAGAATTGCAGATACATAATTCACTACCCAGAGGTATCTGTGTATGCTATCTAAAGTTGAAACTACCTGAAAATCCCTTTGAAGAATTGAAAATCATGCGCAATCAGTTCCATTGTCCCTCATGGTGTTCTCCCTTTGCTTTGAACACTTTTGAATATTCCCTCATCACAGTACTCTAGTGCTAGAGCATAACAACGTTTCTGAAAATACATATTCCTCCCTGGCCCTCTCTGTTTGCTTTATCACCACATAAAATAGGCAAAAGTGAGACACAACTAATAGACAAGCTACATTTAATTCTGCACAACCGGTTGAGTCTACGTTGCTTGTGGTCATACTCAGAAGAGCCATAGCAATTCCATGCACAGTGTTTGATTTCACTGGAAAATTAACAAACAGAAGATGAAGGAGGTAATCTGGGCACCACATCAAAATGGGGCATGAGCAGAGCCAAGATCTGAACCAAACATTGGCTTGTGATTTTCAAAATGTTACACATAATGCTGATTGACAGTACAACAATGCCTCTTCCCAGGGAAGTGGAAAACCTAGAGAAGGAGTAATTTTTCTTCATAGTTTCACTAAACTGGCACATCAGAAGGAACAATTACTGTTTTTTTTTTTTTTTTTTTTTTTTTTTTCACAAGACAAGTTATAAACAATATGGAAAAATAAAATGGCTGCAACACTGACTGCAAAAAAAGGACTGTCTGTTACCTGATGTATGTGCAACCCTTGTCTTAAGCAGAGTTCACACCAATAGCAAAAAGATTGGTAATAAATATCCTACTTCACTCTTACCTTGCAATAAACAGTAGGAAGAGAAAGGTAGCACATGACTGAAGCAGGGAGCTGGTACTTCACAGAATGCCAGAGCCAAGGCTGTCTATATATTATGGTGTCCATGTGCTTTACAGCACACTCTTTAACTGATTGCAAAGATAACAAATCATAGTGACAAGCAGGATGCAATGAAAAATTTATTTCTTTGTACTATTCTGGTTCAGAATTTGAGGAATAAAAACCTATGTTATTGGTTGAGCATTGAGTAACTACATATAATTGAGCATTGAGTAACTACATATAAATACAGGATAGTTCTGATATTTGCTATCTTCTCTTTACTTAGCATTTTTGACACTTGTGTGTATTATCTTTGGATGTAGAGCAAACATAACCATCTACTTAATCTTGAAGTTACCCTTCTACATTTCCTTAATTTGAGGTTGTTGTTTTTTTGTTTGTTTGTTTTTGTGTTTTCTTTTTTTGTTTGTTTGTTTGTTTGTTTTGTGAAAAGAAATAGTAAATGCTGTCTTAAATAACAGTTTAGCAAAGTGGTTTACCAGGAGAATGTGGTTCCTTCAAACAATATATCCTTTTACCACCCTGGTTAGAGGACTACTATAGCAGACCATGTAATCTTCTTGGTTGTTTATACAATATTTCCATAATTCTTATCATGGCTTTTCTATAAATATTTTAAATAGGTAACCAAGACTCTCAATCACAGTCTTTATGTTCTGCATGATATTTCAAGTTCATATGTTGACACAGTTGCCAGCTCCTAGAAACAGGCTTAAACACATGGACATGAAAAGACCAGTTTGGGAGCAGAGCTCTTAAAATTTCCCAGAAAGGAGTTGTATCATTAGGTGACTGTGGGAAAAGGCATACTCACACTGAAAAACACATCCCCTTTCTTGCAAGTTTCTTCCAAGTTTCTTTTAATAGCTCAACTGCCTGGCTCAGCACTGACTTCCAAACTTTGTCCAGGAGCTGTGCAGGGAACCAATTGCTCCTGCTTTAGAAGTGATGTGCCAGTGTCCTGCCTCAGCAACCATCTCTCTCTTACCCTCATCTGCAAACTGATGTAAAAAAAAATACTTATTTTCCAAAGTAATTTCTATAGTGACCTATTCTATTTAATATAGTAGTTGGAACTTCTGTAATAAACCCTGCTGATGCTCAAAACATAGTATGTTTTTGAAATTTAGGTCAGCTTTATCACTTTTAAAAACTAGAAAGTTTGTAAAAGCCATCTACAAAAGTATGGGTTTAACAATCTAAGATGTAATGCTAAGTATCACCCTGTTTAGCAGCCATTATCGTTCCCATGGCACGCTGAAGTTTAACTAGATTAGTGTGAGCTTAGAGCAGAAATTACAAACAGTGAAACCTAGCTGAAGGACTGTGAAGATTATGTTTTACAAATTTCCATGCAATCAGAAAAATAATTTATTAGCATGAAGGAGGTCCTGCTTTTATTTTTTATTTATTTTTTGGTGGTAAGCAGTGATTACAGATCCTGGCAATTTATTTAAGAGGTCTTGGTGTTCAAGGTCTCCTTGGACCTGTTTAAAGGAGTCCTAAATTACTGCTAGGAAAATTGCTCTGCGACAGAAGATACATTTTAGCTTTCATTTCCTCAGTTCTTCTTGAAGTATCAGTGGTGAAAAAAATACTAAAGAATTGCACTCGGACATCCTACAGGGGCAGCAGCAGCTTTCTATTTTTCTTTTAGAAGGGTATTTTACAGAAGAATGCTTCCAAGTATTTATATGTTAGTCATAAGAAGGTATTTGGACCAAAAAAAAACAATAAAAAAGTGAGTGAGACTAAGAAGCAATTTGCATGTGATCAAGTGTCGTGGTTTAACCTGGCCGGCAGCTAAACACCACACAGCCGTTCAGTCACCCTCCCCCCTCCCTCTCTGGGATGGGGGAGAGAAACGGGAAAGTGAAGCCTGTGGGTTGAGATAAAGACAGTTTATTAAGATAGGAAATAATAATAATAATATTGTATACAAAATAAGTGATGCACAATGCAATTGCTCACCACCTGCTGACCAATGCCCAGCCCAACCCCAAGCAGCCAGCCCCCCACCCCGGCTAGCCACCCCTATATATTATTTAGCATGACGTCAGATGGTATGGAATACCCCTTTTGCCAGTCTGGGTCAGCTGTCCTGGGTCTGTCCCTCTCCAGCTCTTGCTGCACCCCCAGCCTGCCCGCTGGCAGGACAGAGCAAGGAGCTGAAAAGTCCTTGGCTTAGTGTAAGCAGTGCTCTGCAGCAATTAAAACATCAGCATGTTATCAGCACTCTTCTCATCCTAATCCAAAACATAGCACCCTACCAGCTACTAGGAGGAAAAATAACTGTCCTAACTGAAACCAGGACATCAAGGTAAAAACAATACCCATTGCCTGATTTTGCACAGAAGAACGTTGGTTCCAGCAGCCTTCCCCCATGGAGCACAGGGCTCTGCACCATCCCTTACCCTGGTGACATCAGGGAGAGGACTTGCTGAGGGACACATTGTGCCAAAGATAAATGCAGGACTCTGTCAGGCACCGTTACCATCAGACCTGGCAGTAGCACAGAAGTAACTGGACCACATCACACTGCACAGATGAGGACTCTTCCAGGGGGAGGAAAGAAACCAAGTGCTTTGCTGCAAGCTGCTGTATGAGGAATGAATCCCAGTTTCCTGCAACCTTGCATCTCCCATCTCCACAAATAAGGCCATCTTCTCCCATGCAGGAGCCCCAAGTGCATTCCCAGTTCCCACCATCCCAGAGGATGACAGCTTCACCAGCCCTCCTTCCCGCCAGCAGCAGCAACACCTCAGGTGTCCAAGACCACCTGTGTTAGTAAACAACATCTGGCCAGGAGCCACCCTCCTCAGCCATGCGTTGGGAATGTGTGGTGGGTTGGTAGCTGGAAACTGCCAAATTTAGGCCAGGAAAATTTCTGGTATTTTATAGACAATCATGCTGCAGCAGGCAGGACTGCTGCTGAGAATGCCCAAATTTGCTGGTAAAAATTCTCTATCCATTTACTGTTATCAGGGAACAAAGTATATTAATATTCCAACCATTTTGTCATCTTTGTTTGGTTACCAATGGATATAAGAACTATGGAGGGGGCTGGCTGGCAGCATGACCACAGAGATATTTCTTAGAGGTCATTCTATTTCGGGACTGAGCTCTAGTAGCACCAAAAAGAATAGATGAAGCAAACAGGATTTTTCCCCATGACATCTACAGGGTTATGACTGCCCTGTAGGGATTAAGTTTTTCTTTCATACTGATATGACAAAGTGTAACCTTCAGTTTCTATCAAGTTACTTGAGGTTATCACAGACTGAAGCAATAGAAATCTGTTATATCTGTTTTAACAACTAAATGTGGCCTTGTTATTCCTATTCCCAGGCCTTTTCATTTAGGCATGTTAGCAATAAATATGCTCCCAACAGACTGTTGTAAAAAGAAAAGGAGAAATAAGATAGAAATAATAGACAAGGCTGAATAATATAAATGAGAAATTGCACTTCAGTACGTTATTCAGAAAAAAGAAGATAGCAAAAAAATCCATCTCTACCCTTTCCTCACCTGAAACTCAGTCCTGAGGTGTAGAATACCCATCTGCATTGGAAGTGATAGGCAAGAATGATTTCACTGACATTAGATTATGCATGAATGACCCTAACTTGAGCCCTGAGCATTTCAGCTTTTCTGCCTGCATGCCCATACCCCCAGAGGATGCCAGAGCAGGTCAATAGCAAGTGCACTTAATAAAAGCTGGACATGCAGTGGCCTGGGGAGATTCGCGTGGTGACCTTTGTCCATTTCCTCCTGAGAAGTGTCCAGGGATAAGTGTCAACGTGGCAAAACTTGCACCATCAGTGCTGGCACTAATTAATAGCCTTATTATCCATCCCAAGAGAGGTCAAAGACTAATCAGCTGATCTGAATCACTGACGCATTGGCAGCAGCATAGGAAGCTCTTACCCCTTTGCTCTGTTTACAGAGTCCATAAATTATCATCCAGGTACCTCTGTGAATACTATTATTTATATTAAATTTAAACAAAACATTTAGTTAGTGCCAAGTGTTAAGAAGTCTTTTTAAATTAATTTTCTGCAAAGAGGCAAGTGGCAGTGAACAAGGCAGGGACAACTCTAAAGTCACAAAGTCAGAGAATTGTGTAAGGCACCTGCAGCCAAGTCCTGCAGCCAGGTGGAGGAAACACCACCATCAGGGAGGCTAAGCCTTTCCTCTCTTGTCTGAATTCTTCCTGTAGGACACCATGCTGATATAAACTGCATTGCTTTGCTAACACTAAAGGATCACGGAGCATCCCTGTGGTGCCTCTGAGACCAATGGACCCCCAGGCCAGGGGCCCTGGCAGCAGCCTTGTGCCAGGCCAGTCGGCGCAGGGGCAGGCTGCTCAGCCCTGCCAGGGCAAGGACAGGCAGATTTGATGTCTCTGAGGCACCTGGACTGCTAACACACGCTTACATCCATGCTGCAGAGTCAGGGATTAATTCAGATTTCTTCTGTGTGTGTTCTATACACCACAGCATGACCAACATGGTACAAAACCGACCACTAATAAGGTGCTAATGCACATCATGGATTAAACAAGCAGTTGGATTTCCAAAACGGTTCAGTGCTGACCTAACTCTGTTTCCACTGAGGCCAGTGATGAACCTTCCACTGATTTCAAGATAGGTAAGAAATTACTCCCTCAGAAGATGTCCCATTAATTTCATTTAAATGTGAATCATCAGTCACAACACTATTTGTACTTTTACAGAGCTATCCATCAGCTCTTCTTCAGCAACGACAAACAGAACATGGACAAAAACATCAGTCACAGGAAAATGAATGGCTGTTTACAAACTGACCTCAAAACTTGCAATGGAGTGTCACATCTCATAAATAAATAAATTCACAGTCACTGTGCAAGATAGGACTAACAATTATTTCTTGAATATGCAGGAAAACCAAAAAAATGTGAATGAAAAGGAGTAAGCAAGAGTATGCAGAAAAAATGTACAGCTCATCTCATTTTCCTCAGGCACCTCAAAGAACAAAATTTAGCTGCTACTCTGTGCTCAGCAAAAGAAATTATATATTTGGAGAAAAATTAAAGGAAGCATAAAATTTACAGAATTTTCACAGGAAAGGAAAAAAAATATATATATCTCATGGATTTCTTGAAGTTATGTACAACTATTTTGTGAGAGTAACATTTTTGAGAATTTTTGCAAACCAGTGACAGTATTTCCTCATATTTTCTTCAAATTTGACTTGTGTCAAATAGTGAATGGGAATCTTAAATACCATAAACAGCTTCACTAGTACATTGTAGAAGTTAATGATAAACAAACACATTTTCAAAAGCCTGTTACCACTCATCAAAACTATTTTTCCCCCATTTATCATTAGACATTTAGAAGAAAAAGAGCTAGAAAAGAACAAGGAAAAAAAAAAAAATCTTGGCACTCTCATTGCAGCTAATACACTGTTACAGAATAGGCAAAACCATGCAATATGTAGGAAAGGGGAATATCAAGGAAATGGATCAGCTGATCACCAGGTATTGTATTCACTATCAGCAACATATATCCTCAGAGCATTAAGTCTCTCACTTCTTACTTTTTACAGCATGCTAAACAATAAAACAACTTGCCTATGTGGGACACTTATATGCAGTGGGACACTTCCCAGTACAGATAGAAAGGAAGGAATACTGATTCAGAGAAAGATTTGTTGGGAAACACATGGCAGACTCGAAAACACACAGAAGGTCTCACACACTGAAATTTTGCAACTGTTCACTTCTCTAACTAGGGAGCACTCTGTTTTTTTGTCTGTGAATGGGTCAAACTTGAAATGTTTCCTACTTTAAACTCTACTTTAGGTATATTTTTTTCCTCTTAGATCTGATCCACCAAAAATTTGGGGAGAAATAAGTAGAAAGTATGTAAAATATAATTTTACACAAAAATAGGTGTTTTAATGATTCATAATAAGTTGTGCTTTTTTGGCACTTAATAAGGCACTAAATCATCATATGATAACTTAGGTCTTTAAAATGAATTGCCAAAAAATCAGGATACGTACATGAAGTTCACGCAGCCCGTCCCCGCAGGTGGAGCAATCCAAACAAAACTGAGGTTGGTGGTTGGGAGATGGCTCACATGTGACGCAACCACACTGCACATGAACTGATTTCCAAACTGGTGGTCAGACATAATTCCTACAAGAAAGGCACAGGGGAGATAAAAAGTAACATGTGTTAATAGCTCATTGCAAGGTGTTAACAGACAGAGTAGTACATCTACCATGTGTTTCATCATGGCAATATACAAGGAGAAAAGCCAAGGGTATGCCTTGAAGTAATTAGAATCAATACCAATGAAAACATCAGAGCTGGCCTTTGCTGAAGCCAAGGCTGACTTTGGCTCCATGTATTTACTATCATTATTCCTCATGAGACCAATACCAGAGGAATTATTTACATTTTTAAGGGAGGGAGCTAGATCACAGCAGCTGTAAATCAATGTTACTCCCCTAAATCATTTACACACATTACACATCTAAAAGGAAATTAAATCTGAAGGAAAAATCTTATATTTTAAGAAGAAAAATGAAGCTAATAGAGAAAGGTGTTAACTTTTGGTAGATAGGCACATCTACTTGGAAAAAAAAAAAAAAAAAAAAAAAAAGCTTTTGTTTCATTTGTTTCATGAACTCTTCTGATCTGGAATAAAAGCAGCAACCTTCAACAGCTTTACCAGTATATATTCCTTTGAATTTTTTGGATGAATGTAAATGTCTTCTATTAATCACCCTCTCTGGAATTCACTCCAGTTCATCAGTAGATAAAAGAACTGTATTTTCACACACACACACACACACCAAAAGAAAAGAAAAGAAACAAGGAAAATAAAATGAATACACACACACTCACACTATATCTGACATCATTCTTGTCCCCACTTGGAGCCCTTCTGTAGTTTCCTCCAAATCAGTGCAAACTTGGTTCTTTGTTTAACACCTCCAGGCTTAAAGTAAGGCAATCCTACTTTGAGTGGATTACTACACCTTTAATCCTAGCACATTAAAAAATAACTGTTGAAACTATTCTTTAGAAGACACTTAACAATAGGAAATGCCTTGTTCCCAGTTACTTCAAATACTAAATATTCAGTTCAGAGAATAGCTACAAGGGCTAAAACATTGCTACTAGGATCAGAGGGAAAGCAAATGGTGCTGGTACCTCCATGGTCAAAAAGGTCACTGTTAGCTGTTATGTGGCTGTATCTCAGAAAGTTTATGCTGGTTGGTATTTCTTACAGTTCCCCGCTGCAATTCAAACAACAACAGATAAATAAACCTTATCTCTGCCTCTCAGAATCCTCAGCAATTGTTTTTGACAGAAGTTCTTCTGAAATGTGAACCTAACAGTTTCTCTTAAACCCTCACTGACCCAAAGGCTGAAGGAGTTTGCAAGTAAGAGATTTTCACCGCGGAGACGGATGGCTCCTTTCAGCTGCAAACACACTGCTCCTCCTGTTCCTCCCCAGGGACTGCCAAGCCAGCAGAGAGGGGGCTGCCTCAGAAGGAAATCATGGAGCATTTTACAGATCAAAAGCAACATCTGAAATCCCTCTCAGGGACTAGTGAGGACCAAACTGTATTAAATTCTAAACTGGTTTCAATTATGGTGGAGAAATGAAGGCACAGTGAGTTTAAGTAATCTGTCCCTGGAACGACAGGAGGCGTGGGTGATGGCAGTGATGCTTGTATCTTTTACAAATGACCACAACACTCTCATTCACAGTTTTTCGATTAGTTCCCCTCTGAAGCATACACATGAAGTCTTCCATCACTCAGGTGGTTACACTGCTCAGCTCAAATTCCCAGGCAGTGGAATCACAAAATCATAGAATGGCTTGTGTTGGAAGGGACCATAAGCAGTCATGGCCATTTCTTGTTACCCTGGACTGATATTTAAGTTTTCATTTGCTTTCTTTGACTGGCCTGGGGTTCGGGCGGCGGGAGGGGGGGTCAGGGGGGGCATTAACATCCTCAAAGAAATCTGTTTGACCGGTGCCCTGGAGTCTATCCAGCAGCTGCATGACGGGACAGATACGTCCAAAAATATGCCCAGAGAACTCCCTTGCAGGGTGAGTGTTATTTAGGGAACTGCTTTGATTTGCTGAGTGTGCGAGGGTGAATCTCTGCTTCTTTTGCAAAGCTGTGGGTCTCATTCCTCTCTCTTTGAAGTTTGGGCTAAAACGAGTGACTTCAGTGACATGGGTCTGTCTCTCCAGGACTATGATGTGGGGTACCAGCTCACATGTATCAGCATCATGGACACATAACAGGAAACAGAGCCAGCTACAGGCTCTAGCACGTTAATTAAATAACAGGCTGTCAGTGGAGAAACAGGATCTGCCTCTTCAGTTTGAAGAAATCCCCCTTACTCCAGAGCCAGACATTATGAGGCAGGACAAAGACTGCCCTACCCACATCCCGCAGCCGGGGGACAGACACAGCAGCTTGGGAAATGTGACCACTTCTCTCCTTGGCAGCAACTTGTGAGTTAATGAATTCCCTAGGTTTCAAGGCAGTAGGCTGCAAAAATGTGTCTAATACATCAAACACATGCAACATCTGTGGAGAATTTCTTTTCCCTTTGATTTACAGTTTATAAAAAGAAGTTTGCAGTGATTAGAATAAATACTAAACAACAACAACAAAAAAAACTCATTCAATTTTTTAAAGAAAAAAATGAATTGCAGAAAGAATAATCAAAACTCCAGATTTATCACTTTATCACCTTTTTATAATAATATTTTATTAATAATTTATCATTATATCATTTTTACAATAAAAACAACCACTCCACATCTGTTGGACCTTTACAGGGTATGTCAATCCATTTTGGAGTTCAATATCTTCAGAACATTTCACAAAACTGAAACACTAACACTTCACTGAATGACACAGGGATGTTTAAAAAAACCTTAGTATAAGTTTCTGAGGCTTAAAGCTAAAGGATTCATGCTGAAAAGGTGAACATAAAAATCATTAAAATGTCAAATATAGAGCTATGTAATTGATACTAAGAACTCATGAAAATAAAAAAGAAAAAAATAGATTATTCCCGCCTCTTGCTACCAGCCTTCTTTCAGTGCTCTACTATGGAAAGCAACACTTCTCCAAACAGGCAGGCTGCTTCCCAGACTGAGTGCTTGTTCCAAAATCTAAGGACAAATGTCAAACAAGGTTCTGCTATAAAAAATAAAGTGAGTACAAGACAACCCTGATTATATAGCAGCTCTCATAACAATGTCTTGTATGTACCTCAGACAGCTTCAAAACAGAGCATACCTTATTTTAAGGTAATTGGCTCAGGTTCACATTGTCCTACGGGCAGCTCCTGGCATGTTTTGTTGACCAATGCAACTATACCCATTCAAGTCTAGTGTTACAAAAAAATAAAAACAGTAAAATAAAAATAACAAGTAATAGTCTTAAGGTAACATTTTAAGATCTGTCTTTATAAAACTTAATAAATACTCGTGGAAATAATCAGGTGTTGCCATGTCACTCAGTACAGGAATATTCAAAGACTTGTGACAGTTACACATCCACAGATCTAAAACATACTGCATGCAAAGACACCATTAGCATCTCTCTGAATGCCTTTGCCCTTGTTTTATACAATGTACACTCATCATACTGAGGTGTCCCAGACATTTGCACTCTCCAGACTCTCCATCTCCTTTTCAGAGCCTTTAGGAATCCCAATAAAATCATTCAAACCCCAGACATGCTTTGTACCTGCAAACACTGCTGGGAGAGGAACTAGACATGCTCAGGCCCTCTCAAGATTTAACTCAGCAGCTGTTTTTTATTGCATAAACTTTTAAAAATGTACTCAGCCCTATTCAATCCATTATTTGTAGTCACTGAATGAAAAGGCTTCTACATGGAGAGGTAGATTTCAAGAGGTAGATTAAATGCAAGAAATCTAGAGATGGACAAAACATTTTGAATGGAAAATCTTATGTAAAGTAAGATGACAAATACATCGCCTCAATGTTTGTCTGTGAAAAATTATTATATTGCTAATCAGAGTCATTTGTATGGGTGTCGGTGCTAATTCAGGGAACTATTTTGCCTCTTTCATAAGTCAGCATACAGGAAGATGAACAAGATATGAAGATACTGTGGTCAATAAATGTCTGAGAACAAGGGCAATTCCTCAGCTCTTTACTTTTTTAACTTTAGTGAGTATCTTCCCCAAAATGGGAGGAAAAGAAGATAGGAACTGTTCTCTCAGCTGGACCACTGGATGCCAAAAGATAACTTTTTCTCCTGGCAAAGCTTAGGAAGCATCCAGTGGTGCAGACAAATACAGTAAATCTCACATCCTTTTTTGCTTTCTAAGTCTGAGAAATATTACTCGGTAATAGTCCTTACTCACATGTGGTAACTACATAATATTTATTTAGAAAACAGTTTTCTAAACCTGAACTTTATACAAGTAGCTCATCTGCATGTCAAAGTCCTTGGCAGATCTTGCATCCATGCTGTCTCAATGGACTTTCCAGCACTGAACCGGATGGTAGGTAGCCTACCACTTCTTATTTATTATATTAATTACAGTTGAGAGTAACAAAGACAGTTAATGTTAAATACAGGTGTAAGATGAATGACTACATGTGTAGTCATTCATGACTACATGTGTAGTCATTCATGACTACATTATGTGTCTCTCCACATAATCTGGCGAGCAAAAGAATTCTGTGTTGCAGTTGGGCAGAGAGCTGTCAAGACCTGAATTTACAGAAATCCATGTGCAGGCTCCAAGGAAATTTTTAGGCTAAAATCTGTGCCCTGAATAGGCACCAAGTGCATTTTACAGCTGCTGGAGCTGCTGCTTTCAGACTACATTTCCAGAGTGAGGCACCTCCCTTTCTTCTAGGACTGTTTGGATATTTAAAGGACCTTTCTGATCCTTATTCACAAATAATGGGTAAAAATATAATATGTGTTTTTTTCCCTGAGTGCTATAGCAAGCTCAACATTCTACATTAAGAAGGCCTATTGAGAGTAAAGAAATATCTGGAGTTAGCAACTATCCTGTTGTTTCTAAAACATGAATACAAATGTACAATTATTAGTTTATTTTGTGATCTGTACTCAGATAGCCAGTTGTAGGCAGCTGAATTACCCATATAAGTTCCTTCAAAGTGAGTAAAGATGCAGAATCTGGCCCTATGTGAATTCACCTAGCTAAAATATGAAGCTGCTGATTGATTTTTTCAGAATGATTTCCTTCTGCTTCACAGGAAAAACACATCTCGTTTGATAGAAAGTAACAGGCTGCTAAAGCACTTGGTGGCGTTTGTGATCAATTAAGGGTCAGGATGATCTGATAAATTATTAAGTAGTACAAAGAAAGAAAAGACCAGCAACCGTGAGGTATAGGCTTCCACCTTCATCTTTCTTGAAGTCATGAATTTGTTTCACTATTGTTTCACTACTGCTTCATTAGTAAATAATAGATTTTTTCAGCTTATGCCATGTTGGGGAAAATACCATCCACAAGCTAGGAAGAAGAGTAGAAAAAGAATGAATAACCAAATAGCAACTCAATAAAATTTGTCAGTAAAATCCTTAACTCCTTTTGTGGTCAGGAATCAAGTGGATACTGAATGCAGCAATCTGACTCCTGTGGGGTGCTGCTGTGCTTAAGTGGCTAGGGATGGAAGTATTTATTTTATAACATTTTGCTCCCCATTTAAAATTTGAATATGTTTTCTTTATAGTTCTGAAAACAACATTTTACTGCAACTTTGCATTTGAGTTACATCCACAGTCTGGGATCCAGGTCAGAACCATATGAGTGCTAGCAAGATGTTCACATTTTTTGAATATTTCTTGAAGTGAGCGCTTCACTAGATGCACAGGTTTGCAAGAATGAACCCCTAATGTACAGATCTACAATTACTATCTTTTTTTTTTTCTGAAAGAGAATATTTTTTATTCTTATATTTTTAAGAATATATGGTAATTTTTATTTAATCTCTCTTTTAATATTCTACTTTTAAGGGATTGTTAAAACTTTTGAGCAGCCTTTTCTTGGAAGCTGCTTAGAGGCATAATACATCTCAGGGATTTATGAGTGCCTATTTCATTAAATGTAACAGGAGTTGCACATATGGAAATTCTGGTGTGTGGGGAGGAGAATATCCCCTTTCATTTGCATAATTCCCCAAGACGCTGAATGAGCCCCTTGTGTAATGTGCGATAGGCTGTGTGAGGCAGAGGGGTGGGGGTGGTGAGACCCTGCTCTGCAGCCTCTTGGTGGCTTTGGGGTGGTGTTGGCAGGAGGGAGGAGAAGACAATTCACAGCTGAAGTCTAAGTGCTCCACAGAGAGCAACACAGCACTAAGTGCTCCAAGGCAAGTAGATTTAGTAACAGTAAACATGGACCAGCAGTAATATAAATAGAAAATGCTAATAAGCTTCTGTGTTGCTGAAATATTGGAAAAGAAAAAACTCTTTTCAAAGGCTTGAGCCCAAATCTATTTAAAATATTCGCTAACAGCCCTAGCATGTTTTATAATAGTAACTTTGGTATTTTTCTTTATAGAAGCCTGTTAGGCTGATACCTTCATTCTGTACTAGCTTTTTATAGGTCTATTTTAGCAATGTATTACAGTTTACCCTCTTGCAGAAAAGCAGCTGTCCCTGCTTTGCATTAACTTTTTTTTTTTTTTTTTTTTTTTTTTTTTTTTTTTTAATTGGTTTTGTATTTGGCTTGTGAATGTCTCATCCATATGAACAACTCTGGTACAACTTCCCCAAAGTATTGCATTATTGTGAGTCTTTCCACTTCACCAAACTCGGTAGGAGTCCCAGGAGTCAAGCATTAGACACATGCTTGATAAGTTTTGTATCAGTGACCACCAGTGTGACAAAGGACCACTGTGCCATAGTGTCAGACATTAGCTCCCATCAGACTTGTTCTGAGGGTCAGCTGTAGCCACATCCTTCTTTACAGCAGTGACAATTCATGAAGGCAGGATTGGAGCCTCTGAAGTGCTCTGAATTTGCCTTGGTAGAGGTGAAACTGGAAACAGGTGGAACCCCACCGACCTTCTCACTTAGGCAGAGCCACGCACTGACCAAACCTCGCTGCTCACCAGCTGAAGTGACATCCAGCAAGACAAGTACAACAGCTAGAAAACAACTACACTTCTCAATGACAATGTAACTGCCCAACACTCCTTTATATATGCTATTTCTATTGTAGCAAATTCCTCTGCTGAATCATTATGTTAAATTGGCTGATGATTAAGCGTTGTTTAAAATCACACAATCTAGTTTTGAGATTTACCATAAAATATTAATAATTCTTAAATTGCTGCTCAATCAAAGTTGTATAAAATCTATTTGTGACACTCACATGCATCCTGATTAGATCTATAATGCATCCTTTACAAGGCAGCAGTTTCCAGAAAAGAAATATTAGTTAAGCTTCACCCCAGACTCTAGCTGGGCCAAGAGGCTTGCACATGGACAGCACCCGTTCTCTGGTTAGGCTGTCATTGGTGACACCTCCCAGGATCCTGTTTGTTCTTCTATAGCCTAGTGTGACTAATTGGGATAATGGCTTCAAGGTTTTGCTTACAAAACCCTAAGTTTCATTTAGATTTATTTTGAATGAACTTAATATTTGCTGGAGGCCATTTGCATTGTATCACATTTCCTCCTTTTTGATCCATTGCCTACAACCATCATCTGCATTTGCCCACATTACCATCACTGTCTCGGTCACTGAAGGATGCACTCAGTGCCCGTATCTTCTTTGCTCTTGCACTGTCCCCAATTACATTTTCTATCTCTGTTATTGACATAAGTGGCAAACTCTGATGCTTTAAAATTGGTAGTTTCCACCTAAGCAAATTTGTTCAGTCAAACCAATCAATAAGGATACGTATTTAATGAAACCAGAGGGACCTTCATGGAAATCTTTCTCCAGATGGAGAATTTATCATTTACAGACACCACTTATTGTTTTGGAGTGATGCAATTATGCAAATTATTCTGTCTTATTCCACAATTCTTCATTGCAGATAGCTGAAAGTCAGCCTGTAAATTTGCATGGCGCCCAGGAACCACAGCGTATCCCTCACCAGTGGCACCTGCTGCATCTCCAAGGAATGGGGCAAAGCTCCTCGCATACACTTCTTTCACTTAAATCAGTGCTAGCTGTTCCTGGTTAAAATTACCCTTTCTGAGGTGTTACTGACTGAGCACACACTGTAAAGAGCTCAGAGCTGTGACTAGCAGATAAACTGAATTACAGCAGTGCTGTTTGCTGACAAGGCGCTGTTTCCACCCAGAGCCACAGACCTGGAGGTGCTCCAGGTTCCCTTCCCCTCCCTCCTGAAGGCTGGGCTTGCAGCTGGGCAAAGATTGCATGCTTGGAGCTACGGATCCACATGGGAAAAGCTGGCTATGGCAATGACAGAATATGGTTTTATCTTCCCCCATGTAAACATGACCAGCTGCTACAACACGCGCAATTTGTAAATACAAGTCACAGCGTCTGCAGCACTGTGTGAAGTGAAACATTTTGCATGGGGCAGGATGAGGTGACAAATGCATTTAACTGAGTAGTTCAGCAATGAGTCAGGAGCACTGCTTTGCCTTTTTGAGAGGTGCAGAAAGAGTTGCAAATTCCTTAGGATTCATAAATGTAAAAATTAAAACCATACACAAAGCTGCTTAAGGTGCACCACAGTCTTTCCCAGACTCTGTGAAGAGGCAAGGGGAGGTGAGAAACCACCAAATAAGGTGGGGGAGAGGTCAGGGAGAAGTATGGGGGGCAGAGGAAATGGTTTTGTGGGTTGAAGGGAGGAATTTCAATGAAAATTGACAATCTCCGATTCCTTCTTTGAAACTCTGCTGAGATTCAACACCGCTGGCTAAAAACCACCAGTATCCCTGGCCATGTCAACCAGTGGATGGGAGTACAGTTCTCTACACCAAATGTATGTTCCATAAGCATCCTGATCTTAGCCAAAAACTGCTGGGTTCTCCTCTGTATAACAACAAACCTACTACAGCCAGTGTTTAAGTATTGTAACAAAGGAGCAGGTCTTGCTCTGCCCTCCACATTGTGCAGCACCAAGGCAGCTTCCTCCAAGTTTTAGTTTTGAGGACACTGGGAAGGGCTCAATTGGCAGTGGGGTCACACAGCAAAGCTTTCTGGGGCAGGGGGACTGCTGGAGACCCCGGCAGCTTGCACAGCTAAGAGCAGCAATTAGTGTGACCCCTCCAAGCTGGAAATGCTTGGGAATGCAAGTGCAAAACACCCGAGTGTGGTAGATCAAATGAATTTCTGCATTTTGCAACCCACCTCCTGGCTGTGCAATGTCACCTCACTGTCACCAGGGCAGTGCATGGGGAGAACATCTTTTGACAGGGGCAGGAGTGTTGATACTCAGCTACTCTGAAAGGCTGGAGTTTGAAAGTGTTTTCCTGTTACATACTTCTCCTACTTTCTTTCATACCAGAAATATCAGCTATGATTTGCAGATTCCTGTGGTACTTTTACAAATAAAGGAAAAATCCCCGTCTAAGAACACCCAAATAGTTGTCTTAATGTTTCATGCATTGTTAATGTCATCTTCTTTGATGATTACAGGACAAAACAGAAAACTGAAACTGAATTACTGCAAACTCTGGCTATTGTTTCCCTTTCCCTTGTGAAATGGGCAATAGTTTACTTCCCTCCAGTTCAGTCTTACAACTGCCGTGACGCCACTCTTTGTCACCTTATGCTGTATCTCCCTCCACCTACCCAGCACCACACTGTAATGTTGGGAGTATTGGACTGAGCAGTCACTGAAAAAAAAGAGCAGCATGCCCAGCACCCTGAATGTCCACAGGACCAGCAGAACGGTGCCCATTAGGAAGAAAACTACTCAGAATATGTGCTACAGGCTAATAAACATGAACAGTAGCAGAATTTTAAGAGAAAAAAAAAAAAAATACAAAACTTTACACAGAAAACCAAGCAAGAATAATCACAGCCAGAAAGCCCAAAGGGAGAACACATTATTTTACTCATTCATTTGCATGTTACTACTTTTAACTCTAGTGAGAAAAAAATCACTAGTGAGAACAAATCTGGTGCAATGCCCCTCATCCATATGGTATATATTAAGACATACATGCCACAGACAGAAAATTGTAATGTCGTGCTTTTATTTCTATCTGACAACACACACTGTCGCTTAAGAGTAGAAAGAAAGCAAATAAAATAATTCTGCATTTTATTCCTCTGCCTGGAAATTACTTCTAGACAAAATACTGTCAATTGCAAATAGGAAAGTGTTCTTCCAGATCAGATGTGACCATTGCAAATAAAAGAGGGCTACCAAGTACAGTAAGCCTCTTGTAAGCTATCACTCAATGTAAACAATAATTTTGGGGGGAAAACACTGATATTCTTGAAGTCTTTGTCCTCGACAGAGCACTTTATAAATAAATCTCAAAGGATAATATTTTGCAGTCATTTTGCATTCAATTAGGATCTTAAAATACTATGCAGGGTGTGTGGTGACTGAGCGTGGTGGCAGGAGTCAGTGGTGTCCCCAGAGCTGTTCAGGTTGCCCCCTCCCAGCCACAGCCCACAGCCAGAGAGGGATGGCAGTCCTGCTGGCAGCCATCCACAGACCTCACTATTTTGTGCCTCAGATTTCCTTTCCATCCTCCAAAGATCGCTCTGAACATGTGGGTTAGCTCAGTACTGGTCAGGCAGCAGGCTCATGGGTACAGCCATTATCTGTGCCTATGTTTTGTGGAAACCAAGATGTATTACAAGAGATATTAAGGAAATAAATTAGAAACGAGTGAACTATATTCACATCTGGAGACTGGTCAATGTTCACGTGATAGCAGCTAAGACCACACTGTGTGTGAAAATTAAGTGTGCTATAGAAACAGTGTCTACACATCCTCCAAATCACTCTGCGGCTTTGCTGGCAAGAAGAAAGCTTCAGCCAGTGCTATGGGAATATGACAACAAAGCCAAGCAAGTGATCACCTCTAAGAGATCTGGGTTACATTTCAAGATCTGGGACAGAATTAGGAAAAACACTTGGACTGTGACATGGAGGGGTCATTGGGAGAGGTGCACTCAGAATGCTCCTGATGCCATGGTCTGCAAACCAGATGTTCAGATTCAGTTCTATGAATGAATGCTCAGCTGAAAACCTGCCTCTTTGAGCAAACAACCCCCCCGGGACTGTAGTGGGATAGATGTTCCAAGATTTTACTGCAGTTTTAGGAAGGGTTTAAAAAATACAGTAAGCCAAAGTAACACAATGGAGACCTACACTAGGGAGCAGCAGTCCCATTAACATATAAAGAGAAGGCTAAAAATATGAAGCCCTTCTCTTTGACCTGCTAATGTGCCCTTAGCTAGAAAAATAGCTCAAAGAGCTGCAGCCCTACATTGAAGTTGCCCTCTTTATTGTTGTTTTGCAAGTAATAAAATCAAAAGCTAAGTGTGGGTACAAAGGGAGAAAATTAACTCTCAACCTCTAGGTCTCAACTATATTTTATCCCGTTCAAGGCAGATTAAAGCTTCATCAAATGAGCAGGTTTTCTAATTTCCATTAATTTCAGCCCTGCCGTGTATGCTAATTGAGTTTTTTTTTTCTCGCTAGAACTTCCAGATATTTTGAATGTCTCACACTGTAGCATCAGTTTTCACAAATATCAGCGCTTCTTCACACGTGTTCTCTGCTCTAACACACAGACTTTTGTGTGGCACACAGGGATGGTGAAAAACACCTATGAATTTATGAACAGAGTTAGCACTTCTGGAACTAGTATATAACCAAGAAAATGTTTTTGGTAAATAATATGCTTGCCAAAGCTGAATCGATTATGGAGCTTCCAGCTGATGTACAAAAAAACTTGGGCCAAACATGACAGATAATTTGGTCTGGAGAAATGAGGGAGCCTAAAGCCTAAAACAGCGTATTTCATCTTTCCTTCAGTGCAGTGGCCAAGACATCACTGTACAAGAACACTATATTGAATAAGCTGTGCTGCTTGGAAAAATTTAAACCTAGTTTCACATGGGTGAATGCAAATAGAGAGAGCTGTTCTGGAGTGAGCTGTAGATAGCACTGTGGTGGCCTCCTGAGGAAGCTGCTTGATGTCTGCAGATGAGCAACGACTTGTAGGAGACAGGAATGCCCCCATGTCCCACTTCTCAAGGAGGTGCCCTTCCAGGAGGAGAGGTTTGGGTACCCACCTCAGGGTACCTAGGGGTGGCCAACAGGGATATTCACCAGTGAGATCCTCCAAGCTTCGTGCAGGCTGCCCCATGGCCTGGCCTCTCTCTCTTCTCCCATGAGTGCCTAAGCACACATCTTGAGGGGCACTTTATAGCACTTGACATTCCCCTTGCTGGCTACTTTTTAATTGATAATTTAAGTAGAGCAATTCTGACAATTACAATTATGCTGTACCTTTTCCCCTTGGTTAGGATACTTTTCAGACCAGTGGAATATGTAAATTTGAATATCCTCAGACAGAGGAAAAAATTGACCTAATATCCCACGTCCTTGTTGACCACTTTAGCCACTGTGACTTTGTTTAGAAAGGAGATATTCCCCCAGACAGTCAGTTCAGAGAGTGATGCAAATGCCTTTCCATCAACTGGCAGAAAGGTAACTCTTATTTTGGGGTTGAATGAAAGGAAAAACAATCAAACAAACAAAAATAAAATAAAATAAAATAAAATAATAATAATAATAATAAAACACCATAAAATCCAAGCTCAGTACAAAGCACTGTTTTTATTTTTATTTCTATTTTTTAATTTGGTAAGCAACTTGGAAAATAAATCATTTTCCAGGTATCCTTACTAATTACTATCAGCTATTTCAGAAAATTCAGAAAAGTAGGAAAGTACCAATGGTTGTATTGGCAAGTAAATATACACTGGTCCTAGAAAACTAATCATGTATGTTTGCAAGTCCAGTGCCACTGGCATGTTGTAATTTATACCCTATATTCTGCAAGAGTAGGAATTTTCTCTGCCAGAAAAGCAAATTACTTGTTCATCCTTTCATTTGAGATCACCAAATATCAAATTTAAATGTAATGTACAGCTGTTCATATCTCCCAATGACTTAATTTTGTACATTTTCATGGCAGAACATTTGTGATTGCTAATTGGGTCTGTAATGAATTTGATACAATCTATACTTATAACACTGCCTAGTCTTTATTTTGCAGTTTATCTCAATGAATTGCCATATTTCACTTTGAAATCATTTTCAGAATTAGTTTTCCAACTATCTTTCTTGCAAATATTTTGAACTACCAGCAGTGCACAACTAGAGCTGCAGGTTGTACTGGCAACATATCAAAAGCTCAAAGGCTGCTGGTACTCTACGGCATAGAAAAGAGTCCAGACAGCACAAATGTATTTTTGTAGTCATGGGGTAAGAATAATAATGGAAGGATTGAAAACATAATATCTTCTAGCATTTTCCTTGCTCCTTCTTAAATGATACATTTAAAGATATTTTTTTAATAGTAAATTAAAGGAAATAAAGCACTTTATCACATGCAAGTGCATACTATATGAGTGAAGCCCAGAGCTGTCAAATCCATTCCAGGAACTTCTACCACTTGAACTAGCTATCTTACTGTCTTATGTCTGGCTATGCTGAAATCACTCCTGTGAATAATTAGGCTCACACAGACAACTTCAAATTAGCTTTCACCTACTTAGGTCAGCTACTGATAAGAATGTATAAAGCTGCAAAACTCTTACAAAAGCTGAGTAAACACTTGAGATGTTAGCGCCTGATAACTTCTACCAGTATGATCCAGACCACTTGGACCAAAACTTTAAATGCTTAATGAGCCAGTCCTCCCCAAGAAATGATTATGTTCCTTTTATAAACACCATTGAGAGCTGACTGTGATGGGCTCCACAGAAGGCTGTCTATAACTTGTGTCCTGTCCCATTCAGTTGCACAAGAATTTGAAGCACTTCTTGATAACAAGGATTATAGAACACATAAAATTAATATATTCAGCAAAAGGAGATTGTGATTCCCCTTAGCTAGTCATACAGTACAATTATTAACAAGAAAATGAAAGAATTATTTTTCTTGCTAGAAGGCACTTTTTGTTTTTTTTTGACTCATTATCAAAAAAGAAAAAAAAAATATTGAAAGGGAACACAGTTCATGAGCCAAAACATATTCCCATTCCATATATTCACTGCAGATGTACCATACAGATATTTATTTATTTATTATTTTTATTAATTCTACTCACTATGTGTATGTGGAAATTTTCAGAGACTTGTAACTTGAGTGGACAGTTTTAGGACAATCATACTATTACAGATAGCTACCTCGGTAAATTCAATTTCCTTTTTGAAGTATAAGGAAGTAAGAGTTACTGAAAGTCTGTTTAGAGATAGAAAAAAAAAAAAAAAGAAAAAAAAAATGGAAATAAAAGCTGAAGTGAAGAAAGGTCATGATAAATCTCTGGGAAGCAGTGGTGGGTAAGGCAATTTTTTATTTTGTTCTTTCTAGGTGCTTTGAAATCATGAAGGTAACTGGTATCAAGGAAGGACTGCTCTCTTACACATAAATTTCATATGGCTGCAGGACCATCCCAGAGTGAGACACTGTAGGGTAAGTAACAATGGCTGGTCTACAGTTGTTGAAATCAGCAAAGTCATGGTTTGCCACTGCCAGGTAGTGACTCCACAGTGTCTGGTGATGGAAACTATAATGAACCATGATCAAGTGTATGAATGAAATTGGCTGAAACCGCAGAGACAAAAACAGCTCACTGCACTTTCCTTAGAAATCTGGATCAAATTGAACCTAACAATTCAGTGAAGCCTGTACATAAACTCAAAAGTATCAAAGTTTCTTGTCCCAAAGATGAAATGAACATACCATTCCTACTTTTATTTTTTCACCAACATTTTAAGAAAAATGATATATTAGTAAATGAAAGTTGAAGATTACCTTCAA
Source organism: Oxyura jamaicensis (assembly GCF_011077185.1). NCBI lineage: Eukaryota > Metazoa > Chordata > Aves > Anseriformes > Anatidae > Oxyura > Oxyura jamaicensis. The sequence goes on from NC_048893.1 coordinate 12,861,899, forward strand.
CATTCCCCACAAATACCATGTGAAATGAACAAATCTTTCTTGGTGAAGTGGATCATTTTAATATGATACATTATTCATCAAAAGTGTGAGATCACTAGACAGCTTGACTCTACTCAAAGTTGAGCCTGAAATGTCTCAGAGCATCTGGACAAGAACTCCACCTCTACAAGTATAGTTGCATATATAGTTGTGGTTCATATCAGTGTAGGTCTTCTTGCAGGAAAAAAAAGTAAGCTGGGAAAACATATTTTATCTTTATCTCTAACGAGATAGAAAAGATACAAAATACAAGTTTATATACTTGAATTTCAATACTAGAATATATAAGTTTATTCATAGCTTCCTTCCTAGAGCTTTTATTGTCATAACATTATAACATTAAATTTATTTTCTATGCATAAAATATGTCTTAAAATCATATAATAATAAAATAATCATATAATAGAGAACCTTATATTGGAGTTTTTAAGTCTTCTGTCCTGCTGAGATTTCCTAAAGGAATGCATTTATTTGTTCCAACGATCTAGCCAGGAATAGCAGAACTCCTGCTTATGTTTTCTACACACTCTACTAAGCTATGATGTGGTTATGTGGTTTTTCCCTATAACTGCTCAAAGAAAGAATATCCCAATCTTCACTCCATTCTGAAGGTCCACCAATAGATTGTGTTATATTAAATTTTAAAATTCAGTTCTGCCACATATTACAGCACATTCCTGGAATTCCCATATTGACCATGAGTTGAAGGCTGACCTACAAACTTTCCTCCATTTAGTACAAGCTATTTGTTCTAACTCTCTAGAAACCTACATCTGAGTTCCTGGATTAATTTTTCACAAGAAAGAAGAAGATACACTTTTATTTGTACACGCTCATCTCTTATTTCCCCTGTTCTAATATCTTTTGCTCTCTTTTTCTCTTGGCTTCAGCAAACCTCCAATACCCAGCTTTCTTCTCACTCTACTTGCTTCCACATTTTCCATAGACTTGGAATATTCCCAAATGGATTTGCTCTACAACCTATCCCTTCAATCTACTTCTTGAAGAAGCTCTCAAATTACAACCCTCACTAGAGGACTGCAGAGGAGAACTATCTTCACCTTCCTTCTTGAGAAGTAAATAAAATAAAAAAAATAACAAATTAATCAATTAATTCCATAGCAAACCAGGGCTCATGAAATTCAGTGTACATTCGTCTCTCAGTCACTGATCTGTTTAAAAAGATGTGTTCGCAAAATCTAAGAGCTCCTGCATATACCTATCAAGTACTAAAGAGGCTTCTGGAACCAAAATGTCCCACAAATAATGAGAAAAATAATTACAGTGCAATATGACATCAACAAATGAGTATTCTTCTCTATATTGTGCAGCCATTTGGCTGAAAATGAAAACTGAAGACTTTCAGTTTGGTTCATGACAATTACCAATTCTCTTTATTTCATAAAAACCTATTATTTGAAGGACCTTGATGTTTTCAGTGTCATCTAAACACAACTGGCCTATGTTGTAATTAAACTTTGATCAAATTTTTAATGGGATCTCAGAGGAAAACAGTATTTGACTAACAGAGGCATTCTTCTGCATGTATTAATCAAGCTAATTCTTATTGAACTGCTTGAAATTCATACAATAAATACTCTTCCCCATTGTTAATTAGCAGAGCATGAAAATGGTAGAATCTTCTTTAATATTTTCCATCAAGAATATCCTGAAACTTTTTATTTTAACTCTCAACTCCTATTTGCTTATTATCAAAACATCACTTCTAGCTTTACATGAGGTACTTTACTTAAAAACACAATATTCTTTTATTTAAAAATAGTCCAACATAATATCAAAATATTTACTCATGGCATTAAGCACTTGAATCACTTGCACCAGCTGTCACTTTTGAATCTCCATTCAATAGCACTTTCATGAGTATTGTTGTTTTGTCAGCATTTTCATTGGTAAATCTGGAAGCAGATCTGAAATCACCAACAGCAATATTTTCTGAATAATACAAATATTGGAACAAACCCTCAGTCAGGTTAGTCAGATGAAATATGGTAAACAAAGTGTGACTCATTGGTAAAGTGAGTCTACTTTAAAAAGAAAGCAAAACAAAACAGAATGCACACAAACCTGTAGGACTGAGGAAATGAGGGGTACAAGAATAGTTGTTGCTCAGGTTCAGATTTTTAGAAGGAAGCTACAATCCAGAGAGAAGCTAATAAACCTTATATATACATATATATATATGTATATATATATAAAAAAGCAAATCTTGCAGAGAGTGTAAGATCATGCACCTTAGTGACAAAAATAGGTTCAGCTCTAAGGTGGAAATAAACAATGGATGAAAGCTCAATACTTGTTCATCAATCACAGTCTCGATGTGGTACTGATGTGAAAAAAGGGAAACACTGCCCTAAAATGTATCTGCTCAATTATTTCTAGTATGGGGTGGTGGGAGTATTAGTATGGTGCTAGTAAAACATTGCTAAGACATCACTTCAATTATTGTGTGTAATTATGAATGCTTGTGTTCAAAAAAGATTAACTTAGGCTGAAGCAGCTGCAGAGAAGGACTACCAGCATGATGAGAAGAATGTAAAATATAAAAGAAGACAGAAAAAGCTTGGCTTGTTTAGAGAGAGGATGACTGCTATTGCTATATATAACAGGGTTGTAAAGGAGCTGTTTAAGCCAAAGGACTATCATAGTGTAAGAACAAAGGGTAGAAACTGGACTTGAATAAATTTACTGTAATTTAGATCCTTCTTAATCACTAGGCAAATGAAGCATTGAAACAATTTTGCAACAGGAATTTGGGAGATAAAAAGACTCTAACCAGCTTTAAGACAGAGCTTAAATGCACAGACATTCAAGCTTCAGCATGGTTACGGTTCTTGCGGCACCAGGGGACCAGAGCCAAACCACAAGGTCCCCATTTGGGGACAATTCTCTGTCCCCAAATACCCACCACGTCGGTCTTGTATTAAAAAGGGACAATCTCTCCCAAGCTGCAAGGTCTGCTGAAACAAGCATCAAACTTAAATCTTGATCAAGCCCTGAAGTTAGTATCTTATCAACTTACCACCTCTCCAAGAAAGAAAATGTTATCTTCTTAAAGCCAGCATAGTTTTCAGGGTCTCTATTAATGTTAAAAATCCACTTTTAGAAATTTATAAATTCTATTTTTTTTTTCAAAGTAAAGCTCAAATTCCACAGAAAATATCACAGTTAAATGGACTCATACCAAAGACCATATACAAGTATGCGGCTTTTAGATCAGGCTGCCAAAATAATAATAATAATAATAATAATAATAATAATAATAATAATAATAA
>NC_048893.1:12865240-12868473 GCF_011077185.1 Oxyura jamaicensis
AATAATAATAATAATAATAATAATAATAATAATAATAATAATAATAATAAATATCTAGATATCAAATTATTTTTTACTATTTACCTTGTACTTCATGGAAATAGCAAGTACTGCTCAGCCACAGAAAGACAAGTTATCATTTATTAATAGTATTTCAACTTGATGTTATCTTATTCCATTAAAGAAATGTTACTGCATGTACCTTTCTTGTTGCATGTAAAGTGGTGAAGCTGTGCTTTACTATAATAGCAGTCTAGAGGCAGTATCTTTTCCTCCCAAAATCACTGTTTTTTTGTTCTTTTTTTTTTTGTTGTTGTTGTTGTTTTGTTTGTTTGTTTGTTTTAAAAAAAGGTAATTTCATTACATTGGCTTCCTGAAACACTTCAGAATTATTATTTGTCCTCAGTGCACAAAAATTACAAAATCTAATTATGAAGACTCTAAGATATTTTCCCTTGATTAGAATAATTTTAAACTATGTACAGCTTCCTATGCTTCTATCAGTTTTTTGCTTTCTTGCATGTCATGCCTGCTGTAATTAAAGTGATAGTTTCTCCTTCTCTTATTCTGAAAAATAGAACAAAACTGCAAGTAAAATTGAGTCGAATTTAATGTTTAAGTGCAAGTTCTTCACTGTGTAAAATTATTGTTTATTTATTTATTTTAAACAAGGTATTTCTGTTCACATGGCTTCTAAGAACCTGTAAAGCTATGACTACAATTTTTTCCCCTGAAAATATCCACTTGACTGTATCCAATTTTTATCAGTATCAGATTTCATATTTTTTCTCTGATGCAACTGCTTGCCTTTAAAATGTGTTTTGTTTGTTTGTTTGTTTGTTTTGTTTTGTTTTTTCTGACAAAGTAGAGCTAATACTGTGCTTTTTATTTTATTAGCAAAACAAGGAGTATTTTTGTCAATAAAAAGAGGCAATGAAAATAAAGACAAAGTAGAACTTTGTGCTAGACACCAATTCATGAAAGTAAACACCAGTTGAATGAGTTTTTAACTCATTTTGATATATGGATGGGATTTTTAAAATAAAAGGCTTTTTTGAAGCTTTTTATATTTAATTTAATTCATTCAATTTAATTCATTTTAAAAAAATATATGGAACAAAAGGCTCAAAATAAAGCACATAACAAGATTACAATAGGTATGACTCAAGAACCAGGACTCACCTGATCGGCAGATGTCTTCATTAGAAATTGCAAATGAATTCAGCTCAAAATTAAAATGCTTTTGGAGTCATGCACTAGGGACTGGAATTCAGCCATTAAATACACATGGGAAACCATCAAATGCAAGTCAATAAAATAACGCATGAAAAGCCACTCATCCTGGCGAGACTCTTCTACACCAGCTTTTGAGAAAGCACTTCAGAGGGTTTGCAATAGCACAAATTCCACAGCCAGCATAAAAACAGGTTGTGTTAGCAATAACCTTTTCTCCTTTTTCTTATCCAGTACCAGCAAGATGATGTTAAATAGAATAGCACTTAATAAATTAATTTACTTGTTAAATATAAAAGTTCCTACCTGTAGTTTTCAAGCTATACTTTAACCATAGATGCACTTCAGATTCTTCCAAGGCTAAACTGTGAAGTGGTTTTTTACCATAACTAGACAATGTCCTGAGTCTCTGAAGCAGAAAAGCCACGGTGGGACTCGGCTCCAGACTGAGACAATGTAGACGTGATTGCACATGAATCTCAGCTCCCTGCAGCTGGTGGAGATCTGGCCACCCAAGATCATGGAGCCCAAGACATGGGACACCCCTCTGCCTTAGGGCACTCTAATCCCCTATGCTTTACCAGCTGTACTTACTGCACAGAAAAGTCCAATGCCATCTGAGATGTTTAAAGCATTGGGAACAGATATGACACAAGACATACTAGGGAGCCATCCATTAAGGTGGGTGGGTGGATGAATATCCCTTGGCTTCCACTGAGTATAATGGAGGATACAGTGAAGATGAGTGTTCTGAGATGTGTGAATGTACATCCTAGCCCAGCTAGCATTTTAAATCTCTTTAAAGTGACATTTTTGCTTGGGACTGTAATTACGCAGTGTCCACCTTCTTAAAGATAAAGGTAGAAAGGAAGAGAAGAGGAATTCATACAAGTCTTGACAGTTTCTTTTGCAAATAGTTTCACTCCAAAGACAAAATCCTGGATTTCCTTCTTACATGTAAAAATCTGTACTTCAATGATTAATTTACACTCAACTAAATCTAAGTTGGAACTATACCAAAATTCCTGAAGACATTTTTCATAAATGCACAGTATCAATCTCCATATTTTACTGACAAATGTTGATATTACAAAGCTCAGACATACAAAAAGGCAAGGAAAATTAACCACTTATAGTACTTTGTAAACATTTTACTTTAAGGACAAACACCACAGTCCATTTCTTCTGCCTGGTTTGTAAATTTATGCTTTGAATATTAATTGCAGTAATTTTGCTAGAAGGGAGTCCTCTGCTATGGGCCAGAGATACTCTGCCACTGACTTACCTCTATTAAACTTCTAATGTTCTCATAATCTCTTCAAAGTAGACACATTTTTTCCCCAGACTGTTGTCCACTTCCAACAAATTTTACACATCTCTTATTACAACAGTTAAGATCTTAAATCTAGTTTTCTGAGAAATAGCACAATCATTTGTTTTTATTTAATTTAAAATGCTTCATATGCTATTAAATCAAAATCCTCTGTAAGAAAATATTTGACCTCATGAAGTCCCTCACTGTGAGTCAATCTGTTCCATCCTGCTGAGTTCACTCAATCGAGCTTAGTTTTTTAACCACATGAAGATTACAACTTCATACTTGAATGAAACTATCCAGTGCAACCCTATTGCTTCTGAAGTTAATAAGCTCACTGCCACACAGCTCCATTTGCCTGAAACAACAAGGGCTTGTTCTACCAAGCACTGCTACATCTCCCTTTGGATTTGTTTTTTCCACACTATTGTTCACATGGCTAGTCTAAGAATGAACAATATGGCTGACACCATATTATAATAGTCTATAGTTGGCCTTGTAGCATTTGCACTCCCAATGTTTCATCTGTTTTATATTCTTACATTGTTCTATCAAATAAAGAAGCAACTTCATTGATGATCTGGACGAGGGGATCAAGTGCACCCTCAGCAAGTTTGCAGACGACACCAAGTTAGGTGCGTGTGTCGATCTGCTCGAGGGTAGGAAGGCTCTGCAGGAGGATCTG
>NC_048893.1:12868483-12878264 GCF_011077185.1 Oxyura jamaicensis
GTGCCTGGTGACAGGACAAGGGGGAATGGGCTAAAGTTGCACCAGGGAAGGTTTAGGTTAGATATTAGGAAGAACTTCTTTACTGAACGGGTTGTTAGTCACTGGAATAGGCTGCCTAGGGAAGTGTTTGTGTCACCATCCCTGGAGGTCTTTAAAAGATGTTTAGATGTAGAGCTTAGGGATATGGTTTAGTGAAGGACTTGTTAGTGTTAGGTCAGAGGTTGGACTTGGAGGTTGGTCTTGGAGGTCTCTTCCACCCTAGACTATTCTGTGATTCTGTGATTCTTAACATACAAATTGCTGTACAGTGCTAGGTATCTCCAAAAGCCAGATGATAGCTCTCTGAAGACGGATACCAAACTTACAGGATACTGCTTGATCTTAATCATTTGTTTTATTGTCCTATTGGTAAATGGAGATAAAACCACAAGTGTCGCTGCACTTTTCTTTTGTTTTTACATACAGATTTGGGATGTGCTGGTTAACAGCATTCAAAATGTAGCAATTGAAGATGGTATTTGAAAACTGAGTGAAATAAGGAGAATGAGAAAGCAATATATATGTAAAAATGTGTATGTGTGTATATATTTATATAAATTATGCTACATTAATAAAAAGACCTATAATTTGCACATTTCAAAAAATATTACTTACTACTTTCAATAGCTATTAGTACAGACAAAAAATCACCAACCTGTCACAAAGAATATTTTAATCTCTTAATTTATTTTTAATGAAATCCATATCTTATTGGGATCAGATTCCTCTCAGGGATATGAAGCAGCCAAAAAAAATGATCACTTCACAAAGTTTTATATCAGTTTTACTACATGCCTTTTGTTAAAAAATAAAATTAAAAAACAAACAAAAAACAAACAAAAACAAACAAACAAACAAACAAACAGAAAAACGACATTAAAATTCTATGATGCAGTAAGGTTTTCCCTTAGCATTTTCTGGCCATGCCAGGGAAGAAAACTGCATGTGTATAAGATTTGAAAAACCATCGCTACTGAATAAACATTCCTGCTAAATTGGACCAGAATCTGCCTCAGTACATCATTTAGCACTTTACTTTTGGCTACGTAGAACTGTCTCTAAAGGCATTTTCTTGTCTGAAAAATACAGGGGCCCTTTTACAAGCACTACCACACTGTAAATTTTTCCTCTTTTTCTCCACCTCACTGACCACCTATCCTTCCATCTGCAAAACATTAAGTGTTGCTTAAAGTGTTGAACTGCCATCTGCACCCACTATTCAAAACTAACAAATACAAAAAACATTACACTTGCCACACATTTACATAGGCTCATTCTCCTTTTCAACCTTGGCCACCTTGACAACACTATTACTATTAATAGGTGTTATAGGTATATTTGTAAGGTTAAAAACTTGAATTATTATACTGCCATCTTCATATTACTCCAAAGATGTTTAAAATAAATCATGGAGCAGACACAATCATTCGCTTTTATGTATGTTAAATTGCAGCGTAACTCAGGGCTTCTCAGCAGATTAGGCAAAATTGGATTTTGATGTCCAAGAGCCAGGGCTGATGAGCTGCTGCTGCCATAGCAGGCGGTTGGGTAAAGCTGACAAGTAAAAACATATTTGCAGAAACGGGTGAAGGTGTTCAGGGTGATGTGGCTGGATTGCACTACACCCAAATGAGGCCAATTTAAGTATTTTCAGGATTCCCTGTTCCTCCACCCTCAGGTCACTACTGTCTGCCTCAGCCATGTACATGTGGGGAATCTTCCATCTCAGCAGGTGGACACAGTTCCCTGTTGGGTAAGCAACAGTTACTGCTTTTGCCGTTTGAATTAATAAAGCTTAAGCCCTTCCTCTAAGACACATATGATAGTCAACATTTTTTTTGTAGAAATGGTCAACTTTTGGCCTTAAATACATTTAAGTGGTAATTAAACAAATATCTTGGCAGACAAACTTTGAAAGTTTTATGGTTGCTATAGTTTTGTTACATGTGTTTGGCAGAGGGGAGTATCGTAAAATTAAACTCAAATGTAAACTTTCTTGACCGATGTCAGTTTGGCACCAACTCACTATTTAATTGACTGTTAACAAATTCTCCAAGATATGACTGCTATACAGATATTTTATCTTCCTGTTAATTGGTAATTATGCTTTGGCAGGAAAAACAGTGTTTCTTTCCAATTATTCCAGAACTCAGTGATTATTTAAACTTTGCTAATTAGCAGCGGAGGGTTGGTACAACTTTTGGGCAAATTGTATTTGATAATCCCTATTAAAATATACATGGCAGTAGTTGACTTGTAACAAACTGGAAAAAAAAAAGTGGCAGTTCAAAGGGTATTAGATACAGCACAAGGCAAATGGGGGCCTATTAAAATTTCTCCAACTGTTCTAATGAGAATGCCGAGGGTCATTTCTTCCTAGTTTACCATCTGTTTGGTTTCTGGCAAATATCTCCGGTGTGAAGGGAGGGTCCTGGAGCCCATTTGGCTTGTCACAAAGTAAACCAGGGATCCACAGCAATTTTAGTAAGTTATAGGACGGCACTTCAAGAGCAGTTGTATGTACATAGCTGAAAACCTTTTCTCAAGAGCTGGCATTTGCTGATTATTCCTTACTTTTTAAAGCTGTGAACATGCACAGAGAGGCAAAGACTGAGCAGGAGGGAGCAGCTTCGTAGGCTCACCTAACAAAAAGATTCCAACAGTTGGCCTTTTTCCATCTTAAAATGTCAGCAGGGGATATTTTCTTTTATCTGTCAAAATCTGCAAGCAAAACATTTCCCCAGAACCAACAGTGTTTGAGCATGAACTGATGTCAAAACCAAGCCTCTGAAGGCTCCAAACTACACACCTGGTGCAGGAGTAGTGGGAGTGTGTGAGCTCCTCTGACTTTTCCAGTGCTCAATCTGGACCAAGGCACCACCTGCACAACCAGAGCACATCCCACCATGCCTTCTTGGAGATGGCACTGTGGTGACCTTCAGCCATCCAGGCACCTTCTTTGCCCTTCTTCCTCCAGGGATGAGATCGGCAGCAGCACTGATGACTCCCACCTGCAGTAACCCTGCCCTAAGACTACAAGTGACCTGTGAACCAGATCACAAAGATCCTTCAGCCATAAATTTAAAGGGGTTTTGGTTTTAGTCTGGAATGCAAACATGCATGTAACCAAAACATTGAGCAGAGGATTATGTGAACAATGCCTCAATTCTGTCAAAAAAACTACAGAGTAATTTAAAAGAAAAAGAGCCTAAGATAGAATGTAATGCCAAGATTTTTTTTCTGATGATTGTTCTTTCCAGGCATTTTTCTAGGAAATTTATTACTCACCATACTTTAAGGAATATTTGTAATTTTTTTATTTTATTTTATTTTATTATCTTATTTATTTTATCTCAGAGACTCTATTACTTACAGGAATGGCAACAACCTTTATAATATACAAACAAAGAATTACAAAACAGGAAAATTTCATTATGATCTTTTAAAGGATGATTTTTCACATACTATTTTTTTTTTTGTTTGTTTGTTTTCTAGGACATGCAATTCCCCTGTTCAAGTACTAAAATGTTTCCAGATAAAATCACTCTCATAGCCTCTTACAAAGTAGCTCATGGAGCTAGCCAAAACCTAAAATTCACCAGGAGTTTATAACCTCACTGTAGAAAGGAGACATCTGTTTTAAAAGCTAGTAACTTAAAAGTTGTATAAACCTACACAGAAAATAAACCCCGATTTTTCTTTTAGTCAGTTAGGCTGGTAGCAACACTTCCCAGTGCAGGGAGAGCTTTGGATCCACTGTCTCTACCATAAATAGCAGAACCTATGTACTTTCTAAAGGGCATTTTAAATTTAGGTTAAAAGGCTAATGTATATGTGAGTATTATTGTAAAATTGCTTGTTTATTCTGTGCTCATTAAAATATAAACATCAGCGTAATGATTAACTATGATTTTACAGAAAGTTAGATATATTTTTTAGTGTAACTGTGGCTTACATTTTCTGTAATGAGGACAGACTCAGGTTCTCAGCACACAGCGGTCCTTATCACTGCTAAGGGATTATGCTGTAATCTTCTCCTTTAATTGCATAAATGATATTGCGCTTCTTGCTTTCAAGTGCATATAGTTGTGGAGGAGATGAACTGCTTTCTCATACTTATGCAAGTTACGTATCACACCCCCTACTGCTCCCCAGCACCACTGAACCTTAATTTCATTTGGAAGCCATCATTCCAATCAAACCCCACCATTGCCTTTGTAGGTTCCAAATGTGTTTTTTGGTACTCCTCTCCCCTGCTTTTTTATTATATTCTTGGAAGAAGTCTAGCAGTGAGAGCCCCTAAATGACCATATGGGCAACCTGACCACGAGGGAGAGCAGCCCCGGTGGGCTGATAAACCCCAGAGTGCAGCTAGCAAATGCCACAAGATGTAGAAAAGAAGCAAACAGAGCGAGGGCTCTCAGAGTCAAAAGCAAAAGAGAAAGGACACACAGGGATGGAGAGGTCCTTCATGAGTCCAAAGTGTGCCTCCAGAAAGAGACAAGTTGTTAATAATGCTGAGGGTATCAATAATGATATGGCTTGAAAAAGGGGGAGATAACAAGCAAGAATGAAGCTTTAAGGGAAATGCTGAAGGAAATGGAAAGGAGTCCCAGATACACATCCCACTGATTCAGACATGAGAGTGAAAATGATACTGAAGAGATGCAACTCAGAATATCTGTTGCATCAAAGGGATCTTACAAAGAAAACAAAACTATCCAAAAGTTAGATTTAGAGATAATTTATTTTCTAGGGATCATCACAATTTGTTTGTGATGGTTTCCACTGTACATTTATGCTTTATCCCCGTTCTAATTTTAGATTTACAGATTTAGTTTTACTTAATCCAAACTCTGACAATGGTTCAGCTTGGGACAAAAGATGAATAATTAAGATGACTATTAAATTTTATTCCCCAAAACTGACTCATATATCCCCCAAAGAGTTGTTAGAAAGTTTTCCAAATAAATATTTCAGAAAGTTTCATGTTGATATAATCCCATGGGGAAAAAAAACAACCAATCAACCAAAAAGAAAAAGAAAAAAGAAAAAGAAAGGAAAAAAAGAAAAAAAAAAAAGAAAATAAAAAAAAAAAGAAAATATTTCTTTGGCTACACAATATATACTGAAAAAGAAAGAATTCATAACCCTTGTAATGAAACCTGCTAGTACCATCATTTTATCTGTTCTCTTCAAAGTTCTTGACATGGTTAACTAACTGTGGTAACTGACAGTGATTGTATGGTCTATCGAGTGACTTCTTAAATTAGGTAATTAAAAAATAATTGTAGCCACAATACAGTAACTTATGGCACAAAAGACAGATTTGTGTATGTTGGGAAGACTTCATAGAGTTCGGTCAGACTGGAAGATTATGATAATCTAGTGTGACCTCCTGTGTAATGCAGACAAGAGTATTTCAGCGGTAATAGTGCAAGGGAGAAAAAATATTCTTCCCTGCTCTGTAGCTACTATCAACCCAATTTCAGAATATTGCTATGCTCATTGTTTTAAAGGACCAGCTTTGTCCACCCACCCAGTCTATGCTAAAACCACACAAATCTTTGATTTGTCTCTGAACCTTCCACTGCTTTCAACATTAAAAAAAAAAAAAAAAAGATTCATTCCAGCAAGCTGAAAGTAACATGAACATCCCAATCACTTGCTGGAAAGGAGGAGCAGTGTCTTTGCTAATTAGGAATGATGACACAACAGATGGATCCAGGCTTTCTTGAAAAAGTGCTTTATGTTTTCTTCAGAAAATAAAGAAATTCCATTCCTACCTGCTAAGACATTAAATTATATATTACATACTGTGGAGACTACTCTTTCTTTCTACTACAGACTGTGGATTTAAAAATAGTGTTAACTTTTAAAGTACCAAATAGTTTTAAGAGCAGATCAGTCACATGTTAAATGCTTTTTGGAAGATGCCAGCCTTCTCAGCTCTCACTGCAGAGTGGAAAAAGAAGTTTGTGCAATTTTCCATGGTGGGAGACATCTGTCCTCCGTGGATAAAACAAGCATCAAAATTCACATTTAAAAGCTGTTGACATTTTTCCTTCCCTGAGATTTTTATTTTAAATGCTGCTTAACTGTAATGCATCTATTGCATCTATTAACTGTAATGACCCTATTGTTTGCCTGCAGAAAGTCCAAAAGAAAGGTCCCAGATGGAAGCAGTTTTTCCCTCACAGAGATAAATAAATACTCAGGACTGAACTCCTTGGTCATTATGTTTGAAGATTTGTGTTGACAAGCAAAACATGTTACTTCTAATCATGCCTGACTGCTTGCACATCACTTTGCCTTTCAGACTTACCCAGACTTACCCAGTGTGTCTTCTTTTGGTCCACAGAATGTGTGGAACCAGTTTATTTGTTGATTATTTTGCCAGCAATGGAATGGTCAAACCAACACCTCCAGAGCTATACAGTGACCTTCAGCAAACTGAAACAGGCTATGTCTTTTTACCTGTCACTCATCTCAAGGTCGTATAAGGTCTGTCAGAGTGAGAAAACCTGTAACAGCCCCCTCTACAAATAAATATACAAATTCAGGAAAAAATGCAGGCCAGTTTGATAACTGCACAAAGTTATTTAGGTTCTTAAAATATTTTACTTGCATTTCATTCTTAAATTATTTAGATGTGATTAAAGATGGCACGCATATCCTGTCTGGTGAGTTTTCAGCACAAAGTGAAGATCTCCCCAGTGACATGAAGTAAAGACCTATTTTCTGGAAAGATAGGCTTGCCAGCCAATTGGTCCCCCAGAAATCTCCCACCAATGAGTGTTTTCCTCCTCTCTTACCTTGACAGATCCCACTCACCTGGTTAAGAGAGTGGTGGGCAATGAGAAAGAACAGCACTGCTTCTTCCAGAAAAATACATACTATATATATATATAATGTGTTATATATAATATATATATACAATATATATATAATATATATAATATATTACATTATATATTATATTATAATATATAATATTATAATATAATATATAATATATATATAAATATATATATATATAAAATATATATATATAATGTGTTATATATAAATAACACATTATTTTAAAATGTGAGTTGAGGAATAACTGGAGAACAGCTCTACTCCTGTAAATAGCACAGTGATTAACCTCAAACTGAGTAAAGTAAAATGAACAAAAAGATATATATATATATATATTTTATATATTTTAAAATAATGTGTTATTTACATCATGAGCTCACTTACATTGCACTATTTCATTTATGACCATTTATGACAATTTATATACCATATACCATATGGTATGCTGTATGACCCTCGCAGACCCAAGCAAGTTTCATATGCATTATAACAGAGGTAATTACAAGGAAGCATGATCACCACCAGGTATCACCATGGTATCATAGAGATAAGGAGAAGACTGGAAGTGGAAGGTGAAAACATACAGGCTGGATCTATTGGGGTGGGCTTCCTCCTTCAGCATAGATGATAATAGCTTTGTGAGGATAATTCCCCCTCCTTCCTTTTTTTTTTTTTTTTTTTTTTTTTTGAAGATTATTTGTAAAAATATAAAAAAATACTACCTAATAACAACCTGCTGAACATATAGTGGTAAATTACTTGTAGAAATTTAGAAGGTGGTTTTCAAAAGTGCTTGTCCTTAACACAACTGGCTTGGCTTCTGCCTCTGAATGCAACAGCAGAACCTGAAGCATATAATAGCTTTGCAAAAGCCTTTCCTATCACTTGTACTACTACTCTGTTTTTCCTGCATGGAAAATTATTAGTTATATAAAATACATTGACCAGTATTCTGGTTTTAAGGAAGACACTATTGTTGACTGGATTGAAAATGTAGGTTGACATTAAGCTCAAAGAAATCAACTTTTCAGTCCAAGAAGAGTTAGATGCTTGGAGCTAAATGTCTTAGTTTATACCAAATGTTACCTAATTTAGAAAGGGCTGTTCTGCCCATATCAGCAGCTCGAGTTTTTTCTCTTAAAATTCTTATAATTCAGTATACCAGTACCAGGGCTGACCAAAGACAGAGAAAGTTGAGGAAGGAATGCAAGTTGCCTAAAAGCTACCACTGCCTTATCTCATTGACTCCCACTGACTTTCATGTGTTGTTGATTACCGAGTCTAAATAACAGTGTAAATAACTGTGTTGATATTAATGCTCTCTGTAAGACCAAGTATTAAGTAGCCTGGGTTACAGAACATGAATTACACCAGACTTACCAAATCCGAAAGCACTGGAACCACCAACACTCTGAGAAGCCTGGACACTAGTAGAGGTGTAGAGGCCAGTCACGAGTAAGCCATCAAAGAAGGTACTTGTTGAAATAGTCACTGAAATGAGAGAAATAAAATATGTGTAATTATTTGTAAGCAGTATTTAAAATCCTACACACATTCTGTGAACAGACTCTTGCTGATGAATTAGATCCCAGATACACCTTCTGTACAACAATTTGCCTAATTCTCCAATACTTACAACACTTCAGCGACTTTAAATTGGTTTTCCCATGTAATTTTCCCAAACAACTTGCTCAGCATTCAAGCTGTGAGTGCCAAGTTTCAGTATGCACTTCTGCAACTTCCTCAGGGTTTACTTAAAGAAAATTGACTGTTGTAGAAGTAAACTGGTGTTTATTGGTGTTTGAGTCAGCTTCTATTTCTAAATGAATCATAAGTCATGTACTAGCAATCATCTACAGCAGGCACCAGACACAAACTGAGCATTACAACAGGATCTGAAATGAACATGTGAATGCGGTGGTGGCCATCTCTGCTTGGGAAGTTTCCTTTGTTAGCAGCACAAAACTAAACTATAAACCAGATATATCATAAACTAAATGAGTGAGTTAGTAAAACAGCACTGGAATATATGGCTTGTAAGTAATTGTCAAGACATTAGAATATAGTAAAAGCAATGAAATAACCAGGATTGGTTTGATATTGTTCTTTTTGGATTAAATAGAGTGCTATGCTATGGTTATTATATGTATTATAGTATTATACATTTAAGTTATATGAGAGTCTGAGTCTTTACAGATGATATAAATTTAAATAAGTCATTAATAGATTCTTAAGTATTAAGAATAACCATCCAAATAACATCTACAAGTAACAATAAAATCTAGGTATTCTTTGTTAAAACTGACAGTGCTCACAATACCTATTTACTTCTTATAACCACTAACTCTCACACATTTATTTTGGTATCTTTCAGATTGTATCCCTCTACATATATTATCAGCTTCAGTGGTTCTGTCTTGGAAGGACCTAAATTATTCAGTGGCAGGTATTTCCCATTATATAAATGCAATATCCTTTATAGCCAGAATGACTTCTCTGAATTCTCTTGGCAGCACGCAACCTTTTGTTTTGTAATATCCTATCCGTATACCTCTGAACTGAAAATCAGAACAAGGAAATTTTAACAGCCCCCCCCAAAAAAAAGAAACAACCTTTTACAATTAGGTAAATTTTATCCTCTTTCTCTCCTGATCTTTGTCATCCTTTTCTATGTTATTTGTTGTTAATCTTTACGCATATTTATTTAAATATGGCATAAACTGCATTGCAAATCTATCTCCTAGCATATAGGACTTCTTTCTCTCTTTCTCTCTTTCTTTCATCTCTTTCTTTCATCTCTTTCTTTCTCTCTTTCTTTCATCTCTTTCTTTCTCTCCTTCCTTCCTTCCTTCCTTCCTTCCTTCCTTCCTTCCTTCCTTCC
>NC_048893.1:12878274-12901792 GCF_011077185.1 Oxyura jamaicensis
CTTCCTTCCTTCCTTCCTTCCTTCCTTCCTTCCTTCCTTCCTTCCTTTACTGTATAAATTATCAAGGGCAAAGAACCTGAAAGGAGATCAAAACAAAAACACAAAAACATTTCCCTGCTGAAGAAGAGTCCCATAATTTGTAACTTGGTACACTGAGTTACCACCCTGGTTCTGCTTTTATACTTTAATCCCTTAACACACAGTGATCAGTACTTGAAAAGATTGCTGGTAAAGTCTGACCTCTCTTTACTTCATGTTCTTCCTTCCCAAATTGTTTTGTCTTGTTGTAACATCATGACTGTCCAAGGAACTGAAGCACAGTGCTGCAAGGTGACTCCAAGTATGTTTACTGGTGAAGTACATGCAGCGATGTAACATTCATTTTTATTTTTCAAATCCAAACAGTTATTCAGTGTGTCATTCAGGCTACATTGGCTAAAACTTACTACTAAGTATCTAAAGAACATGCAAACATTGACAGTGGCTTAATTTACTCTGAGCAGAGACGCGATATATACCATATTTAATATATACCAACTTTTCTGCTCCCAAAACTCCAAATCTCTGTGTTTTACAATAGATATTTCCCCTGAATGCAAACTGCAGGTTCAGAGCCATATGCTCAGTTTTTAAGAAGTGGCCACTTCTAAGATATGTGTTAAAAAAAAAAAAAAAAAAAAAAAAAAAAAAAAACAGCAAAAGAGACTAGACTTTTAGAAAATAAAAGAAGTATTATAGAGGGAAGAAGAAAATCAAACAAGCAAACAATGAATTCTTCCTCTTTTGATGATGAAGTGGTGAATAACGCAGAACCTTTTCTTCCCTTTGTGCTTTTATAACAACAAAAAGGCAAAACATATGTTGAAAAAATATGCCTATGCATTATTTTTGAAGGCTTGGCAAAACTGTCAGCAAAAAGCATTCATAGAAAGGCACTGGGCCAGTACTTTGCTGCCATTTTGTTTCCCTGTGGGGAAGCATCTTATTCTTTACTGAATAGGATATAATGCAAAACCCTACTGTGAACAGGTGACCAGTTTCTCTCTGGGAAAGAAGTGATATTTTACAATGCCTGTATTTGATTTTGGACATATTTGTGTGATTGTCAACCCTCATTTTACATGAGCATGTAATAGGTCAATTTTTATTGTTGAAAAATTTCCAACACAGTATGGCTCCCTCATTAAGCCTCTGGGAAACTGCACAACGCCTTTAGCACACTTTTTATAAAACAGAGCACTAGGTTGTTATTATACATGTGTCATACATTTCAGAATAATTTCATAGTTCTTCAAGAGGAAAAAAATTAATCATGACATTCTCAGTGATGATTTTTTCTCTATCCAGTGGTAAAATACATCAAATTCCCATAAAATGAAAGAAAACACACACCATGCCAAGTGTTAATGACCAAGACCAGCAACAGGACCGTAGCTTTACTTGGAGCTAGGGCTTGGTGCTGAGGGCTTTCAGCTCCCCTTTCCAGGATCAACAAAAAGATTCTTCTGAGATCCCCTCCATCAGGCTTTGTTGCTGCCTCTACCTTGGCTCATGCTGTATGCAGTTGATGCCAAATATCTGGCTCTTCAGGAGCATGGAATGATGCAGAGGCCCACCTGGACCACGGACAACAACTGGAGGGGCACAGTTGCACCAGGCACCCAGCACTTGGTGGCAAGGGGGGGCTGGTGCAGACCCAGCACCCACCTTGTGGACCTGATGGTCCACACAGCTTCCACAACATCAAACAGGACTCCTGAAACAATTGCATGAAGTAGCACTTTGAAATGGGTTGGCAGAAAGGAGAGCGCAGAATCCCTGTGCCATCCTCCACAACACCCTCCTTGGGAGGAGAATTTGGGTGAGCAGATGTGAGGAGCCCTCCCCAACCCTCGGGACTGCCCAGCTGGGCAAAGGGGACATCAGCTGTGCCTCCCCATCCTGGCCACTGCCGTAACATGAACAGGGAGCCCTGGGGGAGGGAAAGACAGATTGCAAGAGAGCAGGATGCCCACGGCACAGACATATGTGGGGAGCCCTCAGCTGCCCTGAAATAACCCAGCAACAGGGACTGAGAATATCTTCCTGGGAATGACATACTCAAGGCTCTGATCAGGCAACAGCATGAGGTAAATATTAGAGGCGATGCTGGGAACTGTTACTTTAGCAGTTGCCCAATATTTCCCATTATAAGCCTCTATTTTCAGATCCTTAGATCTTTGCCAAGTTTTACCCTCTTGGGCTTTTTTTTTTTTTTTTTTTTTTTTAACTATTTTATTTTTCATGATATGTGTCTGCCTCACACTGATTGAATTATTTGAAGGAGAAGAAAATTCATTCAAACAGTTCATTCATTTCTGAGATGAGGTTAGAGTGCAATGCCCCGGCTAAAAATTTCCAGTGTTCTTTGCTTTCATCAGCTCCTTCTTTCCAAAGGAACAAAAATTTCAAAAGGCTGTGGCTTTGGTGTAAGAGATGTCCTCCAAGTTTGGACAAATTATGAACACATGGAAAAATTCAGAGTTCACACATGTTCAATGAAGGCATTTTCATTTTTAGCATCTAAATATTTCTGGAGATTCTGTCCTCATTTAGCACTCTCAGAGTGCTTGGTGATTTGGGTGCTGACTCAGAGCTTGTTGAAAAAAAAAATCTGTGAAATATATTTCGGTCTGACTACCCTGCTTTGTTGGAGCAGAAGTGCTTGGTGGAGATTTCAGTTCCAATGATCTTTTTATCTGGGAGGTTTCTCAGTGTTTTAAAGTATAAAGTGATGTCTGATGGTTGGAAAGAAATGGCAAAAAGTAGGAACCTTAACCAAAAGTCTAAGCCTTCCAATGAAAAACAATAACTTTTCAGCAGAATCTTAGTTCTCAAAAAGCTCAAAAATGTGCAAAATGTCACAAGAATGAAGTTACCCCTAAAGGTGGACCAACATGATCCCCAATAACTTAAGGTCAGGAGACACAAAAGCAAATATTTTTTGCAAGATCTTGCAGGAGAACACCGAGTGAACTGGGATAAGGAAGCTGGTGATACTGGGAGGAGTGCAGTGAATAGGAGAAGAGAGACTTTTTGGAGAAAATCTGGGGAGCGATGGAGAAGAAGAGACTGGGTAAAGCATCAGTGAGAAGGTGATGGAAAGGAAATTGGATCTGTAGCAGAGGGCTGGGAACACTGGAGAAATTTAGTACAAGGGTCTCAAACAGTGACTGGAGGGAGAGACGAGACACGCAAACATCCATAAAACACAACAGCAAAGGTGGGTCACTCTCTCACTCCAGTGTGTCATTTGCTACTCCACATTCTGAATCACAAAAACAGTGTTTGAATGAAAATGTTCTTCACCCAGAGGGTGGTCGAGCACTGGGACAGGCTACCCAGGGCAGTGGTCACAACACCAAGCCTGCTGGAGTTGCCTGCTGGAATGTTTGGACAGTGCTCTCAGACACATGGACTGATTTTGGGGTGGTTCTGTGCAGAGCCAGGAGTTGGACTTGATGATACTTGTGGGTCCCTTCCAACTCAGCATATTCCATGATTCTAGTGATGGATAAAAAATTTTCAGGTCACAAATTATGTGGATAGAAACACATGGGTTAGGTGGAAAATTTCAGTTTATTTTGCAAAAGCCTAGCAAATGTCTCCATGAAAACAGCAGTATATCAAGGGAAACAGCACAGAAGTATCCACCAGTGCCACCTTGTCCTGCTCTTCTTTCTGTACAATGGTTGTTGTCACACGACTTTTTCAGACAGTGGCATTTCTGGGAATCGTGAGGCCCACAGCTCAATTTTCCACACACAGACACACACACTCACACTTGTAGAAAATTGCTGAATGCAACTCATTGAATGCTCAGCACATGCACACTGCTGTGCTCTCCTAGAGTCATCACAGAGACCAGCCATGCAGGCAGGCTGGCCTGATCCTCCAGGGAGCATTGAGGTGCTACTTCATTGAGAGCTGAGGGGATGAGGCAGCCGGAGATGCCTCACGCTTCGCACAGCAGATTTCTGCCAAGCCCTGGCCTTGATGCCTCCCATGGGACGAGGAGCAGTGGCACCTCCAGCAATGCTGGAGGCTGACATGTCTCAAGGAGGAAGCAGGTCAGGAGGAAGGAGGCTGGCAAAGCTGCTGCTGCACATGAACCACAGGTGGAGGTAACAGTGTAACAGGAGAAACACAGCAGGCTTTGAACTGCAGTCATTTTCAGATATTTCTGAGAAACTCAGGCTATGAACATTGTGTTCAATGCCTTTTCAGTGTTACTTGTTACACATGACATTTAGTACTGTAGAAATCTATTAATCTGTATAAGCACTTGCATAAAATTTGCCTTATGTTCTCCTGAGGGACCAATTTTTCTCCTAAAATGTAACTGCATTTTGATTGATACTCAGAATGCTTAAAATACAAACAATGTATCTAAACTCTAAAGGCATAAAAACTGCTTGATGGACAAAGCAGATCATCCCAGGAGACACATGGCACTGACAGGTCTTACTGAATTTGTTTGGTCTTTAGCATCAGGTAAATGTCACTAAGAGGGCTGGTACAAGCAGAAATTCTACTGAATTTGCAGCTGCTATTGTTGACAGTAAGTTTAGAAAGGACTAGATATAGAGATGTAGATATGACATGGGAAACAGCTTGAGTGGAGACTTAGAGTTCAAGGAAGTATTAATAAAGACAAGAATGCCCCATATACTGTTTACGTAAGTCAAGTCACATCGCCTCAGTGTAAAACTGCAATTTTCTAGACCATGAAGAAAACAGAAAAGAAGTTTGAGATGAGAAATGGGATCACTGCAGACAGCAGACCTCCCAAAACGAGACTTTCCTGCATTAATGCAAGGACAGGCAGTTTTTAAGGTTCTTCTAAAGGTCAAAGCCAGTTCCTTATAATACTGCAATACTGTATCACAGCACACCTGGGCCATGGTTGGAAACTTTCCTCTTAGACAATAAATTACTTATACTGAGGCCATTATTTTCTTCTTTTTCTTTTTCTTTTTTTTTTTTTTTTTTTTCCTAGACTCCCCCAAAAATATATCAGTCCCCAAGTAACGTAAGTCAGGTGTGCAATGGCACTGGTCAGAGAGGCTGCTCTTCCTCTAAAATGCCAAGACTTTCACAGAAATGGAGAATGACAGAGAATTCAGCAAAGTCTGTCAATGTCACACTGCGTTTAGAGCCAAGCAGAGATTAACACTCCCTAAAGCATTCAGCAGTGGGAATGCAATCTGGATACAGTGTACATGGGACTACCCCAGCTCGCACGCTTGCATGCAAACACACTGACTCACTTATTCACCTCAAAAAATGAAGAACAACCAACTCATGAGCAAATTGGATTCACCTAGGAGACCAGCAGAGACACTCCATCCTCCAAATCTCATTTTCTACTGCCTCATTGGCAGATAAAACCTGTGGTTCAACCCTATCAATGACATTCCTGTAGGATCCAGGCAGACAACATGCCAGGAGAATGACAACAGGGACTCCAAAGCTAACACATCTTCTCCAGTCACCATTCCCAAACAACATCTCTCTGTCCAGCATTTAGAGTAAGTCACAGCTATTGTCAAACTTCCTTAAAAACACCTGGTATATTGTGTGCTACCACCTCATGCCAGGATTGTCACCTAGTGCTGCATTTTCTCCTCGCAGATGAGAAAAGCACCAGCTCGTTGCAGTAAGCAGAGTGGAGACAGCTCTGCCATGAACACATTCCCACCAGACCACCGGGACTGGCTCATGGTTGGGCAGTAGGGCTGCCCCTGGCATGGGAGCAGCAGCCCAGCGGGCACAGTGTGCTCTGGCTGGGGTGTGTGCTGCTGACTCCCTGCCTCTTGCCACCTCTGGGCAATTCCACGTCAACACAAGCCTCTTGAAAGCCTGCACTATGCTCCCTCTGTTCCGAATTTTGCCTTTCTGGTTTGCTCACCATGGCTCTAAAAGTAAATATGAGGTACCAAACACAGGCTTAAGTGTAAACCCATCCCACAATGTAGTACTGCCTTAGAGGGCATAAAACTACCAAGCCCATTCCTTAAAATACCAGACCACTCTCTGAAACGTCAACTACGGATGTCAACTACGGATGAAGTTGCTAGGAAGAAGACAATAAGCTCTGATGTCTTGTTCAAATGCACACTGTTTAGACACCGCCGTGACAAGTAATCTATAAATACACAGATAGTTTTAATGGTATGCATTCAAAAGAGTGTGTGGATAAATGCATTTGTAAATTAATAGTGGAGCATCCATTGTTGTGTGAATTCAGAAAGTGTATGCACTTAATTGCACACAGAACTGGATTAGTAGAAAAGGAGAAAATTTGAAGAAATAGTGACAGATATGTTGACATCATACTAACCTTTACCTCACAGAAATACTTTTCTTTTGAAAGAAAGCAAAATCTAGGAACTCACAATTATGCAACAATTTCAGATACAAATGCCAGACAGATACCTAAGAGCTGTGTGAGTCACAGATCTACACCTCATCCTGCAAAAACAAAAGCAGAATAAAGCCATGGGATTCTTACTCATACTGGTTTTGATTTTCACCAGGTAGGAGGGGAATGCAAAAAAAAAAAAAAAAAAAAAAAAAAAAAAAAAAAAAGTTATTTAGTTATTTTGGCATGATTTAATAGACAAACCTAGGTCAGTGACAGTATTCTTACAAATGAAAATGTTCTCACTAAAGTGGTTTTCCAAGCCCCTACCAACACAGTAAGCTCATACCAGTGAACTTTCCTTGAAGGTGGACTGATGGCACATTGAACAACACCACGACTAACCTGCGATGCCTTTGTCAACAGCTACACTTACCAATAGTTTTTGGGAGGAGAGAAGAAAATTGCGCAGGTTTTGGATTTTATCCTATACAGCTTATACTCAAAATAAGTATTGCTTTGCATTATGTTACTGGTTTCAATGGTTCTGCCCAGTGCTCCATCAAATCTCTTTGTCTCAATTTCTTTCCTAAATTGGTAATAAGCAACACAGAACTGAAAATAGATTGCAGATGTGTGGCAAGATGTCAGTAACATGATATACAGAGACATCATTTGTCAATGATGCAAGGAGAAGCCTATCAGCCTTGTGAAGGAACTATTTGCAGAGACGCTACTTATCTTTTTGAAAGTTCCTAACAAGACAGTTCTAATGACATCAGCAGAAATATAAGCAGAGTTTATTCTTATATGCCTAAACTACAAAGGATTGTTCATTTTTTTTAAAACAGCTGAGATGCAACATATACTTCATCTCACTAAAAGTGAGGAGTTCAATGGCTAGACCTGTGAAGAGCCTTACAAAATCACACTCAGGAGCCTGACTTCTCATGCATTAAAATCCCTAACTTAAATTTGTGTCACAATGGGTACCTAAAGATCTGTTTCAGACCATAGCCAAAGCTACCAGAAACTTGGCCAGGCTGAGCAACAAGGCAATTCATTCATCTGTCATGGAAAAAGCAAACAATGGCATAACCCAGACACCTGACAGAGGAGGGATCAGACAAGCCACTGCCATAGCATCCTGCTTTCTAATCAGCAAATGGGCAATTAAGGCTCTCATCTAGGTCAGAGGATTCAAACCTGAATTTACCAAGTGAATATCCTAAAATATTTTAAACTCCAGTGTTTGTGTGGCCCAGCCACTGACCCTCAGCTGCCGGCATTGCATTTTGATTGGGAAAACAATATTGACTGGCATAGAGAAAGGCTTGCTCTCTATTCCCACGTTTGGGACTGCTTTCTTGGAAGGAAGAGGTTGAGTTTTCAGTCAGTGGACCAGTGAATATGTGCTACTGCTATATAAAGCTCCTGAGAACATCACATCTATTTATGTCACCCCATTTAGCCTGTAAATCTCACCCTAATGTAGATGTCTAAAACAGGCCAGATGAATCACACTTGAGAAATGCCTGTTTCTCTCCAACGACTGTAAAGGGAGCCTAGTCTGTAAAGCTCAGCTATAGATGTCATCACTGAAGATGCCCAAACTGAAATGAATCCCACCCAGAGCCACACACAGAGAGTAACTTATTTACCCAATGTCTATTTCAATGTCCAACTATTGCCCACATGAGTAGGAGCTGAGCAGTCTGAGTTGGAATGAAGCATCCCAGCACCCAGAGCTCACCCGAGGACACTGCAGTCAATGACTATCTTTATCTTTTTTCCTGTGCTATTCCAAATATACCAGTAATGCTTAGCAACTTAGCAAGCTCTGTTGTAGTACTGAGAAGCTCCAAAGCACATCAGAAAACGCCTGTTACTCAATCTGATAACTCACAGAGCCCTGCACAGCATTAATGAAGACTGAGCAGTAAAAGCAATAATCTGGATGTGAAACAAAATCACAAAAATATACGTCAGCTGTGACTTTAAAAATGGTGTCTGGCAGAAGTTACCAACAATCAAAATCCAACTACTGAATGATACTCTATCCCATGGCCAAAACAAGAATGATCGTCTCAATACTATTCACTGTAGCAATTACTGAGGATGGCCACTTATAGTTTTAGTGTATGAAACACAAAATAAACCATACTATTTGTTAAAATGTACCTCTGCGAAACCAACTATTGTTAATATGAAAGTTAGTATCATAACATAAGAGCCCGCCACATACATTTTAACAGTATGCACATGGTGGTTAGACTTAATTGTGAATGATATTTCACAAGCCATAATATATTATTTCTCTTGTCCAGAATGCCATAAGTGTCTGAGGAGTGCCAGGGTCATTCCTAGACCTCACTATCTGCTGGGGGTGAGCCTGGCCAGAGGCTGAGCACGAGCTTCTCCCAGGGGAGGGGTGGATGGAGGCACTGCATCATCTCTGCCACTGGCCACCCCGTGCACCCTGCAGCCACCCTGCCAGCAGCCTCTGTCGAGCAGCAAATGAAAAAAATAAAAAAATAAAAAAAAATAAAATAAATGAAAAAAAAAGGCAAATTGGCTTGTTGGTTTTAAAATATAAATTTGCTTTTAAAATATTATCCTATACCAAAGGCTTTCCAACTTCCAAACTAAAACTAGTTTTTCAGTGGAATTAAGGGAACGTAAGGAAAATTCCTCGCTGACAGAGTAATGGACACCTAATGATGTCCATGGGAATAGTAACAGAAAATTCCAGACGATGCTGGTGTAGGTTGTGTAGGCAGAAACCAATCAAATATCCTAATAAAGATAAATCTTCTGGAGATCATAACACTTTGTGCATAACAAATAACTATGTTGGAACAATGTTGTGCCTTTATTCAGCAGCCACCAATCTCCTTATTGAGTTTTGAATTCACATTTTGTCATGATTATATGAAATGTGTCAACGTAAGGTTTCTCTTAAAAAGATTAAACGTTATTGTGATGTTATTTATTTATTTATTTATTTTTACTCTAAGCCTGAGAATATTGACCTCTGTTTTGAAGCCTATCCTTATTTTTCGTGCCTTTCAAGTTTATGTGAGGTTGCCTGTTTGATACTCACACATGAAAATTTCATATTGTTGGCTGTGCTCTCAATAAATTATTAAAAAGGTCTGAATATTACAGCAGTGTTCAGATTTTCAGAAGAGTTTAGTAAATCCTTTTATTCTAGTGTCCTCAAAAGAGAAACAACTACTCAAAACACAACTAACATTAGAATTAAAAAAAATAAAACAAAGGCTTGCTTGGAAGAAAGAAAGTATTCTTTGCTATTGGGAATTTATTATAACTTGGTATCTAAAAAATTGCAAGAATTTTTGTCTGAACTTTAGCTAAGGAGGCATACTGACAAAAACAAAGCTGTTGAACAAGTTCACCTCAGGCTGAAAGAATACAAATCCTCTTACAGACACATGAATTATGATAAGCAAATATAGTGAAGGGCATGAATCTGAGTGATACTGACTAGTTAGGAAATATCTCCAAAATAAAATATACACATGCAGTCTTCTTTCATAACGACTCATCTGTAATATAAAATATAACCCTAGATAAACATAAGACAATAGCTCTATCATTTCCTAAACACCCTGAAAGAAATTCTCTATAGATTGTCTCCTCTGATTACATATTTTTTTAGATTTAAAAATAATAGAACAGCTTCTTCATTGCCTTAGGACTTCTTTAACTTACTCTGGAAACATACTGGGATGTTAGAAACAGCCTGCTTAAGGCCCTCTTGCTGCTCTTAAAGTGTATAAATGATATTTATCCAAGTCTTAATATACTACTAAATTATAATGGCTCTTTATAATATTTAATACCTGTTGTCTATTATCAGTGCAAATGTGACAGTGACTGCAAATCTACAAAAATCTTTTGACAAGTTTCAAATTCATCCAACGCTAGTTTTTGGAAAACACTCTACAGAGCAGAAGTTTGGAATTGCAGAGCATCTTTAGCTGGTGTGATGTACAAAAGCTGGGATGCTAAAATTCACTTCAGCTGCATAAAGGCAGGATCCTTTGAGGCACCCTGAGGAAAACACAGAAAGGTAGCAAGTACAACGCAGGCCATGTGGTAAGCTCTGCCCTGGTGGACTGGCAGGCAAGGGCCAGGGACATTCTGCAGTATCACAAAAGGCACTACACATATATTTAGGGAACTGAATTGTCTCACTGCACTGGCCAAAAGTCCCATCCAGCCTAGTTGTCCTGACCTCAGCCAGCTGCATATGCTTTGGAGGGAATACAAGAACCTGGGCAAACAGAGAATGAGCCCTGTATCCTCTCCACATGTGCTCCCAAACACAGGTATGCTGTGTTGCAACTTGTAATAGTTGCCAAGGAACTGTTGAATATTCCATTTAAATAACTGCATTAGTACTTTTACACCTTCAGGTGGCAAATATCTCCATGGTTAGTAATTCATTTCCATGCATCACACAGCTAAAAAAGGGACCTGGGATATTGGTGAATAGCTGATTTAATATGAGCCAGAAGTGTGCTCAGGTGACCAAGAAGGCCACCAGCATTCTGGCTTGTATCAGAAATAGTGTGGCCAGCAAGACCACGGTAGTGATTGTCACCGTGTACTCAGCTCTGGTGAGGCTGCACCTTGAATACTGTGCTCGGTTTTGGGGTCCTCACTACCAGAATGACATTGAGGTGCTGGTGCTTGTCCAGAGAAAGGCAATAAAGTTGACAAAGGATCTACAGAACAAGTCTTTGAGGAGTGACTGAGGGAACTGGCGTTGCTTAGGCTGGAGAAAAGGAGGCTCCAGGTGGGTGTCGGTCTGTTCTCCCAAGCACCAAGTGATAAAATGAGGGGAAAAGGCCTTATGTTACACCAGGGTAGGTTTAGGTTGGATATCGGGGAAAGATTTCTTCACTGAGAGAGGTGAGGCATTGGAACAGGCTGCCCAGGGAAGTGGATGAGTCACCATCCCTGAGGTCTTCAAAAGACATGTAGATGTGGTGCTGAGGGGCATGGTTTAATGGTGGACTTGGCAATGCTATATTGAAGGTTGAACTAGATGATCTTAGAGGTCTTTTCCAACCTAAATATTTCTATAATTCTATCAGATGTTTTCCCTTTATTTTTTAAGGTCTCTGTTCTTTACATTTTTGCATTTTCAGTAAGGACAAAATGTTTTTTAATATTAGCATTAAACATTTATCTTAATAGACCAATGATCTTTAACAGATCTTCCACATCTTCGTTAACCATCTATTTTCCCAACTTGATTAAACTCACTTCATTACATTCCCATTACACAGGAAGCTGTCCCCTCTCTCATCATGTAGTTTTACTGTGGGTTTTCCAGGCAGAGATAACCAGATATACCCATACCACCAAAATCTAGGAGTATCGTTGTATTGCACACAAAGTGGTGAAATGATGCTGGTTGGTTTTCTCTTTATTTCTTTGCTCATAATTCCTAAGGTTTGATTTGACTTCATTTTTTTTTAATCTTGTGCTCAGCACTGAGGTGGTATGTTTGGAGATCCACTCCCAAGATCCCATCCCAAATGTTTATCATTAATTTTCCCTGTGCCCTCCCCATTTTAACAGTAACAGTGAGCCTTATATTTTACTGCCCTGGAGAGTGTGGTATATGTTTTTACCTTGCTACTAAAGCCCCACGATCACTTTGACCATGCTTAACTTCAGACATCAGGCCATGACAAAGACAGTTCTTCCTCATCAGCCTCAGTCCTCCCTCCCCACACTGGATTCCTTGCATGAAATAATTCAAGCAAAAGCAGGCATACTGTTATAATTAGATTGTCAACAAGAGTGAGCGATAATGTTTCTGACTCCATTTATCTTTAATTTATGTGTGCTTATCTTCCTTAAAACAGAATAAAGACTGAAATGCACTGAGAGTTGCTGAGAACCATGAGCAGAAGGAGTGGGACCAAAATACATGATGCTGATTATGGGAACAGGACACAAGACTTTAAAAATGTGATTTAATTTTGTATGTATGATTCATGAAACAAAATAATTCTGTTTAAGCTCAGTCCTCCATTTAGTAGGTGCAGAATGTTATTTGAGGAGGACAAATAAAAGTTGGACAACCCCCATTTCCCCCTATAAACTGGAACAATACTATAAAATAGCCTAGAGGTTGATTGACATTTTAAGTTAAAGTAGACACACTGGAGTAAATGGGGATTCATAAGGGAATAGCTATAGTGTGGCTTATACTAAATATACAGTGGTATTTATACTGAATTTTGGCATATGAATGATGACTGGACTGTGACAAATTGTTATACAATCCTTTGACTGTATATGGCACATTAATATTGTGAGGTCTAATAAATTAAAAATATTTATTTCTAAAAGTTCAAGCCAGAATGATGTTGAAAAGAATCTGAAAAATAACAAAAGATCATCACTTGACACTTCAGAACATATCTAAGTGAAAATTGGGTCAAAATAATGAAAATAATGTTCTTAAGAAATAAAATGCCTAAAATAAGAGTACTACTAAAGCTCAGTGGCATCTGTTTCTCTTATCTTTATGGATATTTGGCTTAATGGGTCAGAGGCAGAGATGAACACAGTAATACAATACATATGTTTATCCTTCACAATATAAGTGTCATTTGCAAAGGTTGGGCATGTCAAGTAATTGATGACTACTCCACAAACAGTAGGATTGTAGGTATATCATTTTATGGTGGGTGGTTTGTTCTTTGTGTTAGGTTTGTTATAATGGTCAACTACTGAGCAAGAAAGAACAAGGGCTAGAGCAGCAGGACTGTGGCAGGCTGTGATTAAGAAAAATTAGGCAGGGCTCTGGGGGAAAAAATCCACAAAATGCCTTTTCTCTATTTTGCTTCAGCAAAGGATTGGATCTGAAGATAAAAGAGGTCCCTTCCAGACTCCTGTTTCTAGACAGTTTGTAACAGGTCTTTTACCACCTTTAAATACTCACAAAAACCTGAGCTTGGCACTCTGAAAAAGCAACCAAGTCAAGCCATGCACACACAGAAAAAATAAAGTGCAGCACAATGACTTCTGTTGGATTAATTTGTCAATATTATTTGTTTAGTTAGACACTTTTTATACAGAGCTAATTCCAAAATGGTCACTTTAAATTCTTAAAAAATAAGGGGGAAGAAAAAACAAAGTAACAGGATGGTTCTTGTCCCTGCTGTACACAACCATCCCAGATAATACCAGTACAAATTCCCCAAGCCATTAACAGATTTTTAACTAATCAGTTCATGTCCTCTTTCCATGCTGAAATTCTTTCTGCTCCAAACATCCCAGTGAAAGAGATAAGTATTCACAGCCATGTCCCTACTATGACTCATATCTTGTTAGAACAGAAACATGCTCTTGGCTCTGTGGAAAAAAAAAAATAAATCCCACAGCCGCCTGGTTTGGTCTGCTGCAAGCCTTCAGCTCCCCAGGTTGTGCACTGTTTTGTCACTGAGGTCTTTGTGTCCCATAGGAGACAATTACTAAGAAGCACCTCCAGAATAATAATATAATATAATAATATGCTCTGCATATTATTACAGGACAGTGAGAGCTAAAACCGTAAATATGCCAATCCTAGCATTTCAACATAGCCTTGATAGTTTTCATGCAAGAAATCAGCAGAGCAACTTAATGTCGTAGTGACATTGCTAAGAGCAGGCTCACCTTAGTAGGAGACATGAGACGGTGAGGTTGAATGGAGCTATGACATACCTTGTATTTAAGGTTTTGGGGGTTGGAAGGGTTTGGTATAAAACATGCTCTTTGGCAGTAGAGGGTTTGAGGACGGTTGGCTGTAACAAATGTGGTGAATGGGTGGGATATCACATGGCATCTTCTGTTACTATGCTGACCAATGCTTATCTGAGATTTAAAACTTCATTCTTTCATCCCAATTTGAAAAGGATCCATAAGCTCAGCTACGCCGTGGGAAAGTCAGCTACCTGGCAAATTAAGTTGTATGGCTATAGCAGCCACTCTCCTAGAGGAGAGGTAGTTAGTAACAGGAAGCACTGAATCACCAAAATAACTTGTACTGGTCTCCTAAACAAGGAAACGAGCTAGCCAAGAGCCACAAGAGCCAGCAGAGTTGTGCCAGAAAATCCTTGAAGAGCTTTTTACCTTCCTAGATTGTCTTCTTCAGTTAACCACTAAAAATTCTAAAAGTAAAGCAAAACTAATAGGATTAAATAAGAGGCACCATTCTTCTTCAGAAGTGACAAAGTTTATCGAGTGTATTTGATGCAAACATCACTGATTGGATAAATGCAACACAATACTAGGAATGCAGTTACATCCACAGATCCTAACTGGCTGTTCCATGTCCCATTATGTGACAGCTCTTTGCTCCTCTGAATAAAATGGGTGACCAAATAAACTCCCAGGGAGCTTCCCAGATTAAGACCAGTGGTAATGCAGACATACTAGCTGGTTCACATCTTAGCTATGGGTTGACATTCTTTTTCAAAACCCCCATTCCAGTATGAAAATACAGAAAGACATCACAATAAGCATCACCTTGGATTATTAAGGTCCAGGCAGAAGCATCACCATTATATTGTGATGGGTTTAAACCCCAAAATCCCTTCCCACAAAACAAGTAAGAGGAAAAAAATACCCTGTTGTGACTTCACCAGCAGATACCCATACTTGGAAGCAAATTCTGACCAACTGGTCAGAAGAAACGTGCCTGAATATGGAAGAGAAATTATTACCTTGAGTAAAACCAGAGAAACCTGCTTATGTGAAGATTATACTCTAGTTTTACTACAGATGTCGGAGTTTGGACCATTAGAGAAGTCATGTTTTGCGAAAAAATGGCAGAAGTCTCTGGGACATCTTCAGTGCATCCTTCTAATTCAATAACTAAAGCACACAGAGCAGTCATATTGCGTCATACATTTAAAAGAGCTATTTATAATTGAATTAGGTGCTTATAAGTAGACTGACATCTCAGAAATCACATATTCAAGACTTTCTTCCACTTCTGTCTTTGAAATTCTGTGGTTGATTCAAGTAACAACTCTGGCATTTGTCTAATCTTCTCAGTGTTGCACAAGGAAGAAGGGGAATCAGATAAGAAGAGGTTGGTATAGAAACAGATATCTGGATATGGTGTGGTATACACAACAGTTGGGATGCCCTCTGTACCATACAAGCAAAATAGGTAATAGATAGAAGTCAACAAGAGTGCACTGAAAGATTAAAAAAAAACACAGTCATATTGTAGTAATCCACTCCAAAGACAAATGTACATCCTTCTGCTTAAGCATCCTAAGAAACTTGGACTTTGAACTTTTGCTCAATAAGACCTATCTATATCTATTAGCAATAATTACGTAAATGCTAATATTATTTCAACATTTAATGTTGGTAAGGAAATTTGAAATTCTGAAGATTTTTTTAGACTGAAATACTTAGAAATTAATAAGTTATGAAATGTTCTTGCTATGTGTTTTTTTCTCTCCTTAAAAATGAAATACTTTTATCTACTCAAGTGTCATTTCAGCTTGTTGTAGAACATTCCAGTTCAGAACAGATACAAAAACTTCAGGTTTTATTACATAAGCATCTAACTGTCCTTTCTAAACACTTTGCACTGAGTTCCCATCTCTCACACTTTACAGTCTAGTTAATAGGTCCAAACTACTGAAAGAGTAAAAGCAGCAAGATCCTAACCAGAGCTTTTGTTTTAACATATGCCAAAACAAGATAATGCAGTTTAATCTTGAGGCTACAAAGAACAAAATATATTTAATTATTTTATATAAATGCACATTTTTTTACTGGAGTCAAATTCTCCCTTTGAAAAAATTTGCTTTCCAAAATTTGTTTAAAAAAAAAAAAAAAGTTTTTTTTCCAAGAAAAGTTTTCATTCTGCAAAAACTGCATTTTCCAATATAAATCATTCCTGCTGGAACTGTTTTTATTCTGTTTCTTAGAGGGCAAAGGTACACTTTGCCTCTACTGTACTGTAATAACTCCTTATGTTTTTTCTCTTTCATATTTGACATTTTTCCTTATTGCCAACACTGAAATAAGCATGACTAAACACAGTTTTCCTGTGAGCCCACATGCAAAAGTAGCTCAGGCAATGTACTCATTTTGCTGTTTATATTATCCTGTTGAAAACCATGAGGACTTGGCACCTTCTCAAGTCCAGAAAAATGAAAGTGATCTGCAATGTTGCTGAGCAACATCACTGAGCAGACTGGCGTAGAGCTGCAGGACTTACCTCAGAGCTCAAGATGCAGTCTCCCTCCAAAATCCCTGGCAAAATGTTATATCACGTTTTACAACATTCTTTAGATTTCCACTTTCTCACCCAAAGGCTACTTAATCATAAACTAGAATCATTTAGGTTGGAAAAGACCTCTAAGAACATCAAGTCCAGCCACTGCCAAGTCCAACACTAAACCATGTCCCTAAGCACCACATCTATGTGTCTTTTAAATACCTTTTTTAATACCTTCACAACACTTTCAGTGAGGAAATTTTTCCTAATATCCAACCTAAACCTCCCCTGGCACAAATTGAGGACATTTCCTCCTGTCCTACCAAGACAAGGGTGTGAACCATGTCCCTTGTCCTTGGCATAAGATGGAGAGCATGCAACTTCTCCTTTACAGTCCCATACAGTTCTCCAATGGCAAAGAGAAATATATGCCACAAAGCTCCATTACATCTAACACCTTCAGAAAGTAAGACAGCAAAATATTCCATGGATGTAATTCAAGCTAAGAATCTTGTGTTTATGGATGCAGATTAACCCACCAGCCTGTAGCATTTTTTGAGCTTGTTCTCTTCTCTAATAAACTTCAGGTTTGCTTTTTGCAGCAACCAGAATTATGCACTGTGCAGAAGAGAAGCACTATTAAAACAAAATAAGAAGGAAAAAAAAAAAAAAAAGGAAAAAAAAATGCATCAAAGCAAGATTTCTACCTTGGACTACAGCAAATTGCTCAGCTAGCCTGTTATTATACTCGAGGCATTCTCAGACAGCTGGGCCTCATTACAGACAACGGAGCTTTAGCCATTAACTTCAGAGAGAGCAGGATAAAGCACTAAATGCAATGAAGATCATTTAAAGCATGTTAAGCAAGAAAATGAAATGGTATGGAGCATTGCTAACACTGTATTCTAAGCATGCTTCCTGTTGAGTGTTGAAAGATCTTGTACACATTGGGACAGACCCTCCTACAGGTTTTTGCTTTTCTTCCAGCTTGGAGAGGGAATGCCCTGGCAGGGCCTTGCAGAACAAATAGCTAAATGGTGAGCTCCATCCCCCCTTCCTCATTGCACCAGTCCTGGCGGAGGAAGCATTCTAGGCAGAACATTGATACAGAAAGGAGCTTTTGAAGGAAGAATAAAATAAAATAAAAAAGAATAAAACACACTCACCAACAAACAAAACACCAAAATATGTCGCCAAGAGTTTGTCTGTATAAAATTTACTAATTTGTTTGCTATGAGTTTTAACAGCACTGGCAGAGAAAAATGGAAGATAAATAGTATGGACATTGGTGAGAGGTAGGAGTGGGGTGAGATCTGGCTTGGAGCTAACTTTGAATATATCTATTGCCTTCACATCTTTACATTCTGTATACCATGGAGAAACTCATGAGGTTGGCTAAGCTGCTGCATTACAGAAGAGATGTCTCTGGGGGGCACATGGATTTGGACAATACGGAGCACTGTCAAGAGAGAGCAAAGCACTGGGAAGCAGTTAACAACACCCGGCCCTTGTAGGCCACGAAGGACAAGGATGCCCAAGCCCAGGACCAACAAGAGGGGAGCATCTTTAGTGCATTCCCCTGCTGACTCCCACTGCTGTTCATTCTGCCAAAGAACAAACCAGCCAGGTGGAAACTTCTACAGAAACTAAGTAGTAAACAATTTACAGCTTTATAAAGTGAAACCCAACCTGATTGATGAGTCTTTCAGCCCCACCAGCTGGCAACACTGCACTTTGGATAATTTCCCTGGTCTCTGGACATGGTAGACCTGTTTTGTTTGTGATCACAGACTGTTCTCAAGTATGAGTTTTGCAGAACACAGTAGGAGAGCTTTTCTAATCTACCAAAAACTAGAGGCATACGCAGACTTCATGAAGAACAACTTTTTAGAAAGTTCTGGACTTTTTCGAAGTCTTTCTCCACTGTCATTTATTTGGCTTGCTTACCACTACAGCTATTTTTCAGAATCTATTTGGGGTTCATCAGCCACATAGCAACAGGCAGGTCTATCTTGCCTTCCCCAAAGATACTGACACTTGTTCTTGAACTTTTTAGTTTAATTTGTTCATTGTGAAATAACACAGCTCCAAGCTGGTACAAGTTAAACCTGAGCCTAACTCCAGGACTGCCTTAGTCCCAGTCCTTCCTCAAAATATTTCTGCATTTCTATGGACATCCATAAATATTGGAAAGACAAAATTTCAACTTTCAGTCTCCTGACTTTGTAAAAATTTCAACTTTAGAGCTTTTTTTTTTCCTTTTTTTTTTTTTTTTTTCCAAAAGGTACTCTTAAAAAGACCTTTGACAGCTATGCTAAGACTTGAAGTGATTAGTTCTGAAGTAGGTTTTATGAAAGAATGAACAATAACAGCGGAAGTTCCAGGCATTAATATTAACCTGTAATAAAAGGAACAATGTTTAAACCATTCCTAGAAATAAAAGATGAGTACCTGGTCCTGCAGTGCTGGAAGAACCACATAGCTTAAATTATATCTAATCAGGCAAAATGCAGATATTAAACATTTATGAGCAGCTCTGATATATTCTGAATTAATCAGTTCTGCACATTTAAAAGTTTTAATATTTAATGCCACTACCTCAACAGTCCTGCAGAAATATTAAACTTTTGTATAGTCCTTTAAAAGGAATAACAAGAGCTTTTACC
Source organism: Oxyura jamaicensis (assembly GCF_011077185.1). NCBI lineage: Eukaryota > Metazoa > Chordata > Aves > Anseriformes > Anatidae > Oxyura > Oxyura jamaicensis. Next base: position 12,897,620 of record NC_048893.1, read on the forward strand.
GCGCATAACATCTGAATTGTGGTTGTAAGGTTTGTGCTGGGCTGCATTTTGTGGAGTACCATGATTATAATATATTGAAATGTAACTGAAATTCTCAACACTTTCACCACATATGAAACAGGAATAAGGACAGTAATAACGAAAATAACAATTATTAAGCCAGGGGTAAGTACATCTGGAATCTGATTAAGTCTCCTAGCCATGATGGATTACTCATGAAGGCTTACTAATATCATACTTTCATAAAATCACTCAGATGAGTATAAATGGCACGCTAAAGGCATTTTAGATATTGCAGAGTATTAGTGTTAGTGTGTTAGTATAGTAAATCTTCTCCAAAACAACAGCTGTGGTAAGCAAAAATATATATAGATATTTATCTGTCCACAAATACCTTCACTGTAAAAAGCAAACACAATGATATCTGTCTGCATTTCTAGCAATAATGGTAAACAATACTAGCTATGCACTAGTAGTTTTAAAAATAAAGTGCTTAGAAACATTTAAATTGAAAATGTGGAAATGAAGATCCTCTTCAGAAAAGGCTGAGATATATAAGATGTGGATTCCATTAATAAAATCCGTGTTTTGATTATAAACATATTTCTGAGATTCTCCGTTTTCAATTAATAAAGTAAAAATTCATTAGAAAATCCCTAGATAAAAGAAAAGGGGGGGGGGGGGAAGAGTTGAAGTTGTGTAGAAACTGCAGGAGGACATCAGAAAGTGTATAGCTTAGGTTAGCAATATATGCTCATTTTCATATCACTTTGGACTAACTTGTAACATGGTAAGAAAGAGAAACTCTGACCTGTATCCAAAGAGATATGAAATACTTTGAGAAATATATTGTATAGTTACAAACCACAGGAACATCAGCCAACTGGATGCTGAACTGGATCAACCATGAGATTTCTCCAACATCCAACACATTTTTCTTCCCTGACCACATATGTAGCTGCCCCAGCATGGAAAACTCAGTGTATTTCATATGAATGATGGAATAATTTTTAGAGGGTTGCCCATGAGCACAGACCAACTTGAATCAATTAGAAATCATGTATAAAGGGTACAAAGATAAACAGAAAAATGTCCCAAAGCTTCTAGAACCCACAGGAGTGGTTTTTTTTGTTTGTTTGTTTTTGTTTTGTTTTTTGTTTTGTTTTGTTTTGTTTTTTTTTAGGGAATAAAATATCTCTAGATATGAATATCATTTTATTTCATCTAGGTACAGCTTCTTTAGGACAATGGTATTCACATCTACATGTGGTACAAGGCCCCCACATAAACCCTGGAGAAGACACCAGTCTGAGTGTGTCAAGCACAGCCCAGCAGTGGGAGGAGAGGGGAAGAAAGAGTTATTCTGTATTAGAGAGGGCCTGAAGAAATTTACTTTCTTGGTGTATAGAGCAAAAGCATGGGTTCAAAACCTAAACTATTAGGGAACAAAACTTGTGTCTACACAAGTGAACTTGAACTTTCAAATCAGTATCAGAAAAAGGAAGTTTTTCAGTATGTAAAGTGGACTACAGATGAAAGAACAATGGATACTGGCTCTAATGTCACTATATTTTTTCATCAGACACAAGAAAAAGGATGGAAAGCGAACCAAAGAGACCCTTTAATTTGCTGCATATGTTGCTGACAGTGCTGGGGAGATAACCTTGTCCCCCTAAAATGTGGAGGGAAAAAAATGATTTAATTGGAACTGAGAGGAATTTGAAAAATATATATATATATTCATCCAGTTAAGAAAGGGCACCATCTAATATCCAGGTCAGATTTAATAATGGCAAAACAAACAAACAACCCCCCTGCAGCAATAAAAGCCAAATGTATTAAAAATGAAGTGCATTGGGATGTAGCTCTTCAAGATCAGTAAGCAATTGCTTGTTGTGAGCAATGGTCTTGCGTCTCCAGGGGCAAAAAACCAAAGGTAGCAAGAGAATGGCAAGGAGTGGCTAAGCACTCTTCTAAAGCTCAGGACCTCAGGGGAATTGTAACTGCTACAATTTCTGTGCACTTAAGACAGCAGCCTGGCCATTTGCAAACTATCCTGAAAAGCTACAGATAAAAAAGATGGGAATTTTAGCCACAGAAGTGAAACAGCAGAAGTAGAAAATGCTAGTGTAGAAAAACTCTAAGACCACTCATACTATTGTTCCAGCCCAGTGGCCTTATCTTTCAGCAAGAAGAAGCAGATAGTTCTTTGGGAGCAATAAGGATTCGCTTTTCAAACCAATAATTATATGTAAGAAATAATATTGCAGCTGGTGACACCACACTGATAAGCAATAGAGGGGAAGTATGAAAAAGCAGCTTTTCTGTGAAGAAAAAAATGCTAAAAAGAAGTCATTGTCAAGGCTTCCTTCTTCTTAACACAGGTAAGTACTCTGTATATCATAGAAGGTTCAGTGTGCTTTCCCCTCACAGGCCTGAAGGATGGTTAATGCTAGTGGAAATAGATACAAAGGCAAGGGAAGCACAGTTTCCACAATTACACATTTCCTCAGCAATTTGTATTGACGAGTGTTGATTTACACCTGCCATGTAGGGGGCTGCACAAGCAGCCTTCCTTGGCCAGTTCAATTTACCTAGATGATATTCTACAGTAGGGACTGGGAGATGTTAAATTAAGGGAGAATGGGAAATGAGTGACGTGCACATTTATAAGTTAATATGGAAATAAATACCACACATGTAGCGCAATAAAGACATAGCTTTGTCATTCGAGTGATTTACACATAACTAAGCTTCCTTCTTGCAAACCAAATTGCTTCAAACTTATCACAGATCTAATCACAAAGGGGAGGAAACCTCCAGGTCCCTATGGGTAATCTGTGAGTTACACACATTCAAGACTGAGCTGAAAACCAATCAAGTTGAAAATACTGATTTGGAACCTGTTTTTCTTTCAGCAAGTGACAATCTTTTTCACAAGAACCAGAAATTAAAAAACAGCCATATACGAGTCCGCCAAACATCTGCAAAACATTTTAATGAAAGCAAATCTTAAAAAAACATTGATCAAAAAGGTAAGGTTATTGGAAAGTTATAAGCAAACTCAAAGGGCTATTTGAAATGAAACTCTTAGCTAAAGCTAGAGCACTGCCTAGATCCTTCTGTGCCATGGGGGGTCAAGGGAATAACACCAGTAGCATAATTGTAAAGCATATTGGAAAGGCAGGTGCTGCTGTTCATTGTTATGCTAAAAAACTCCTCATAATCTTCTATAGCAATTGCAGCTGTCTTTCTTTTACCAGTGTATAATAATTATCCATCTGATTAGCAAATGTAACCACCTGCAGTCAACTGGTTTACCAGTTGAGCTACTTCTAAGGATGAAATGCCTTTAAAATCAGATGAGTTAATGTTTTTCATTTTATTGCTAGAACTAAAATGCACTTTTAAAGTTTCATGTATATGTTGATGGAAAAAATATTTCAGATGGTGCGGAATTATTTTCATTCTGATAAAAGTGCTCAGTAAATCATTCTCCACAAAGTATAAAAGTGTCCTAAAAATGGCCTGAATGTGTCTTAAAATAAAAGGTAGCTCAGTCTCTATTCTATGAAGGGCAATTATTACAACCACATTTTTTTATTACTGAGTACATCCTTCAAAATACAGTCAACCCAGGCACCTCAGAGAATGCATTTAAATACATACAGACATTCTGTGTAGCCAGGTTCTCTCCCTGTCTCTCCTGATAATCACAGTCTTGCTTCTTATGAAAAAAGCTGTTCTTCTCCTGTATTCCTCACCCACCTTACAGTGGCTGTGAAACTCTTTTCAGCCACTTGCTGGAGGCCATTTGACAGCTGAGTAAAGTATTATTAGTTTTTTCATTAACATAAGTCATCATGGCAAAGGATAGGGAGGGTAGATTTTCTCTCTGAGCTGGCAAATTTTCATGGCAATTTTGATAGAATGACCTTGCTCTTCTATTGTCTCTTACCAGACAACTGAACTCTTAGTAATATTGGCAAACTATGTCAATGTCCTCTTGTGAGATGCACCAGTATCACAGAAGTATAAAAGTTACACTTTTGGACACAGACTTTCATTAAGGTCCTTAGCGTCTATGTGTTTTCCTTTCTTTCTTTTCCTTCCTTCTTTCTTTTCTTTCCTTCCTTCCTTCCTTCCTTCCTTCCTTCCTTCCTTCCTTCCTTC
>NC_048893.1:12901802-12916124 GCF_011077185.1 Oxyura jamaicensis
TCCTTCCTTCCTTCCTTCCTTCCTTCCTTCCTTCCTTCCTTCCTTCCCTCCTTCTTTCCTTCCTTCCTTCCCTCCTTCCTTTCTTGCTTTCTTTCATGTCTATTGGCTTGGAGGTAGTTTGTGGATCACATGATTTTCTTCCTGTTTCCTTGTCCTAACTTACCTTTCTGTATGTCCCATCAGAACAGATTCACACTTGAAATCTGCCTTATTTTTTTACCCACCTTTATCTTGTCAAAGACACATAGATGTGGTGCTTAGTTTAGTGGTAGATTTGGAAGTGCAATGTTAATCGTTGGACTTGATGATTTGAGAGATCTTTTCCAACCTAAATGATTCTACGATTGTAGTTTCCTTTTAAATCTGAACATGACTTTTTTTGTATGCGTACTCAGCTCCCTCTCATTTAAGAGAAGGCAGATAAGCAAGGAACACCCCACGCTGGACACATCTGTCTTCCATACAGAAAGCAGCCTAACAAATTACTTAATGCAGGTATTTCCCTGATTCATCCAATTAGATGATTTCAACTAAATATGACAGAAGGGTAAACAGCTAAAAACTACTGTGTTTCCATTAATCCTCTCAAAAATCACTGACATGGGACAGACATGAGGACCCATTCAATCCCCAAGTGGAGAAGATTGACACAGCCACGTCAGTAGGCACCAGAGAATCCACATCTGTGTTCCAGCTGCAGGAAAAGCACTGTTCACAGCTTGCACCATAACAGATGAGAAATAATCCCAGTTCAAGATAGAAAGCCATGTGGAACCAAGCTCATAATTTCTGAGATGGAAGTGATTTTTCTTTCTGTTAGTAAAGGACAACCCTTTGCTATAATTAGTAGCTTTTTTTATTTATTTTTATATGTGTGTATATATATATATAAATATATATATTTGGAAATACAGATGGCCTCACAGTCAGGGCTGGCGAGTTTCATTTTTTACCATGTTTCACATCAATTTATTGTCAACAGAAACCTTCAAAGAAATCCTCCAGTCCAGTGTGTGCAGGGCACACCAGTAACTGAGATGTTAGAAGAGATCCCATCTTAGTGTAAGCAGTGCTTTTGGAAAGTGAAAGGGCTTCACTGTAACAACCCAAAACCTAAGACATAATAAAACCAATTTCTTTTACCTTGACATAACCACTTAAGAACTCACTATCCTATGCAGTTACGACAATCACACATGAAACTATCAAGGCAAGCATGCACTATACTTTCAAAGTAATAAGAATAATACTGTGATTAGAAGCAGGTAAAACTCATTTATTTCCTCAAGGAGAGGGGGACAGGAATAAAAGAAAAAGCAGGTGAGGGAAAGCACCTTGTGTTGCAAGAGGGCACCTGGAGCAGGTAAGACCCATGCAGGTCTTGAATGTACATTGACACTTCTCCAGAGCAGAGGAATTATTCTGATGTAAATGTCATCTGATTTGCATCCCACTTTAGGACAGAAGTATTTAAGGAAATTGTATGAGATTCACATGCTATTAATCTGCTTTTATCCTCCTTCAGATGGGAGGAAGAACTCCAAGCAACAGGGGAGGTCTCTCAGAAGAAAACTCAAAAAAGCTTTTTCATGTAAACAGAAGGTTCCTGACTGTATGTGAATATAAAGAAAACAAGACTCCCTGGGGACTCCCTCCCAGATTCACACTGCCAGCTGTGTCAGATCAGACATCGCTGGTACTGTACCCATCGCTCATGATCTGAAGAGGAAGAGTAAGCACCCAGTACTATGGCAGAAGACTTGTTCCCCTTTCTTACCTCGACATGCTTTGTTGTTTTCTTGTTCATTGAGTTCTAGGTCATATCCCATTCCTATAAAACCTCCATCCACGAGGCAGATTAGGAAGCACCTCACAGATTGCAATGCAGTTGAAAGAAAAGCACAGAGACTTACTTAGTGAAATAAAGCTTTTGTGAATCTATTTTATTTACTGTTTATACTCAAGTTCTGCCACAGAAGGCACAATTCCTAGGTGCAGGAGCAAGCATCATAACATGTCTTCCTACATTGGGTTTGTCTCACTGGCTTTGGCTTAATTTCTTCAACCTTTAAATGGTGGTATACTTTGCGCTGTTTTCATTTTGTATTGGCAATAAAGTCTCTACAGGCTTAAGGTGAGTTTGTTTTCTTCTGCTTGACTCTGTAATGTTTCTAAGGCACCTGAATTTCATCATATTGCATCTCTTTCTGCACTAAAATTGACATTGTGAAATAGACTCAAAGTCCTTGTGAAACGTCTGAGACAGAGGAAAATCTCTTTGAGGTGAATGGAGAACTACTGTAATTACAGAATCACAGAATCACAGAATAGTCTAGGTTGGAAGAGACCTCCAAGATCACCGAGTCCAACCTCTGACCTAACGCTAACAAGTCCTCCACTAAACCATATCCCTAAGCTCTACATCTAAACGTCTTTTAAAGACCTCCAGGGATGGTGACTCAACCACTTCCCTGGGCAGCCTATTCCAGTGACTAACAACCCGTTCAGTAAAGAAGTTCTTCCTAATATCCAACCTAAACCTCCCCTGGTGCAACTTTAGCCCATTCCCCCTCGTCCTGTCACCAGGCACGTGGGAGAACAGGCCAACCCCCACCTCTCTACAGCCTCCTTTAAGGTATCTGTAGAGAGCGATAAGGTCGCCCCTGAGCCTCCTCTTCTCCAGGCTGAATAAGCCCAGTTCCCTCAGCCGCTCCTCGTAAGGCTTGTTCTCCAGACCCTTCACCAGCTTTGTTGCCCTTCTCTGGACTCGCTCGAGCACCTCCATATCCTTCTTGTAGTGAGGGGCCCAAAACTGAACGCAGTACTCGAGGTGCGGCCTCACCAGAGCCGAGTAGAGGGGGACAATCACTTCCCTAGCCTTGCTGGCCACGCTGTTTCTTATGTTTCTTATGTTTCTTATTACAGATGACAGTATGTCTGATGGAAGATGAGTTTAAGGTGCACTCAATAATCATTGTCAGACCAAAATTAGAAGCGGCTTTACACAAGAAGAGGTATTATACAAACTCTTTTGCTGTATTCAAAAGTGTGAGAAACCAGGGACTTTTGTAAACTGTTTACTTACTTCAGAGGTGTATGCTTCTGATTCTCCACCTAGAAATGTTTAGAATCTGATTTTTCAATGATTTTGAGCATCAGGAATCCCATTAACTTCTGCACTTGTCTGTGCTAGAAACCCCCCAGTGTGGCATCAGTGCACACAGGGAGCAAATAAAATTATGTCAATGCTATGCAAAGAAGCTCTCTACCTCCCTATCCCAATAAGAAATCCCAGAGCTAGCTTTCAGCATTTAACTATATTAAACACACCCACAAATTCCTCATCCTATGTTTGCTATTTTCAGCAGTCCATTGGCAACAGAGGTGTGGAACAGCAGGTGGAGGCTCTGCTTCCATGAAGGTGCCCCCCCTCCTCGCAGAAAGCCTCTTGATATTCTTTACCATAGTGTGTTCTTTCTCTAACAAGTCTTTTTTAACAATAGAAAAAGGCCTTTGAAGTTTAATGGGTGATATTTAACTTAATATAATACTGTGTATATTGATTTCAGCAATGTTTGATAAATTTGATGCAAGATTATTTCATAAATGAAAATTTGTCATCCAGAACGTAATTACAAATGTATGGAAATGTACATTTATGCCATTAACATTAGTTTGTTGCTGTACCATGGACAAATATATACATAATAATCCCGTAACAACTCACAACAAAATACAATAACTTTTTTTTCTGGAATTTTTGTGGTTTAAGTTCTGTGTATTTCTGTTCCTGTCATCCTAGTTGACCCAAGTTGCTCTAGAAAGTCCTATACTTGTTTGAATAATGATCAAAAAGTCAGACTGAAAATCCACTAAAAGACTGAAATTTGCAAATAAGTCAGTTCTGAACAGGGAATTTGGGGTTCTTTTTTTTTCAGTTTAAAATTTTGAGATATTCTTTAAAATTTTGAGATATCCTTTAAAGGAAAATGAGGAGTAGGTGAGTAGACACTGAGCATCTAATTTTCTTGATACCTTTTCCAAGCTGTCCTCTCTTTAAACCAACATATTCCTTTTTTTCCGGCTTTCCCTTCTCGATTTAAGACCTTTCCCACCTCCCCTGGGGAGGTAGGCAGGAAGGTGTGTGAGCATCTGAGCCCCATTCTGCACCCACATGAGAGCCCAGCATCAGCCTGAGTGGAAGCAAAGGTATATTAAAGAGCAATTTGCCAGCTGCTCACCCGTTTGCTCTGAAACACCTTCTGAAGACATTCTTAAATACTTTTATAAAACTGTTATTTGAAATGTATCTCCTCTTTGCACTCAGCCCTCATTGAGAATAAGTTGACATGTCATCCGTAGGTTTGCATCACCCATTTTTGGCTGATTGGTTTCAAATCCTCTAATCAGCTTACTGTCCAAATAATTGAGCCGTGTGTTGGAGGAGGCCCTTTGAGGCACAAACGAAGACTTCATCGCTCCAGGTACTGCAGGGAAATGTGAGCTGGCATTACCAGGGCCACAGTCTGCCTGCCCCACATCCCAACAACTCTGCTGCACGTATAGCTAATGGAGTCATAGACGGACTCTATTTTTCTAAAAAATACTGATTTAACATGCTTGTAGTTTTGAAGCTAAGTTTTAGTTGTGCATTTTTCTTCTGCTTTATCTAAAATTGTAACACTGAATTCCTGTCATTGGCTACTGTACAAAGCAATAGAAGACAGTGTGATCCTCAGAGAGGGTGCCTAGCTCAGAACTGATATAAAAAGCAAGGAAAAATATATATTAGTGGGGGCTAGTGTGGCATAATACAAGTACAGAGAGAGGGTTTCTACTTGCACAGGCAGCCCACAGTGGGATTTAAAATAAGGTGGCCCGATGTGGGTCGACTTCATCTCATGCTGTCCTTGCTTAGAGGGAACAAGTTATTGCTTGTCCATTGGGGTGATATGGCTGCCACCTTCAGAGCTCCCTTTCTGGTCATCCAGCCTGGTGCAGAGCCTCTGCAGGAGGGCCAAATGCCAATTTGCACCATCAAAAAGGCATCAACAAATTTGCCTGTTCCCTGAGCTCCCACCTCCCCTGCACTGTCCAGGACGGCTGTCCCCTCCTTCCTCTCATAGCCTTCCCTTCCCTCCAACAGCTAAAGGAGAAATGGGTTAGGAGCTCTGCTTTCTTCTGTCACAAACTACCATGCCCTGTTTTTTATATCTTCCCTTTATTATCTTCCTTTTATTATCTTCCCTATTTCCTAGTTCTCTGTAATTACGTACTGGGACATCAAACGGTGAAGCAGGGACTGCTTTTGAAGGCTTTTATAATTAGCTTTTCTATTGTGTCCTCTAATACCTCCTCTGGCTTTAGACTTACTTTTTTCTGTTCACAACCTCCTGAACATATGGTGGTAAATATGCAGCATGCTGTGAGCTTCACCTGGAGTCTACTTACAATATATCTGCAATGTAAATAACAGACTTCGTGTCAGTCAATTAATCACACACCAGTGGTTGGCAGAGGGCAGGCAGATTGCAGGAAGAAAAATTGGTAAGTGGTGTCTTGATCAGCATTGGACTTGAAAGTATTAAACATTATCTAAGCCAGAGTGCTTCTGTGTTATCACTGCTTTTGCCTAAAAACACTCCTTACAATTGCATTAGACCCCAAGTTTGCTTGATACCATAAAGACTTCTCTGAAGGCCAAGGACCACTTTGACAACATTTCACCCATTGGAGTCACATTCCCATTTCTACCAGCAGAGAATATGATCCAAATGCAAATTTCATACAAAAAGTATATTAAATGTAAAGCGATCCCAGGATGATATACAAAATTTAAATATTGTCACTCAGGTGTTTGTTTGTGTGTCTGTGAAATTAATGCAAATGAATTGCTTTACATACATGTTTTATTCTTTTTATTGTGACAATGCATATGAGCAAGACAAACTAGTTTGTTTACCTGTTTCACTTTATTTAACTCAAGGGATTCATATACATATCATCAATTATAGTCACAAATTGTTTTGTGTGTTAAAAAAAAAAAAAAAAAAAAGGCACTCTCTTCTTCAGCAGAACTTTTCTAATTTGAAGATCTCAAAGGATTTTCTGTGCTACATTAACATCCTTATAATTCCCATAAAGGACAAGTGAAAATATAGAAATGAATAATCTAATTTTTAAATGCGCTGTTGTGGAGGACAGCAAAACACTAGATGAGCCTTTGACTTAAAAGTCACTGACTTCTGATGGTCACTACCTAATGATTTCCATCGAGCTTTCAGCATCAAGTTTGGGAACAGCCAGTGCCCAAGTTGTCCTGAGAAAACATTGGGCAGAAAACTCAGCACCCCATATCCCTGGACATCCATATCTCCTTGATCTTCCCTCCTAACTGTAAGCATATAACTATTAATAGACAGCAGTTTTGAAGCCTGAATGGTATGGTGCACCATTGGCATGGCTGCAGGCTGGAGCAGAGTCAGACTGGGTCGAGCCCATGCGGGGAACAGGGCTGAGGGTTAGTTAAGACCAGCTTCTGCTGGGACAAACCAGCCATTTCAAACGCTTCAGTCCAGCATCCCTCACTGGACTCAATTAAAGGGCTTTTTTTCCTCTATTCAGGGCTTGTCCAGGGAGCAAGACTTGAGTGGGAAACAAAGACAAGCCCTGAGGCAGAATATCTGATAATATTTCTAAGTTAATTTATAATCATAATGATTTTGCTCTTAAAAGATCAAGTAAGTAAGATGGTGTTGTGATTAAGGTGCAGAATATCTAATGTGAGAGATGCATAAAAGGAAATCAAGGAGTGCTATCCATCAGGAAGATAACTGGAAAAAGACCAAGTTTTCCCCCATCCTCACTATAAATCTTCACTGAGGAGAACAAATGGGATATAAAGAACAAGAATTAAAAAAAAAAAAAAAAGAAATGAAAAAGGAGACGTGTTAAACACTACCTAACAAGCTTCATGACATGAGCACAAAAGTCTTAAACTCAATGTCATAAATTCAATACCATCAAAAGATTCAGCTACTATGTCCTCAGAGACGGCACTATGTAAGTGAAGCACAATATTAAAAGACACTGAAATTTTTAATATATGTTAAATATTTTAAATTCATAGATCTGATTCACAGAAATATCACAGAAGCATCATCAGCCATTTTTTTCCCCTTCTGTCACATTTTTTAATAGATGTGCCACATTTTCCACAATTAAAAGATGGCCCAAATATTTTACAGAAAATGGATAATCCACAAAACTGTCCTTGTGGACATGATTGTATCTAATCATTATGCCTGCTCCAACAAACACACCCAAATATGCTAAAATTAATACCTGCCTATGTTTAAATTACCACTTGGAAAGAGATTATATTTGAAGCACCACATCTATCCCCAGAGGCAGCATGCATTGATTACTCCTTACAGGTATTTTCATGGGGAAAATACCTTGTTCAGAAGTACTGAATAATGTGATATTGCTGTATATAAAATCTCTCCTTTTGGTTTTATATTTAGGGCACATAAGCCTTTGGTTTCTGTTTAAATGTTCTAATCTTCTTAACGGTATAATCAAGCCTCTAATATATAATATTGTAAGTTTATATTTAGAAGGAATAACCATCACGTTAGTGGTGATGGACATATCTCTCCATTCATCTAACTGAATTACCCTAGATAAATCCCTTTCCCCAATTCATTTTTGCAGAGACAGCAAGCGGCTTTATTTTATTTAAAAGCAAATCATACAGTTGCAAGATATTTATAGTTAGCATGTGAAAATCCTACTTTAATTTTGAGAAATGCTTTTCTTCCTCCTTGTCTTGTAGATTTTTGGATGACATAGGATTTTACAGGCTACAAATTCAACAAAAGGTATTCGTGTCCTGAACAAGTCACAGAAACTTAAATTATGTCTGCATCCTTCAACATAATTGGGTTCTTGGAAAGTAAAAATGAGTTTCATTTCCTTTAAGGAAGTTTATATTTAGGCATATTATGGGGATCTTTTTTTCTGTATGTGGAATTGGGAGTTCTCCCAGTGATTCCTAATTCCTCCACAAGATATTAACAGTTATGTGACACATAAAAGGCTCCCTCACCAATACAAACACTAAGCCAGAACTAAGCCACAGGAATGGGCTCTTCCTGGGAGATACTGATGGGGGATTTTCCAGACACCAGGCGGTTGGGCTGTCTTTTCGCATATGATAGGAATTACAGTAGGACTTGCCATCACACAGTCAGTCAGCATAATAAATAACTACTAAATATTCAGGATCCCAAAATATATAATAAAATCTCTGCCACCCCACTCACATATATTTCCTTGTTTGCTTCTTCCTATTCTGAAGAGAACATTAAATCATTAGTCACCCAACACGCGCAATTATGTATCCCAGCAGCGATCAGATTGCCTGCAACAGAAAGACTGAAGAAGCAACAAAGCATCCAGATATATAACAAAGGGTATCATGGAATATGCTCTTAAATGTGTAACTAAAAGAAAGGTCAAGCAGCTTATTATCCTGCTGCTTTACTTTCATCATATGTAAAAATTTCCATATTGTTCAGGAGGAACACAGGAATGTGTTCCTCGATGTGGTTTTATCATTCATTCTTACTTTGCCCTGGCTGTAAATACCTATAGAAGGTACCAGCAAGTTACACCCCAAAGTAAAAAGGCCATTCTGGTCTAGCTAATTACAGAGGCACTGATCTCTTTTTATACTAAAGTACAGTGCACTTGACATTAGGAAAAAAAAAAAAAAAAAAAAAAAAAAATGGCACCAAAAAAAAAAAAAGGATGATTCCCTTCTGATTAACATTCATTACAAGTACTTTGCATGATGAACACCATAAACACATGTTAAATTCAGCAGAAGAGATGAAAACCAAAGTGGTGTACAGCTAGAACTTAATCCAGATCTTTTGACCAGGTTTCTTACTGATACATCTGTCTAGCAGTCTGGGGGGACAGTCAATAGCTAGAAGTTGTCAATCCAGCTATGTTCTGTGAGCAATGAGCTCAGCTTTTTCCAAAAGAGAGAGAAGAGGAGAAGAATCAAACCTCACTAAAATCTGCATGCTGTGCATCTTTAAAGTAGGACCCAGTCCCTTTTCACTCAATCTGTATATATCATACGTATGTTAGTGAAGTCCTCTTTATCCAGACAGACAGGATATGAGCTAAACCACCCCAGGACAAAAGGAATGTGTATTTAATCTCAGATTTGCACTAGAAATATTACCTTCTGGAGCTATGTCCAGTCTTATTCCCTGCAATGTCTCTGAAATATGTCAACACCCTTTCCCTAAACCAGGCTTTCTTCTAATTCTACTACCTTGCCTAGGCTTCTTGGGGCAGACTCAATAAATCATTGTTTTTATGCTTTGCTTAACAGAGGTAGCTGAAAACTTTAAATTATATTAATTTTCAGAATTAAAAGGGCCAAACTAACTCCTGGAATGGGGTAAAACCAGAGTTGCTATTCTAAAAGCCATACATTTTTCCCAGAAGACCAGGAGTGTCTCTGTTTCATTTGCCATGGACAACTGCAGGGAAGGAAAAATTTCTGTACAGGTTGCGGAGGCTGAGGGTGGTACAGGTGGTGAAATAGAATCAGAGACTAGATAAGGAGGAGTGAAAACACCATGTTGTGCTGCACCATGTGCACTGAACTTGTGTGTTCCCTTCAGGACCCTGCCTACTCCCTCAGGCTGGCTCCCTTCTGTATCCACCTCTTAGCACCAGAAACCTGGGGTCAGCCTCACCATGAGGCAGCACTGCCCTGGCAGAGACAGAAACTGCAATCCACGTGCTTGTTTGGAGGAATAGAGGAATAGATTTGTAAATTTTTCCAATGTGTCAGACATAATGTCTGATCTTTGTTTGTCAGGGATTTGACCAGTCTAAAGATGTGACGTATTGTGCTTCTATATGAGTACTGTATATTGTAAAAAATCAACATGCTCTAGAGAAACTGTCAATCTATCTATCTATCTATCTATCTATCTATCTATCTATCTATCTATCTTCCCTATTTCTGACTGCTTGCAGCTAGAGAATACTTGGTAAGTGCAACAAGTGCAAGCTTTGTAAGTCTGTAATGAGAAGTTAATAGATGTGGTGCAAGTCACTAATGAGTACCCAGCAGTGTTTCTTAGCAGTCAGTGATGTCCAATCAGGAGAAATATTGTACTGCAATTAATTTTTCAATGTGTGGGGTTTTTTGTTGTTGTTGTTGTTGTTTGGAGTGCTTTTTTGTATTTTTTTCCCAGAAGGAAATTGCTGCATATACCAGGAGAATTTTCTATCTACTCTAATATCACCAGCTGGGAAAAGGGGGCTTGGGAGGAATTGTACATTGGGTTTTTAGATAAAGACTCAAAAGAACAGTAACTAATGTATAGCACACCAGCACCTCTGCTCAAAGACAGTTTCAAGATTTTTTTTAAAAAAAAAAAAAAAAAAAAAACGATTTGTACTAAGAAAACAGCCAGATGCCATATCACTGGCTTTCTCTCAGTGATGAATGGTGTGAAAGCTCCCTAACATCTGCTACCACTTGATGAAACAAAACTTCCCTCTCTTTGAGTAGCAAGGTCCACAGAGGCTTACTGGAGTAATCTGGGCAGCCAGAGGCTGGGTAGGGACCTGGCCAAGCCCCCACTTTTTCATCTCCTCTGGCTGAGGCAAACTCCGCAACCATCACAGCCCCATTACAGTCCTGTAATTTTCATTCCATGTTGACAACATGCTGAAGGAAAAGCACAGCTATGAAGAACATTGGGGATGATTTCCCTTAATGATATAAACCTGCATCTCTCGATGCCAATTTCTATGTCTGCTCTGAACAGTTTGCTTCTATTTGAGGCGGGCAGCTCTGTAAATATCATTCCTTGGGGGGAAATATATATAAATATAAGAAGGATAATTTTAGAGAAATGAAGGCCTATTTATCTAGCTAAATAGATGCCAATTCTATAGATGCACTATAAGAGGTTTTTAAGTTTGGAAGCAGAAATATGCTCTAAATGTAGACTTCCAGAAGGAGCAAAGTGATAGATCTCCTCTAAGGCTTTTTTACTGAAAGACTGAATTGGGGAAAAAAATTCTGCTGAGGAAAAAAAAACTGAACAATGACTGGATGTAAAGGAAAATGTGGTCAATGTATACATCAGAAGGCACATAGCAACTGCAGGTATCATAATAGAAAACACGAGTTTGTTACCTTGGTAATGGCAGTATTCCTACCAGCTGCACTTCGGTGCCTTAAAGAGCAAATTATTATTCTGTAATTTATTTTGGGAACAAATGCAAGGGGAGTTGTGAGGGTTACTTGGTTGAATCAGGTCTGTTCAGTGGCCGGAAATTAAATGGTCAACTTGTCAGAAGTAGAATTGTTCGATTTTTGGTTCAGTGACCAAAATGAAAAGAAAAAGAAAGAAAAAGAGATCAGCTTGGTTTAACATAAAAGGAGAAGTACTGAGAGGCTTAACACAAAAAAATAAATTAAAATATCAGTTAAGTCAATATGAAAATCTTCAATGAACCCAAAAAAATGGGATAAAGAATTTTGTTCAAGCAGAAATATCTCATTTCATTTTCTGATTATGCGGTTAACTTTTTTTTTTTTCTTTTTCATAGTCAGTTTCACAATTAAGATACTTTTCCAAAACAGAATTCAAAAGTTTGTATTGAAAATGTCAACAAAGTATTTCAAATGCTTCACTTTCCCTCCGTTTCCCCACTACAACATATACCAAATTCTACACTGTTACATAATCAGTTTTCATCCTCCTCAAAATGAAATTTTAAATGAATTTATTACTCATTACAAACACAGCAATTCTAGACGAACCAATTATAAAATTCTGTGTCTCACACAAGAACACTATCAACCTGAAAACCCATCTGACAGGATATCAGTCATCAGCAAGTCAACTATAATTGGAAAGCATAAAAATATTTCCAGAGGTTTTTGATCTTTGTACCATCAAGAACGATGTTAAGGCTACAGTCTCTTGGGGCCAGAGTCAGAAAAATGGTCTACAAAAATGTTTATCATTGGAGTTTAACCAGAAGTCCCTTCTTTCAAACATACTAGGAAGAGTTTTTTACAGCACTTGATAGCAGTGACTCTTTAATTTTAAGACCTGGCACCCCACAAACAAGCCTGCTTGCTGCAGTTCATGGCTGAGCAGCTCTTTGTTAGACCCAGATCTTTGTCTGGGTCAGTAGCGCTGTTTGGTTTCTTTCTGCAGTTCATGGTATTGATAATCATTTCACCCCGTGTCCAGATGAATGTGTCTAATTCTGGAAGGAGGCTTGTTTCCTATACCAGCATATTTCCCCTGTGAGATAGGAACACTGGAAGGTTATTCTGACCGGGAAACCACAGCTTTTTCTAACCAGAAAGATAAATTTTATCTATATTTCTTGTTCTTTCCTATCTATTGTATTGTCCTGGAGAGTAGTGGAAAAAGTGCAACCAAGTGGCAGTGACCCCGCCAAGCCCGGTGACGTGATGAATGACTTCTCACATCCCAGGGCCTGACACGGGGAGAGGCCGCAGAGGATTGTGCTGTTGTTTTCAGATGTTTAAAGGCTGATCACCTGCTCATTGCTTGCATTTATCATGCAGAGAGAGCTCTCAGGGGCAGGACCCATACGTCAAACCCAGCACTGCCGTGAACTACTCCTCTTCAAGAGCATGGCCGACGTACACAGGAAAACTCACTTTCAACCTGTGGCACCTAACCGTGTTGTTGCTAACTCACTTATGAATATTCTATCAGAAGTTTTTGAAACTTATAGTGCAGGGTAAAGCCTGCACCTGAAGAGAGATGGATTTGTTGCCTGCTGTCACGCCAGGCTCTCACAGGCAGCAGACGTGGACTGGAAAGCTCCATTGATTTCATCCCCTGAGGAGACACTTGTGAAACTCTCACAACCAATATTAATATCAAAGTGTCTAGACAGAAGCTAGGAACAGCCTGCTTTGTTCCCAGGTCCCCACCAGGATGAAGAAATATGGCAATAGGGACTTTATAAAGACCTCAGGAAAACAGTTCCTGCTTTGCAATAAAAGCCACTGGAAACAGATGAGTTCCTCACCTGCTCCTCTGCAACTTCTGCAGACCCCTCATGTCCAGCTCATCCAGACACCTCCTGCTTTCCAGGCTCCAATGTTAGTGCAGAGAGCATTGCCTACAGCATCTGGTGAAGGAACACTACCAGGCAAGTCATGGACATCTTGATTCCCTAGGAAGATGAAGGGTCCGAAAGGGGAGGAGGAAGAGGAGCCAAGGGTCCCAGTATCTCCATGGAGGTTGCTACCTGCACATAAATCCCACATACATCAGCCAGGCTCCCAAAACAGAATGTCATCTGTGGACCGCATCTGAGCATGGGAGGGGGAGACCTGGGAGAAGGTCCCTTGGGCATGTCTCTGAGGGATTTCTGCCTCTGTAATGCCATTGCCTCGACACAGCCCACACCATGCTGACCTTGTTATGCGCCCTAGGGATATCATTTTCCAGACCTGACCCCAGGGGAGGGTGAGCAGAAAAGACAGCAGCCTTTGCAAGAAGGAATCACCTAAGAACTTGGGAAGGTCTTTTCCACAAGCATTCTATTCTTGGACTTTGGTCAACAGTAAAAGTTGCATTGTAAGAGCATGCACTATGTTTATACCAGTGGCCAGTCACAACTGGGAAAAAAAGTGGGAATGACACAAATATTCCAGACACACATTTGCACTCTATGCACCTTTTATGCCTGATGAAAAGGCAGGAAATGTTAACACAAAGAAAGGAAGCATGTTAAAAAGACTGAAACTTTCATCAGAGACTATAGAAATTCTCACACCAAGGACTGGTCAGAAAGGTTCCTTGTTCTCCGAGGTAAGACAGTGCCACTTCCTTCCCTCTTCACACAGCAAACACTCATGGCAAATCTAAACCACAGCTGTAGGGAATGAGACACACACAGCTGATAGAGCTTACATCTGAATACATCCCAGTGGTATCGTCAGGTCTGTCATCAGGTGGAAAATCAAACCCCAATCAGTCAATGTGAAAATCCTGCAATATTGCACTTATTAAAGAGCAAGAGTGTTTCAAAAGCAGTGGTCTTTAAAAACTCAGATCAACAGAACAATGAGGAAAATTAGAAGTGTTGACAGCCTACAGTCTCACCTGTGTTCTACCTGAGGAAGCAACACAGTTTTGGTGGAAAACCATTAGAGAGATGCACTACATGCTGCCGTGACACAGCAGCCTACTTAAAAATTGTTTACAGGTTAACCTA